>NW_024731852.1:380782-433282 GCF_018991925.1 Homarus americanus | reverse complement strand
TCTCTCTCTCTCTCTCTGTCTCTGTCTCTGTCTCTCTCTGTCTCTGTCTCTGTCTCTCTCTCTCTCTCTGTCTCTGTCTCTCTCTCTGTCTCTGTCTCTGTCTCTGTCTCTCTGTCTCTCTCTCTTTCTGTCTCTCTGTCTCTCTCTCTGTCTCTGTCTCTCTGTCTCTGTCTCTCTCTCTTCTGTCTCTGTCTCTGTCTCTCTTTCTCTCTCTCTCTCTCTCTCTCTCTCCATGAGTCGCCAGGGAAGATATACAACGGACCAGAAACCTCTTGTAGGTGTTCCGTCATTTTCTGCTCGTCACTGTATTATTCCTTGTGTCCTGCTCTGACTCCCAATTGAACTCGTAAACATGGCATGGCGGGTGTCCTTGATCTTCTCTTGGCCAGTCCATGTGTGGGTGTGGTGGGGGGCCAGGGGATGTAGGTGTGGGTGTGCTGGAGGTGTGGGTCTGTTGGGGAAGGTTAGGTTAGATTTGGTTAGGTTAGGTTAGCATGTGGCCTTTTGTTTACCTAGTATACGTTTTAACTTTTAGCCCCGACTGACTGACTACTTCACTGACTTGACTGACCGCTCACTTCCTTACCAGAGCCACTTAGCTACGTCGTTCCTTCCCCCCGTAGAAAGTTTTAACCCAGGATATAAGACACTAGCTGGGCCTCCCTCCCTTACCTAAAGCCCGAACCTGTCTTGAAAGGTCGACGACACATTGAGAAGAGAAGAAAACAAATTATCACTTTTTTCTACTCTTTCATATTCCTCGTGTTTAAGTAATTTTTTTTTGGGGGGGGGCGTAAGTTAAGGAAGATGTATTTTATTTTTTTATTAATTGAAGTATTTTTATTATTTATTTTTTTGTAGTAATTGTTAGTTATTTGGATGTTTTTTATTGTGCAAGATGTTAGGAGCTTTGTGGTTGTTGGCGTTAAATGGAGCGTGGGTTATAGGCTGTTGTGGGGATTGATTTTGCCACTTACAGCGGCTACTTTATTGTGCATCCCACACTTATCCTGTGAGCGGTAGCGCAAAAGGATTACAGAGTAGAGTTCACAAAGGGTCATAATAATTAACCCCCGTTGTCAGGATATTATGGCACTGAATGTTACTCAGTATTTCAATTACATTATTTGTTTAGTTCTATACATAAAGGGTAACTTATTCACAAATGCGTGAGAACAGGCGTGTGAGGCAGTATGTCTGGCCTCACACTTTGTTATTCACATTTACTTGAGAAGTATTCAAGCACATTGCGTATTTGGTTCTGTACATAAGAACTGATATAGCTACTAAGTGCAAAAAAGTGGATACAATCTTAATATGTCGGCTATCTTGCCATTAGAGATGAAGTGTTGTGCCATTTCACACACAGTGTGCTTGGACCTGTCCCTAAAAGGTTCTATCTTCACACAGTCGAGGACGTAGTGTTCAAGTGTGTGGCCATATGTCTGGCCACACACTTTACATTTAGTCTTGTTTACATCTGCTTGAGGAACATACTGCCAGAGGTACCTATATCCTAACCTTAATCTAGCGGTTACAACATCTTGTAATCTAGCGATCTTGTTACTTGCTCCATTTACATGTTTCACTTGATGCATCTCATCATGGTACACTATGGATCGACTAGTGCTTGTTTGCACTAGTCTACTTGCATCAAACTCATCAATAAGTTCTTTCCTAATTACAGTTTTAAGGGTTCTTTTTGACAGACCCAAATTGTATTCAACGGTGTCTTTGTTAGACGCGAGTTTGGCGAGGGCATCAACTCTGTCATGTTTTATGAGGCCTATGTGAGAGGGGATCCACAACAGTGTAATGGGGTGTGGGTTACCATGCTGGGTTAAGGTGTGTTGTAGGGTGGTGGCGGCATCTCTACAGTACACCCGAGCTGCTCCCCAGTCCCTTTCACTAGTATAGGGAACCTTGTACCCACGCCCCTTCCCTACGCTTTCCCACTGGACCCACCTGCCTTCCCACTGGACCCACCTGCCTTCCCACTGACCCACCTGTCACCTGCCCTGTATAATAAGGAACTCATTAGTATACTCGGTGTTTATTTACGACAAATTGATCGACGGCTGAATAAGATTTACAAAATTACCTCCGAATTTTGGCCTTTTTCGCTTCTCTGTGTTCAGGCGAATCTCTGTTAGGCGTTCGGTACACAATATGTAAACAAACTCGGTTACTTAGCGACTACAGTATAATTGGATATCCAGCGACGTGTTTCATTCCGTTTTAGTCCTCAATTGGTGTAATTTTATGGAGTTAGTTGACTGTTGTAAGCACATGCTATTCCTAATAACCAACAACATGTAGTTTCATCATAACCTAACCTAACCAGGAGCTACAGACTAGAAGCTGTCCTCCATTTAACTTATAGGGACCTTAAGGGGACTTGTTTGTAAAAGTATAGGCAGCAGGGGTCCGTCGTCCGTGTGTATAGTGCCTCTGTAACTTCCCATTTAACTGTCTCTACGGTAGGTTAGGTTAGAGGTTAGGTTAGGTTATGTTAGGTTAGGTTATGTTAGGTTAGGTTAGGTTATGTTAGGTTAGGTTATGTTAGGTTAGGTTGGAGGTTAGGTTAGGTTATGTTAGGTTAGGTTAGGTTGGAGGTTAGGTTATGTTAGGTTAGAGGTTAGGTTAGGTTAGGTTATGTTAGGTTAGGTTGGAGGGTAGGTTATTAGATTAGGTTTAACTAGGTTGGGTTAGACTAGACTAGATAAGGTGAGACTAGATTAGGTTAGGTAAGGTAAGTTAGGTCAGGTTAGATTAGGTTGGAGGTTATTGAAAGCCCTATGGAGTGTTAGCAGTTGATTACGGTGGACATTCTTCACTACAGTAATACTAAACAGAGTTATCTCATCTTCGTTAACACTTTTCCCTTCTGTATACGGTATAGTGACACTCTCTCAAGTATAGTGACTCTGTATCAACTCTAGGCCACTATAGGAGTGATAAATATATATGTGTGTGTGTCTGTGTGTGTAGTTACAGTCACGTTCTTCTTCCCTGTTGTGTTAATCTTGTTAGAAAAATGAAAACCCGAAATAATTGTAAAAAAAAATGAAAAAACGTAATTATAAAAAAAAAACATAAAACCCGAAATGTAAATAAAACGAAAACCTGAAATAATTGTAAAAAAAAAAGAAATAATTTGAACAAAATATTAAAATCCGAAATAATTGTAAAAGAAATGAAAACCCGAAAAAAAATAAACACCAGATTTTCTCCACTTACTATTAAAAAAAAAATTCAAACGTAGTCAACAATATTAACACCTTAGAATGAAAGGCATAAAATATATATATATATATTTTATGTTAATCTCACATATGTTAAATGTATATGTTAACGCTTTAAACAATCATAAGAAAAAAAATCAGTACATACAGTTACCGGCACATATTTTTTTGTTATCCTGTGTGTGTGTGTGTGTGTGTGTGTGTGTGTGTGTGTGTGTGTGTGTTACGATGACATTATTTCAACTGGGGTTCACTTGACTACTGTAGCTCTTTTTATGTGCGTCTCTCAGGTGAAGTCACTCTTAGATTGTGTGTCTCAGCTCTCAGGGAACCTAACACGTTATTATTTCCTGCGTAGGATATCATAATTGTGTTGTTTTGTTTCTCGCTTAGCATTGCCGATTTCTTTCCGTTATCTAGTAAGTGTTAGGTTAAGTTAGGTTAGGTTAGGTTAGGATAGGGTATGTAAAGGTTAGGGTAGGGTAGGGTAGGGTAGGGTAGGGTAGGGTTGTGTTAGTGGGCAAGTGTAAAAGGTTAGGTTAGGTTAGGTAGGGTACAAAGTGGTTAGGTTAGGTATGTAAAGGTTAGGTTAGTTATGTAGGGTAGGTTAGGGTAGGGGTAGGGGTAGGTTAGGGTAGGGTAGGGTTTGTGTGTTGTTAGGGTTAGGATAGGGTATGTAAAGGATAGGGTAGGTAGGTTAGGCAGGGCATGTTAGGTTAGGTTAGGTAGGGTAAGTGTAAAGGTTAGGTTAGGTTAGGTATGTGCTGTTATATGCATGCAAAATGTCTGTGTTATGCAAAAACAAAATAGCATGCAAAAAATGCCAGTGTTGCTGTATTGTGCAAAAATGCTGTGCTTGGGTTAGGTTAGGTAGGTAGGTAGGGCAGGGTGTTGTGTTGTATGTGTTGTTAGGTATGTTAGGTTAGGTTAGGTTGTAGCTAAAGAAGCAGGCTAAAGAAGCCAGGCTGGCTCGGCTCGGCTCTGTAAGGTTGTACCACAGTGGCCCACAGTACCCACGTATAGCTCTTGTGGTGTAAACGTTCTCTCCCCGTTTACTCTTTTAGCTCTTATTCTCGTAGATTAACTTACGCCACTAATTAATAACCAAACCTAACCTTGCCTTGCCCTGCCTTGCCTTACCTAACCTTACCTAACCTTACCTTACCTTACCTAACCTAACCTAACCTAACCTAACCTAACCTAACCTAACCTAACCTTACCTAACCTTACCAACCTAACCTAACCTTACTTACCTAACCTAACCTAACCTAACCCAACCTAACCTAACCTAACCTAACCTAACCTAACCTAACCTAACCTAACCTTACCTTACCTTACCTCACCTCACCTCACCTCACCTCACCTTACTGTAAATATTCATCGTTAGGATAAAATAGTTTAGCATCATATCTGAGTAAAATAACTGATAAAGTTTAGCTGTTCTGTTGGAGGTGAAATTTTGATACCTCGGCCCTCTGTTGTTGGTGGGGCAGGTAGTGTAGGGAGGTAGGTACTGACGTGGTTGGAGGCCTGGGGGGTGGGGGAGATGAGAGAGGCTTAACGTGATGGCCTTTCCCCTTAACATGATGGCCCTCCTCCCCTTTAACATGATGGCCCTCTCCCTTTAACATGATGGCCTTTCCCTATAACATGATGGCCCTCTCCCTATAATATGATGGCCCTCTCCCTATAACATGATGGCCCTCTCCCTTTAACGTGATGCCCTCCCCCCCCCTTACAATAACAACGAACATTTCTAAGGGAGGATCTCATGATATTTTTACTCAGCATCTAAGAGACTTTCACCATTATAAGATTATTTTAACAGCATCTTGGTTATTTTCACTTCTGTCAACAAGGTGATAATAAATATTGCAGTTTAGATATAAAATAGAAACTCTTTATCTGTAGTGGAGAAGGTAAAGTGTCGTAATAATTGAAGCTTCGTTGAACAGTCGGCTCAAGTATCGTTCAACGTCTTTTAGTATTCCATTGAACGCCCAGGTAATATTCCTTTGAACAATAGAGTATCAGTGTACTTTTGACTCCATTGTAGTCGTTGTCTTTGTATAGGTATGTAACCGAGTGATTTAGATGCGCCCCCCCCCCCCCACGTCTCTTAGCAGCGGTTGGGGTGGAGTGGATGCTTGACGAACGAACCTTGGGAGACCACCTTCAGGTTACGCGAAAGGGGAAAGTGTAAACATTGCTATGGCGGGCGTTTACTGAGAGGGTCTCCGTGTCTGAGTCTCCGGTGACGATTGGTGGTGTGGTCGTGGGGAGGCCTGGGCTTGGTGACACGTGTGGGTAGGGTTGGTGCACGTTTGGGTAGGGTTGGTGCACGTGTGGGTAGGGTTGGTGAAACGTTTGGGTAGGGTTGGTGACACGTGTGGGTAAAAGTGGTGACGTGTGGGTAGGATTGATGACGTGTGGGTAGGATTGATGACGTGTGGGTAAAAGTGGTGACGTGTGGGTAGGATTGATGACGTGTGGAGGGTAAAAAGACATTTTTATATAATTTAAAATATTATGAAATCTTTAATTTTTTATATAAATTGATTGTTGATAACTTTGTCTTTACAGGGAAAATGGAGACGTGACAGAGGAGGCTCTAGGCGACACATCCAGACAGTAACGACACCTCCCAGGCAGGTCGTGTGTAGAGCAACGAGAAGACCTGGACGACAATCCCCAGGTCGTGTTGAACAACGACGAAAGAACCTGAAGCAACGACACCCCTTCCTTTAACCAACCAGGGTAACTACCAAGACCCGCACGACCATTGCCATCGTTACATACGAGGTGCCAAGGCAGTGTGTTTATCCAACTCACTCCTGCCGCCTGTCCCCCCCCCCTCCCTCCCTATAGTGAGATTTTAAGACCACTCTATGATCACAAGACGAGATAACAACAACAGCTTAAGATAACAGCCTCCAAGAACATCAGTGAAGTGGTAAGAGATCACGACTTCAAGATCATAGGGAGAGAGTGAAGAAAAAAAAAACTCGGACCATAGTACAAAAAAAATAATAATAATAATCATATACAAATCAGACAAGATCTCAGCCTGTTTCCACTTTTCCAAAATCAACACAAGATCATCCCAAGATCACACGAGAGATTAGCCACTACTACATCCACGCTTCCATGATCAGAGCCCTTAAGATAACCGCCCAAGATCACACTCCAAGATCACAGAGACCTGAACCCCTCCCCTCCTCACACACCGTAAGATTGAGCATTCCGAATCATGAGATTCGACATCCATAAAGTTCTCTTCAAGGGACTTTGCTGAAGTGACCGCCGGAGAGATTGTGTTGAAGGTCGTGGCAGCTGGGGTGATGCAGTGTACCTTGGGCAGTGAGAAGATACCAACGTGCTCTCTCACTCTCCCTCAACCTGTGGCAGCAAACCATAATCCACTGACACTCCCCTAACTTCTCGACAGCTTATCAATTCTTGTCTGTCTGTCTTTCCTTCGACCCGTGGCAGTGTACTAAGTGTCTGTCTGTCTGTCTTTTGGCCCGTGACAGGTTAACGAATCATCCTCTGTCCTTTTCCTTGAACTGTGAGAAGCATATGAAGTTGGTTTCCACACAGCCTGCGACAACATATGTTATCGTGTCTCCTCCCCACCTCTCCCACAACACGTGAAAGGATATCTGTCATTATACTCTCTTGTTTTGCTCCGAGAAGAGACTAAGTTACTGATTCTCTCTTTCTACCAATCAATTCGTCTGTCTCCCATGATATTATCCCACGCTAATTCTCTCCCCCAAATTCGTCCACCGCCCCCAAACTGAAGTAACACTCAGACGGCTGTTAAGTGGTTGTCAGGACACACTCGTGATACAAAGGACGAGAAGTACCACTGTTGTTTACCTCAGGAAACACTTGGAAATGATGAAATAAACGATTCGTAAATTTGCAAAAAAAAAATAAGGAAATTCGCTCACTAAAGAATTAAATATTGTAGCACAAAAAAGTAACTCATTAATATCACAAGTGAACAAAAACTTGAAGGTGGGACAAACATCCTCCCTGCATGACCTAACGACTGAGGCGCCTGTCGTTGATAAGTGTACGGTAGTGAGTTAGTGTGGAGGCCGCGAAGATGAGCGCTGTAGCAGACTTTTACCGGGACCGGAGCGTCCTGATCACCGGGGCCACTGGCTTCATGGGGAAGGTGCTGGTGGAGAAGCTGCTCAGGTCCTGCCCAGGGCTTGTCTCCATCTACCTCCTGATGCGACCCAAGGGAGGCCATGACGTTAAGGTCAGACTCGAGGAGCTCCTCAACTCTAAGGTAAGGACCCACTGTGAGGGTAGGGGGTATGAGGAGGATAAGGGCAGGTAGTGGTGGTGGGGGGCCAGGGTGTAGTGTGGGTTCGAATCCTGCCCAGGTAAGTGTGTTTGTGCATTCTCTCACGTCAGTTTGGGTACATAAGTGTTAGAGTTACGTAATGATGGTATGGTTGCAGAGCCTGGTTGGTAATGGTGACTCTCATTCGAAGGTAAATTGCAACATACTGTATTGTTGCAGGTTGCCATGGTTATGTAACAGGTTAGCGGCCAAGTGTCGTCGTTTAGCCTTACTGGGTGGGGGAGTGTTGGGATTAGCTAAATACTGTGTGTATTATGTTAACGATGAGAAGGCTGGCTCTTTATATTCACCAGTCAGTCACCATCACCTGTCACTGTCACCATCACCAGTCACCATCACCAGTCACCACCATCACCAGTCACTGTCACCAGTCACTGTCACCATCACCAGTCAGTCACCATCACCAGTCACCATCACCAGTCAGTCACCATCACCAGTCACCATCACGAGTCACTCACCATCACCAGTCACCATCACCAGTCCACCATCACCAGTCACCGCCACCATCACCGGTCTGCCACCATCACCGGTCACCGTCACCATCACCAGTCACTCCACCATCACCAGTCACTGTCACCATCACCAGTCACTGTCACCACCACTGTCACCAGTCACTGTCACCGTCACCAGTCACCATCACCAGTCACCATCACCAGTCACTCCATCACCAGTCACTGTCACCATCACCAGTCACTGTCACCATCACCGGTCACTGCCACCATCACCGGTCACCGCCACCATCACCAGTCACTGTCACCATCACCAGTCACTGTCACCATCACCAGTCACTGTCACCATCACCAGTCACTGTCACCATCACCAGTCACTCACCATCACCAGTCACTCACCATCACCAGTCACTGTCACCATCACCAGTCACTGTCACCATCCGTCACCACCATCACCAGTCACTGTCACCACCACCAGTCACTGTCACCACCACTAGTCACTGTCGCCACCACCAGTCGTCACCATCACCAGTCACTCACCATCACCAGTCACCACACATCAGTCACCACCATCACCAGTCACTGTCACCATCACCAGTCACTGTCACCATCATCAATCACCACCATCACCAGTCACTGCCACCATCACCAGTCACTCACCATCATCAGTCACCACCATCACCAATCACTGTCACCATCACCAGTCACTGTCACCATCATCAATCACTCACCATCACCAGTCACGCCACCATCACCAGTCACCAGTCACCATCACCACATTCACCATCACCAGTCACTGTCACCAGTCACTGTCACCACCACCAGTCATCACCACCACCAGTCACTGCCACCATCACCAGTCACTGCCACCATCAGTCACTGCCACTCATCACTCACCATCACCAGTCACTCACCAGTCACTGCCACCATCACCAGTCACTGTCACCATCACCAGTCACTGTCACCATCACCAGTCCTGTCACCATCACCAGTCACTGCCACCATCACCAGTCACTCCACCATCACAAGTCACTCACCATCACCAGTCACTGTCACCATCACCAGTCACTGTCACCATCACCAGTCACTGTCACCATCACCAGTCACTGTCCCAACGTCACTGTCACCACCACCAGTCACTGTCACCACCACCAGTCCTGTCACCATCACCAGTCACTCCACCATCACCAGTCACTGTCACCATCACCAGTCACTGTCACCATCACCAGTCACTGTCA
This sequence comes from Homarus americanus, assembly GCF_018991925.1. NCBI lineage: Eukaryota > Metazoa > Arthropoda > Malacostraca > Decapoda > Nephropidae > Homarus > Homarus americanus. The sequence continues at coordinate 423,969 of NW_024731852.1, read as the reverse complement.
CCATCACCAGTCACTGTCACCATCATCAATCACTCACTATCACCAGTCCTGCCACCATCACCAGTCACTTACCATCACCAGTCACCATCACCAGTACCGTCACCATCACCAATCATTCACCATCACCAGTCACTGTCACCAGTCACTGTCACCACCACCAGTCACTGTCACCACCACCAGTCACTGCCACCATCACCAGTCACTGCCACCATCACCAGTCCTGCCACCATCACCAGTCACTCCACCATCACCAGTCACTCACCAGTCACTGCCACCATCACCGGTCACTGTCACCATCACCAGTCACTGTCACCACACCAGTCACTGTCACCATCGCAGTCACTGCCACCATCACCAGTCACTCACCATCACAGTCCTCACATCACCAGTCCTCCATCACCAGTCACTGTCACCATCACCAGTCACTGTCACCATCACCAGTCACTGTCACCAACACCAGTCACTGTCACCACCAGTCACTGTCACCACCACCAGTCACTGTCACCATCACCAGTCACTCCACCATCACCAGTCACTGTCACCATCACCAGTCACTGTCACCATCACCAGTCACTGTCACCATCACCAGTCACTGTCACCATCACCAGTCACTGTCAGATCATAGTAGTCTTATTTCCCTTCGTTGTTATAAAATTACCGTCGGATCGATTTTAAAATTCGATATGTAAACACCGTGGAGTTCTGGCTGGCTGACACCACACCACACCACACCACACCACACCATACCATACCATACCATACCATACCATACCACACCATACCATACCATACCATACCATACCACACCATACCACACCATACCATACCATACCATACTACACCACACCTGCTCTAGCCCGGTCTTGTGTAGTGTTGTGAAAGGGGGGGTATACCACATTTGTACTTGACGATGAATTTTAACCCCTTGAGACGATGAATTTTAACCCTTGAGGACGATGAATTTTAACCCCTTGAGGGCGATGAATTTTAACCCCTTGAGGACGATGAATTTTAACCCCTTGAGGACGATGATTTAACACCTTGAGGACGATGATTTAACACCTTGAGGACGATGAATTTTAACCCGGGACGATTTACCTTGAGGACGATGAATTTTAACCCTTGAGGACGATGAATTTTAACCCTTGAGGCGATGAATTTAACCCCTTGAGACGATGAATTTTAACCGCCTAGGACGATGAATTTTAACTCCTTGAGGACGATGAATTTTAACCGAGGACGATGAATTTTAACCCCTTGAGGACGATGAATTTTCTCGTTGAGACGATGAATTTTAACCCCTAGGACGATGATTTTAACTCGTTGAGGACGATGAATTTTAACTGCTTGAGACGATGAATTTTAACCCAAGGCGATGAATTTAACCCCTTGAGACGATGAATTTTAACCTTGAGGACGATTTTACCGAGGATTTTTGGGACGATGAATTTTAACCTTGAGGCGATGAATTTTAACTCCTTGAGGACGATGAATTTTAACTCCTTGAGGACGATGAATTTTAACCCCTTGAGACGATGATTTAACCTTGGAGACGATGAATTTTAACTCCTTGAGGACGATGAATTTTAAACTCGTTGAGGACGATGAATTTTAACCCTTGAGGGCGATGATTTCTTCGTTGAGGACGATGAATTTTAACTCGTTGAGGACGATGAATTTTAACCCCTTGAGGCGATGAATTTTAACCTTGAGGGCGATGAATTTTAACCCGTGGAGACGATGAATTTTAACCCGCAGGGACGATGAATTTTAACCCCGAGGACGATGAATTTTAACTCGTTGAGACATTGAATACTCTTATGAGGCGATAATTTAACGCGAACGATGAATTTTAACCCGAGGCGATGAATTTTCGTTGAGGACGATGAATTTTAACCCTGAGGACGATGAATTTTAACCCCAGGACGATGAATTTTAACTCGTTGAGGACGATGAATTTTAACTTTGAGGACGATGAATTTTAACCGAGGACGATGATTCCCCTTGAGGACGATGAATTTTAACCCCTTGAGGACAATGAATTTTAACCTTGAGGACGATGAATTTAATCCGTAGGACGATGATTTAACCCGTTTGAGGACAATTTTAACCTTGAGACGTTGGGTTTGAGGCGATGAATTTTAACTCGTTGAGGACGATGAATTTTAACTCCTTGAGGACGATGAATTTTAACTTGAGGACGATGAATTTTAACTTGAGACGATGATTTTAACCCTTGAGGACGATGAATTTTAACCCCTTGAGGACGATGAATTTTAACCTTTGAGGACGATGATTTAACACCTTGAGGACGATGAATTTTAACTCTTCGAGGACGATGAATTTTTAACTCCTGGACGATGAATTTTACCTTGACGATGAATTTAACCCTTTGAGGACGATGATTTAACCCTCTTGAGGACGATGATTTAACTACCTTGAGGACAATGATCTTTAACCCTTGAGGACGATGATTTTTACCCTTGAGGACGATGATTTTACCCTTGAGGACGATGATTTTAACCCGAGGACGATGATTTTACCTGAGGACGATGATTTTACCCCCGGGACGATGATTTACCCTTGGTACGATGATTTTACCTTGAGGACGATGATTTTTATGAGGACGATGATTTTACGAGGACGATGATTTTTACCCAGAACGATGATTTTACCCTCGAGGACGATGATTTAACACCTTGAGGATTTTACCCGGGACGATGATCTTAACCCTTGAGGACGATGATTATACCCTTGAGGACTATGATTTTACCTTGAGGGACGATGATTTTAACCCGCCAGGGACGATGATTATTTACCCGCAGGACGATGATTTTAACCTTTGAGGACAAAGATTTTAACCCCTCAGGGACGATGATTTTTAACCCTTGAGGACGATGATTTTTCCTGAGGACGATGATTTTGCCAGGGACGATGATTTTACCCCTCGGACGATGATTTTACTGGACGATGATTTTAACCCTAGGGACGATGATTTTTCCCTTGGGACGATGATTTTACCCTTGAGGACGATGATTTTCTGGGGGACGATGATTTTTACCTGCCAGGGACGATGATTTTACCCCTCGGGACGATGATTTTTACCTTGAGGACGATGGTTTTACCCAGGACGATGATTTAACACCTTGAGGCGGATGATTTTACCGCCTTGGGACGATGATCTTAACCTTGAGGACGATGATTAACCTTGAGGACTATGATTTTTGCGAGGACGATGATTTTAACCCCTTGAGGACGATGATTATTACCCCTTGAGGACGATGATTTTAACCCTTTGAGGACAAAGATTTTAACCCCTTGAGGACGATGATTTTTAACCCCTTGAGGACGATGATTTTTCCCCTTGAGGACGATGATTTTACCCCTTGAGGACGATGATTATTACCCCTTGAGGACTATGATTTTTACCCATTGAGGACGATGATTTAACACCTTGAGGACAATGATCTTTAACCCCTTGAGGACGATGATTTTACCCCCTTGAGGACGATGATCTTTAACCCCTTGAGGACGATGATTTTACCCTCTTGAGAATAATGACAATCCCTCGAGTACGATGATTTGACTTTTTTTTGTAATTAAATTTTTTGAGGATAAAATATTTTTTTATGACAGTGATTTAAACCCTTGGAAGACGTTCGTGTATACGGTCAATAGTTTAACCCCTTGAGGATTAAACTCTCTCTCTCTCTCTCTCTCACACATAAATAAAGTCGACGGGAACGAATAGCCATGTTTTAAGCAATGTTTACTTTCTCCCACTGCTCCTTACGTGTGTGGGAGAGAGAGAGATGGAGGGAAAGAGAGAGCTGGAGGCGGAAGAGAAGGAAGGGGTAGAGAGAGAGAGAGAGATGGGGAGGAGATAAGAGTCGAGAGTTACAACCTACGCCACAGGATGTAGAAGATTGATGACGGGCCTGACGTTAGTGGTGACGTGTGATTGCTGCCAGATGGACGCATGGCATGGGAGAGGATCGAAGTGTTATGAAGTGGTGTTTTTTTAAGACTGGGTTGTGTTGTGGAGTTTTATAGGGTCGAGTTAGTTATGATATATTAAGACCGGGTTGTGTTATCGAGATTTTTAGGATCGAATTATGTTATGAGATATTAAGACCAGTTAGGTTAGCGTTAGATTAGGATAACATCTATATATCATCTCCTTTTTAACTAAGACTTCAAAAGATAATATTTGTCGATGCCATTAATGTTATTTGTTATTATTCTCTCACGTGTATTAAGGTTTCAGATATATATATATATATATATATATATATATATATATATATATATATATATATATATATATATATATATATATATATATATATATATATTTTATTTTTATGGGGATTAGCCCACCCGGTCACAGGTGACTGACCCATATCGAGGCCGGGGCGAAAATGTAATAATAATAATTTAGATAAGTAAAATTTATAATAAAAAATACAAAAATAACAGTAATAAAATAATAATAATAATAATAATAATAATAATAATAATAATAACTATAATAATAATAATAATAATAATAATAATAATAATAATAATAATAATAATAATAATACTAATACTGCTACTACTACTAATAATAAAGAACCCTAAAGAAATACAACAAAAAAGATCAATAGTGAGAAACAATATATGTATGTTGTGTTATCAAAGTAAGAGAAACAATTGAGACCCTGCAATTGTGTGTAAATGAGGCAGAAAGTCAGATCAGCAACCTGGGACTTGGTCACAATTTTCGTGATGCCATATGGCAGCAGGGTCTACCATCAGACAATACATTATGCTTCCAATATCTTCCCAGGCGGTAGTACCTCCCTGTTTGGTAGCTGCCTACTACCTATATTGTACCATATATATATAATTAAGCTCAGTTGTACGTGTTGATTAGGTTAAATACGTGTAATTAACCTTGTGTGTGTGTAAACAGAATGGACTATTTAGCAAGATGTGTACAGTATGCTGCAAGGTACAGTAAACACCTGTTGCTCACCACTTACTAAAACACACACACACCACACACATCGGATACACACACACACACACACATTGGACACACACACCACACACACACTGGACACACACACACCACACACACACCACACACACCCACCCACTGCCACCCACCCACCACGCCCACCCACACCCCACACCCACCACACACACACCCAACACCACACACACACACACACACACACCACACACGCACCACACACACACACACACCACACGCGCCACACACACACACACACACACCACACACACACACACACACACACACACACACACACACACACCACACACACACACACCCACACACACACCACACACACACACACACACACCACACACACACACACACCACACACACACACACACACACACCACACACACACACACACACACCACACACACACACACACCACACACACACACACACCACACACACACACACACACCACACACACACACACATCGGACACACCACACACACACACACACACCACACACACACACATCGGACACACACACACACACACACACCACCGAAGGGTCAAGACGTACCTGGCGCTCCTCTTGGAGCAGCCAGGTCAACTGTTAAGTTGGCCCATACCAACCCCCTCCCCTGAACCCTCCTCCCCACCGGAATATCAACAAATTCTCGCCAGAAGTTACAATTTCATTTAGGAAAGGAACGGAACCAATGTTAAACAGAGGTGAACAGTGGTGAACAGTGCTTAAGTCAGTGAGAACAACTCAACAGTAACAGTCGTACCCAAGTTAACCTTCACACAGTGAGGTCCCAGGTACCCAGTGATAACGGCCCGTGAGACCCAACAACAACCAGCGATGTGTTAATCCGTCTACGATAGGAAGGCCTGGGACCACACCTCACTCATATAACACCATCTGTGAGGGAATTACTACACCACATGTCCCTCATAACACCATATGTGAGGGAATTACTACACCACGCCAAGTCCTTCATCACACCATCTGAGGGAATTACTACACCACGTGAGGTCCCTCATAACACCATCTGTGAGGGAATTACTACACCATGTGATGCCCCTCTTAACACCATCTGTGAAGGAATTACTACATCACATGTCCCTCATAACACCATCTGTGAGGGAATTACTACACCACATGTCCCTCATAACACCATATGTGAGGGAATTACTACACCACGCCAAGTCCCTCATCACACCATCTGTGAGGGAATTACTACACCACGTGAGGTCCCTCATAACACCATCTGTGAGGGAATTACTACACCATGTGATGCCCCTCTTAACACCATCTGTGAGGGAATTATACACCACGTGAGGCCCCTCATAACACCATCTGTGAGGGAATTACTACACCACATTAGGCCCCTCATAACACCATCTGTGAGGGAATTACTACACCACGTGATGCCCCTCATAACACCATCTGTGAGGGAGTTACTACACCACGTGAGGCCCCTCATAACACCATCTGTGAGGTAATTACTATACCACGTGAGGTCCCTCATAACACCATCTGTGAGGTAATTACTACACCACGTGAGGTCCCTCATAACACCATCTGTGCGGGAATTACTACACCACGTGAGGCCCCTCATAACACCATCTGCGAAGGAATTACTACACCACGCCAGGTCCCTCATAACACCATCTGCGGGAACTACTACACCACGTGAGTTCCTCCTAGCACCATCTGGGAGGGAGTTACTACACTACGTGTTTGTATGATTTCAACACCTACATTAATCTGTATGTTCACGCTGCTTATGTTCCTTTACCTTTCTCTAATGAAGGCTTTTGTTAAACCACCAATGTATGTAATAAGTCATTTATGTCCAATGTATGTTTTCAGCCTTCGGGCTGCAGAACTTTTTCAATAAACCGTCAATTATTATTTATTATTACCACACACATCGGACACACACACACACACACACACACACACATCGGACACACACACACACACACACACACATCGGACACACACACACACACACATCGGACACACCTCACACACATCGGACACACACACACACACACATCGGACCACACACACACACACATCGGACACACACACACACTCACACACATCGGACACACACTCACACACATCGGACACACACACACACACATCGGACACACACACACACACACACATCGGACACACACTCCACACATCGGACACACACTCACACACATCGGACACACACACATCGGACACACACACATCGGACACACACACATCGGACACACACACACACACACACACACACACACACACACACACACATCGGACACACACACACACACACACACATACACACACATCGGACACACACTCACACACATCGGACACACACACATCGGACACACACACATCGGACACACACACACATCGGACACACACACATCGGACACACACACACACACACACACACACACACACACACACACACACACACACACACACACACACACACCACACTTTAAAATCTGTTTCACATAAATAAATACGAACATTATGATCATCCTCGTAAATTTAGATGATTTTATCCTAGTTTTTACCTCCTATGAACACCGCACCTTCACGTCTTACCTGTGGTTAATTACTCACACAACAGGTTTAACCCCTTGAATACATTACGATACTAACCCCATGAGTACGATAAAAACCACTTGATTACGGTGGAAATCTCTTGAGTACGATGGAAATCCCTTGAGTACAGTGGAAATCTCTGGAGCACAACATTGAATTAGTCATTTGAAAAATATTAACCCCTTGAGTACCGTACAGTGTCTTGACTCTTGAATACGACAACTTGAGTACGATGGCATTGCACTCTAGGGGTTAAGTCTTTGTACTCAATTGGCTGGGGTAATTTGATCAATTGGCTAGTCCACAGTTGTACTCAGAAATTACGACCTCGTACTTCTCGCGTCAGGATGGTGGGAGATCTTCACTATTGGTAGAAGACTATGTGGCAGACTTTCACTAAACAGCTGATTAGCCTTATCCACCCCGCCGCCGGGAGGTACTTTCACCCATACCTCTGTGAGTCTGGCGTTAAATTGATCCTCCTGGCGTTTAGGTTTTTATATTTTATTTATATTTTTACAATTTTATTTGTATATGGTATATGTTTCTTTATATTATTTATTGTTATGTTTTTCAAATTTTTTTTGGAGGGGGATTGTGCCTCAGCGGTTTTTTCCAAAGGCTGCCGTTATCCATCCTAGAAATATCAAGAGGTGGGAGATCTTGTCCATTCTAGAAATAAGAGGGGCGGGCGGGCCATAGATGCCTTCAGGCCCGTCCTTTAGGGGGCGACCGCCAGGGCCCGCACGTGACCCAGTGACCTCGGACACAGTCTCCACGTGTATATATTGTGTAATATTTCTGTCTCTGTCATTACCCAATTGAGAGGGCTCGTGATGAGCCGAACCTGTATTGGTGTTTAAAATAAACTTTGTCTCCATGAAGTGTGGTTTTACCTTCATATATATATATATATATATATATATATATATATATATATATATATGTATATACAAGTAAATCACTGTAGGTGCTGATCTAGGTATATGCTGATAACCACAAGGAAAGAAGAAAACACAAAGTCTGTACTCACCCCTGAAGATGTGAATTACACAAAAGCTGGGAACTTCGTTGTTTTCTCCTTGTATCATATATATATATATATATATATATTATATATATATATATATATATATATATATATATATATATATATATATATATATATATATATATATATATATATATAATTTTTGGGGGGCGTAGTGGCTGAGTTGCCTCGGGCCCCGCACCCTCTAGGGACGGCCCTGCACACCTTCTCTGTTATTTAAATGAGTAAAGCCCAGAGGATCTGTCTAACCTCACCCAGGTGATGCAATATTGCCGCCCCCTCTCACGGCACCTCGCTCACACACCAGATAGTCTATGAGCGCCGTGTTTAGTATTATATAACGGGGAGTGGCGTCTACGGTGAATTTTAAATGCTATAAACGACACATTTATTCTATTCAAGATACTGACCCTGCACGATGGCCTGGTCACATAACACGTTGACTACACCGCTTAGCTAGGGAGGGTACAGTAGGCTCAGGGAGGAAGAGGGGACAGTAGGTCTAGGAGGGAAGAGGGGGCACAGTAGTCTAGGGAGGGAAGAGGGGGGGACAGTAGGTCTAGGGAGGGAAGAGGGGGGTAAAGGAGGTCTAGGGAGGAAGAGGGGGTACAGTAGGTCAGGGAGGGAAGAGGGGGCAGTAGGTCTAGGGAGGGAAGAGGGGGCACAGTAGGTCTAGGGAGGGAAGAGGGGGGTACAGTAGGGTCTAGGGAGGGAAGAGGGAGGGTACAGGTCTAGGGAGGGAAGAGGGGGGGCACGGTAGGTCTAGGGAGGGAAGAGGGGGGCACAGTAGGTCTAGGGAGGGAAGAGGGGGGGGCACAGGAGGTCTAGGGAGGAAGAGGGGGTACAGTAGGTCTAGGGAGGGAAGAGGGGGGCAGTAGGTCTAGGGAGGAAGGGGGGGCACAGGAGGTCTAGGGAGTGAAGAGGGGGCACAGGTCTAGGAGGAAGAGGGGGGCAGTAGGTCTAGGGAGGGAAGAGGGGGCACAGTAGGTCTAGGGAGGGAAGGGGGTACAGTAGGTCTAGGGGGGGGAGGGGCACAGTAGGTCTAGGGAGGGAAGAGGGGGGAGGCACAGGGGTTCAGGGAGGAAGAGGGGAGGGTAGGAGGGGGGAGGGTACAGTAGGTCTAGGGAGGGAAGAGGGGGGAGGGAAGAGGGGGTGTACAGTAGGTCTAGGGGAGGGAAGAGGGAGGGGCACAGTAGGTCTAGGGAGGAAGAGGGGGGGAGGAAGAGGGGGAGGGGACAGTAGGTCTAGGGGAGGGAAGAGGGGGAGGAGAGGTCTAGGGAGGGAAGAGGGGGAGGGAAGAGGGGCACAGTAGGTCTAGGAGGGAAGAGGGGGCACAGTAGGTCTAGGGAAAGCAGTAGGTCTAGGGAGGGAAGAGGGGAGGGGCAAGCAGTAGGTCTAGGGAGGGAAGAGGGGGGCAGGAGGGGAGGGCAGTAGGTCTAGGAGAGGGAAGAGGGGGAGGGAAGAGGGGTGTACAGTAGGTCTAGGGAGGAAGAGGGGTAGGGGTACAGTAGGTCTAGGGAGGGAAAGGGGGGGGCACAGTAGGTCTAGGGAGGGAAGAGGGGGGGTACAGTAGGTCTAGGGAGGGGAAGAGGGGGAGGGAAGAGGGTACAGTAGGTCTAGGGAGGGAAGAGGGGGGCACAGTAGGTCAGGGAGGGAAGAGGGGGGGCACAGTAGGTCTAGGGAGGGGGAGGGGGTAACAGTAGGTCTAGGGAGGGAAGAGGGGAGGGGCACAGTAGGTCTAGGGAGGGAAGAGGGGTACAGTAGGTGTAGGGGAGGGAAGAGGGGGGTACAGTAGGTCTAGGGAAGGAAGAGGGGAGGGCACAGTAGGTCTAGGGAGGGAAGAGGGGGGGGCACAGTAGGTCTAGGGAGGGAAGAGGGAGGAGGGGCAGTAGGTCTGGGGAGGGAAGAGGGGAGGAGGGGCACAGTAGGTCTAGGGAGGGAAGAGGGGGTACAGGTGTCTAGGGAGGGAAGAGGGGGGTACAGTAGGGCTGGGGAGGGAAGAGGGGGAGGGGTACAGTAGGTCTAGGGGAGGAAGAGGGAGGGCAAGGGGTCTAGGAGGGGAAGAGGGGGGGCACAGGTCTAGGGAGGGAAGAGGGGGGACAGTAGGTCTAGGGAGGGGAAGAGGGGGGGCAGTAGGTCTAGGGGAGGGAAGAGGGGGCAAGGTAGGTCTTAGGGAGGAAGAGGGGGCACAGTAGGTTCTAGGGAGGAAGAGGGGGGGCAGGCAGGTCTAGGGAGGGAAGAGGGGGGCAGCAGGTCTAGGGAGGGAAGGGGGAGGGGCACAGTAGGTCTAGGGGAGGGGAAGAGGGGGCACAGTAGGTCTAGGAGGGAAGAGGGGGCACAGCAGGTCTAGGGGGGGAAGAGGGGGAGGGGTACAGTAGGTCTAGGGGAGGGAAGAGGGGGGCACAGTAGGTCTAGGGAGGGAAGAGGGGGAGGGTGCAGTAGGTCTAGGAGGGAAGAGGGGGGCACAGTAGGTCTAGGGGAGGGAAGAGGGGAGGCAACAGTAGGTCTAGGGAGGGAAGGGGGGTACAGTAGGTCTAGGGAGGGAAGAGGGGTACAGTAGGTCTAGGGAGGGAAGAGGGGGAGGGGCACAGTAGGTCTAGGGAGGGAAGAGGGGGGGACAGTAGGTCTAGGGAGGGGAAGAGGGGGTACAGTAGGTCTAGGGAGGAAGAGGGGGGGCACAGTAGGTCTAGGGAAGGAAGAGGGGGCATAGTAGGTTTAGGGAGGGAAGGGGGGGGTACAGTAGGTCTAGGGAGGGAAGAGGGGGGCAGTAGGTCTAGGGAGGGAAGAGGGGGGACAGTAGGTCTAGGGAGGGAAGAGGGGGGTACAGTAGGTCTAGGGAGGGAAGGGGGGGTACAGTAGGTCTAGGGAGGAAGAGGGGGGGTACAGTAGGTCTAGGGAGGGAAGGGGTACAGTAGGTCTAGGGAGGGAAGAGGGGGCACAGTAGGTCTAGGGGAGGGAAGAGGGGGGTGCAGTAGGTCCAGGGAGGGAAGGGGGGTACAGTAGGTCTAGGGAGGGAGGGGGGCAGGCAGGTCTAGGGAGGGAAGAGGGGGGCAGTAGGTCTAGGGAAGGAAGGAGGGCACAGTAGGTCTAGGGAAGGAAGAGGGGGGTACAGTAGGTCTAGGGAGGGAAGAGGGGGGTACAGTAGGTCTAGGGAGGAAGAGGGGGCACAGAGGTTTAGGGAGGGAAGAGGGGGGGACAGTAGGTCTAGGGAGGGGAAGAGGGGGGTACAGTAGGTCTAGGGAAGGAAGAGGGGGGGCAGCAGTAGGTCTAGGGAGGGAAGAGGGGTACAGTAGGTCTAGGAGGGGAAGAGGGGTACAGTAGGTCTAGGGAGGGAAGAGGGGGTACAGTAGGTCTAGGGAGGGAAGGGTGCAGGGGTCTAGGAGGAAGGGGGGCACAGTAGGTGGGAGGGAAGAGGTACAGTAGGTCTAGGGAGGGAAGGGGAGGGGCCAGTAGGTCTAGGGAGGGAGGGGTACAGTAGGTCTAGGGAGGGAAGGGGAGGAGGTGCAGGTAGGTCAGGGGAGGGAAGAGGTACAGTAGGGGTGGGAGGGAAGAGGGGGGTACAGTAGGTCTAGGGAGGGAAGAGGGGGGTACAGTAGGTCTAGGGAGGGGGAAGGGGGGGAGGGGCACAGTAGGTCTAGGGAGGGAGGGGGGCAGTAAGTCTAGGGAGGGAAGGGTACAGTAGGTCTAGGGAAGGAAGAGGGGTACAGTAGGTCTAGGGAGGGAAGAGGGGGGTACAGTAGGTCTGGGGAGAGGAGGGGTACAGATAGGGTCTAGGAGGGAGGGAGGGGGAGGGGAGGAGGGGTACAGTAGGTCTAGGGAGGAAGAGGGGTACAGTAGGTCTAGGAGGGAAGGGGTACAGGTCTAGGGGAAGGGGAAAGAGGGGTACAGTAGGTCTAGGGAGGGAAGGGGGGGCAAGTAGGTCTAGGGGAAAGGGAAGAAGGCCAGTAGGTCTAGGGAGGGGAAGAGGGGGGTACATGGGGTCTAGGGAGGGGAAGGGAGGGTACAGTAGGTCTAGGAGGGAGAAGAGGGGGTACAGTAGGTCTAGGGAGGGAAGAGGGGTACAGGTAGGTCTAGGGAGGGAAGAGGGGTACAGTAGGTCTAGGGAGGGAAGAGGGGGGTACAGTAGGTCAGGAGGGAAGGGGGGAGGGGTACAGTAGGTCTAGGGAGGGAAGGGGTACAGTAGGTCTAGGGAGGGAAGAGTGCAGTAGGTCTAGGGGAGGGGAAGAGGGTACAGTAGGTCTAGGGAGGGAAGGGGAGGGGTACAGTAGGTCTAGGGAGGAGAGGGGAAGAGGGGCTACAGTAGGTCTAGGGAGGGGAAGAGGGGTACAGTAGGTCTAGGGAGGGAAAGAGGGGGTACAGTAGGTCTAAGGGAGGGAGAGGGATTACAGTAGGTCTAGGGAGGGAAGAGGGGTACAGTAGGTCTAAGGGAGGGAAGAGGGGGTACAGTAGGTCTAGGGAGGGAAGAGGAGGGTACAGTCGGGGTCTAGGGAGGGAAAAGAGGGGTACAGTAGGTCTAGGGAGGGAAGAGGGGGTACAGGGTAGGTCTAGGGAGGAGGGAAGAGGGGGTACAGTAGGTCTAGGGAGGGGAAGAGGGGTACAGTAGGTCTAGGGGAGGGAAGAGGGGTGCAGTAGGTCTAGGGAGGGAAGAGGGGTACAGTAGGTCTAGGGAGGGAAGAGGGGGGGCAGTAGGTCTAGGAGGGAAGGGGTACAGTAGGTCTAGGGAGGGAAGAGGGGGGTACAGTAGGGGGTCTAGGGGAGGGAAGAGGGGGTACAGTAGGTCTAGAAGGGGTACAGTAGGTCTAGGGAGGGAAGAGGTACAGTAGGTCTAGGGAGGGAAGAGGGTACAGTAGGTCTAGGGAGGGAGGTAGTAGGTCTAGGGGGAAGGGGTACAGTAGGTCTAGGGGGAAGGGGGGGTACAGTAGGTCTAGGGAGGGAAGAGGAGGGTACTGTAGGTCTAGGGAGGTGGGAGGGGTACAGTGGGTCTAGGGAGGGAGGGATGTTTCTTGGTGTGTGTACATAAACATCAGTGTCATTCACCCTTGAACTCTTGCCATGACCTCTCGAACTACCATATAAACAACGAGTCTCAAAATGACACCAGAACTGCACATGACCATTGTTAACTAGACTTTGTCGCGAGAGGTTTTGAGAATGTTTGGGAGGACGGAGAGGAGGAGGAGGAGAAGAAGAATGTCTGCATGAATATGTTTATCTATCGGGCGAGGACATCCCCCCCCCCCCCGCCCCTATGTCCAGTGATAGTCTGTGTTATAGTATGGCTGTCAATGTTGGAGACATTAATACATTATAGGGAAAACAGAATGTCATTGGTTGATACAGTGTAAATAGGTGTTCTAGTCGTCGTAGTAGTGGGGGGGTCAGTAGTTGGTAAAGTGGGTACATAACTTGAGCCCAGGTAGGTGGAGGAGGTAAGGATGTGGGCGCCCTTATCAGCAGGTGCGACAGGTGGGTGTTGTCTCTGCCTTACAGTCTCTCCAGTCATTTGTCCCTGACGTGTCCTTTACCGCTGCTGTTGCTATTGAATTTCCCGGATGTGCCAATTATCATTTCATAAGGAACAATCGCAATGCTTGAGAGGTGAACCCAGTGTCCCAGGTCCATCTTAACGCCTGACCCTCACCTCTCAGGAAAGACCTTTTGAGTCGCATTGTACATAAGCGGGATATGATGAAGAAGAAACCTCATTATGTGGGTGGGTGGATGGATGCACTGTGCCCTCTACTGTACATCCAGCCGCCAGTGTGTCCAGGCTGGGCTGTTTTCAATTGGAATATATCTTCTGGTCATTTTTGTACGTTCCTTTACTGTTGTTCCTGTAGGATTGTCTTTTTTTCGACAGTCTGAATGTTGTATACAGCTTTTCCGACAATCATATTTCTTCACCTGCCTGCTATCATCCCATGCACCGCTTTCGTGTATAATAATCATAGTCGTACAATAAAATAAATGTACAGTAATGTAATTTGTTCTGTAATTGATTATTTACCAATATGCGTTACACAATGGATTTTAATAAAGAAGATCCGCTGAGATGGTTCAGCTGACCTGTGGAATTACATTTCAGTGGGTAAGGATGTGAAATATGTAATAGTAACACCTCGAAAGTCGTCCTCAAGGTCCGTTTTCTTCTAAGTACTTATTTTCGTGCTGCTTTTGTTTTCGGGTTTAAAGCCAAAGTTATCGTCTATGTAGCACGTATTTATATATCTTGGTGCTTTGATATATGTTTTATGTAGCATTTACTGTATATATTACCTTGGTGCTTTGATGTATATGTTGAGCACACCTGTTGCTTATAAGGAGTTATTTAGTTTGGGCTCAGACCCGCTGTTCCAGTGTCACCACCACAGCGGAGACATCATAATTATCACATTCAAGTACTGTCGATGAGAAAAACCACTCCTACAGCATATGATAAAATGCTAAAAGTTCGAAATTGGGAGAAGAAAAACCTGTAGGTGAAGTAAAAAGAAGGATGGGAAGAATAAGTAGCGGGTATTATCGGTTTTTCCAGTGAGTCTTAGTGGAGAGAGAGAGTGAGGGAGGGATGACACACTTTAACCAACTCACCATTGTTCTTCCTCATGTTTTATTCGTAGCGTACAACCTTACGTCTCCAGTTGCTGTAAGAAACGCCTGTGGATATCTTACATCTGAAATAATAAATGTAATTATGATCGTCCAAGAAACAGACGTTACATGGAGTTACATTAATCAGGATAAAAGACTAGGGATTATCTACAGACATCCTAGCTTAATTGACCTGAAGATCAACCATCCTAACGCTGCCTGGGGTTTAGGGTGGCTAATCTTCAGGTTTAGTTAGCAGGGATGTAATCTTGGGGTGATCCAGAACTAATAATCGTAGAGCTTCTTATACCCCCCTGCTGGTTGTTCATCATATTGTATACCTACCCGTAGAGTAGAGGTCGTGTCGTGGGTTATGATCTGGACCTTTTTTTGGAGGTACACGACCCGGAACCGTCTAGTGACCGCCGCCGAAATAGGCAGCCTCGTGTCTGGTACGAGGTGGAAAGGGAAAAGGCATTTTTATTTATTTATTTTTTTTCAATCTAGGTTACGCCATCGTCTCTTTTGCTTACACCTATATTGTCTAAGTGTGTGTCCAAACTTGATTTTTTTTTCTATCCATAGGCGGACGTCTCGAGTCATGTTGCTTTTCATTTCTCTTCTTTTTGGGGGGGTATTATAACTAAACAGAACTGAGACTATTAAAAGCAGATGGATAAAGGGTCACTCTTCTAAAGCTGAAGCAATAATTAAAAAGTAACAGTATGAGCCATGTCGAGGGTGGGCCAGTCTAGGAACTCAAGGTCACTTTAGCGACTTTCTCATGTAGTAATCGGATGCTCGAGTACCAGGGATGGCCACCCACTTCACTTCCCATACGTACTCACCGTCTCACTAGCCGATTCACCTCACGTCGCCATGTGATTGTTTAAACCATTACTGTGTGCTTGGTGTATATCAGGTGGCTCGTATAAGTTTTTAATGACCGAGGTTGTTGCTTAGTTATGTGAATTTTGTAGCCTATTATGGTCTACATTAACTATTTCTCTCATCAGTAATAATATTAAGAACGAAGCAATATAAGTTATACCATAGTATAAGAAGAATTGAAGTTATTTTATTATAATAATATTAGGTGTTTGGAATAATAATTAATTTATGATCATTATAAAAATAAGAGGTTGGTAGAGTGGTAACTCGGGTGCCTCTCGCCAGTGTAGACAATCAACGGCCTGAGACAATGTGTAAAGGGTGTTTTTCAGTGTGAGCCAACCAAACTTATCAGGTTTTATTTTGTGTACTACAGTTTCCTCCTGTACTAACATTGGACAGTAAAGGTCATAACAAAGAATAGATCAATTGTCTGAATGACTAGTAAGTTGACAAATGGTGAAATTGTTGTTTTTAAATGGTGACATTACTCATTCTACTACAGTACTGTACGACTAATATTAATAATTATTGTATGAGTAATTTTAATATTAAACAAAATAATAGTAATAATAATAATATTAAAAATACCATTAAAGTTTCAATACTGATAATAGGAAATGCCTTTGAATTTCCAGGCATGATGTTAAGAAAGTTCTGAGTCATACAGAAGGGTCTCAGGACTCCGGTAACTTCTAAATCTAAATGAAATACCTGTAGTGTGTAGTGTACCAGCATGATATACAGTATGCACTGGTCTGCTTGCCAGAAAATGTTATGTTTAAAATCATATGTTTTATTGTGCTTAGTCTTTAGGGTGTGATCCATAGCAAAACTGAAGGTTGAAACTTAACACTGTACTGTACTGGTCCACACTCTCACTGAACTATTGTTGTTGGTCTTAAAGTTATTTAATTTAGAGTATTGTACTTTATATCTAATTTAATCTGGGCATTGTAGAGGTTTCTTGCCCAATCCATACTTTCTTGTGTAGATACAGTACATTTTTGACTGAAGCTTCACATTTATGTTGACATATTGTCACAAGTGTACCAGTGGGCTCAGGTTGAATTATATACTTCCAATATCTACTTTCATTAAAATACAGTACCGTACTGTACAGTATTTATGTGTACCCGTGACTGATGTTCTACAGTACTGTATACAGTGCAAGACGAAACAATTGATCAAACTTGGGTACAGTCTAATGGGATCAAATACTTTACCGTAATCTTGTGACAACTTCGTCTGCTAAAGTTTAAATAGTTTACTTGAGTCTTTCTAGTAAACTTAATGCAATTTTGCATTCATAATATGGCTATAATTTCTTATGGATTATTACCAGAAGTACTGTACTGTGTATGTGGTGAAAATGCCTATGTGTTCGCTGGTTTAGGTATTGCAGCCGTAAAAAATATAAACTTGAATATGAAGAATGCGACTCTTAATAATGACAATTTGTTTACTAACAGCTGTTTGATGAACTGCGGTCTACGTCACCAGAGGTGTTGAGGAAGCTAAAGCCAGTGGAGGGTGACATCATGTTGCCGGGCCTCGGGATATCTGTTGACAATGCTGCCGCCCTCACCTCCACTGTCTCTGTCGTCTTCCATGCCGCTGCCACTGTTAAATTTGATGAGGCACTTAAACTGTCACTCCAGATGAATGTCCTGGGCACAAAGCGCTTAGTGGAGCTTTGTCACAAGATGACCAAGTTGGTGGTAAGTGTTGTAGTGGTTGTGATGATTGATGGGAGGCTGTAGTAAGAGAGGAGGGTAGGGTAGAAGGCAGTAGTACTAGGAGGGTGAGGTGTGAAGGAGACAACATTAGTACATTAGAGTATGATGCCTGTAATGATTTAGTATTGTATCTGTACTAAATCTTCTGGGCGGCAAACACTAATCAATTTTTATTTTTTTTTATGACTACCACCAAGCCCTTAGCGCCACCCTCCCCCCCCCCACCATCTGAGTTTCAAGTGAACTTTTTGTAATGCAAGTTAAAGATATTCCCAAGTTTCAGAGTACCTGTACAAGTTTATGTATATATGCTATAGCTATATACTTTTTTTCTTTTTGTTAAGATTTTTCCAAAGTTTACCAGAAATTTTACTACAGTACCATTTTAATTTCCTTGTTATTTTTGTTTTTATTCTGTATACTGTATTATCTTTATTAGGTGACAGGAGAATCTGTCTTCTGCCTCACTGGTCCATCACTAGGTAGTGTTACTTGTGTGTTCTTCTTGAGTTGTCCTTAATCCTTCATTGTTCTTCCTAAATGGTCCTTAATCCTTCATTGTTCTTCCTAAATGGTCCTTAATCCTTCATTGTTCTTCCTAAATGGTCCTTAATCCTTCATTGTTCTTCCTAAATGGTCCTTAATCCTTCATTGTTCTTCCTAAATGGTCCTTGATCCTTCATTGTTCTTCCTAAATGGTCCTTAATCCTTCATTGTTCTTCCTAAATGGTCCTTAATCCTTCATTGTTCTTCCTAAATGGTCCTTAATCCTTCATTGTTCTTCCTAAATGGTCCTTGATCCTTCATTGTTCTTCCTAAATGGTCCTTGATCCTTCATTGTTCTTCCTAAATGGTCCTTAATCCTTTATTGTTGTTCCCGAGTGGTCTTTGAACCTACAGTGTTCTTCTTAAATATTCCTTGCACCATTCTTCTCATAAATCTTTCATGTGCATCATCTAATTTATATAATGACTTGTGTGTCCCTGGGTCATCTTTCCTGGCGAGATCTCTTTTACACTGAATTTTTACCTGTGATCTTTACTTGTTATTTTTCCCTATGATTTATACATCCTTATAAAGGGATACCAGCACTGATCTCTTCCTAAGGCCATTTCATACCAGATACAGTGACTCTTACAACCTTACCCTTCAGGCAGTGATCCATGTATCTACGGCCTATTGCAACTGTGACCGTGGTGAGGTGAAGGAGATGGTCTACCCTCCGCCCATCGATCCCTATAAACTCATCCAACTCGTCGACTGGATGGATGATGAGACGTTCAATCATCTCACACCCAAGTAGGTTTATATATCTTCAGTCCACATAGTGTTAATGTATTTAATAAAAGTGAGATTTATTAATCTGTTGATATACAGAAATTCATCTCCTCATTTCCCATAATTGTTATTAAATTTGCATGAATTAATACTCACAAAGTTTTCAATAAAATAGACCCCTTGTGAATGGAAACCATACTGTCTTCTATATTCTTGTAATGTAATACTTTCTGCCTCATCATCTCCCACCTAACTGCAGTCTCATGCATACTGGTAATCACCGTCTTATTTTACGAGGCTGAGAATTATCACATAATTTAGATTTTTCCAGGTAATTATTTAATTGTCATATTGATAACATTAGTTAACTCTTTTACAGACTGATTGGTTCACGGCCCAACACGTACACGTACACAAAGGCTTTAGCTGAGCATGTCTTGGTTCAAGAGGCTGGATCATTGCCCTTAGCCATTGTTCGGCCGTCCATAGGTAAGTCACATGGTACAGGGTGGTGGGATTATCAAGTTGACTATTGTTCAGGTGTTCAAAGTTGATTTACTGTGTAAAAGCCATTAATACAAGTTTCTGTTGGCACAGTGGAAAGATCTTGTAATGCAATCAAGGTAGTAGGCAGCTACCAAACAGGGAGGTATTACTGCCTGGGAAGATATTGGAAACAATGTGTTGTCTAATGGTAGACCCTGCTGCCATATGGCATCACAAAAATTGTGACCAAGTCCCAGGTTACTGATCTGACTTTCTGCCTCATATACACACAATTGCAGGGTCTCAATTGTTTCTCTTACTTTGACAACACTGCATACTGTTTCTTAATCTTGATTTATTTTTTAATTTTTGTATTTATTTATTGCTCATTATTAATATTACTTAAAAGTTTTATTGGTATTATTTTCTTTTATTATAATTATTTATTTTTATTAATTTCATTATTATTATTATTATTATTATTATTATTATTATTATTATTATTATTATTATTATTATTATTAGTATTATTATTATTTACTTTTTACTTTTACTTTTATCCTCTTCACCACTGATCGGCTCGTTAGTCACTTGGGCGATTGGTCACATCTGTTACACACTGTTGGCAAGTACTGGGCATGCACCGGCTCCTGAATGTACTTGAACCTGCTCCAGTGTTGGTCAAGTCTGGTCTTGAAAGAGCTCACACTCGGTGCCGTTACAACACTTTCTGGCAGATTGGTCCAAGAGTTCTCAATTCTCACCCCGAAAAAGTTTGCCCTCATAGTTTTCTGGACCTGAGGCTTCTTCAGCCTTGAGCTGTGACCCCTTGTGGGGCGAGCGTCTGCCAGCTCCAGTTAAGGACACTCGACTGAGTAGTGCCCCTTGAGATGCTTATACACCTCAATTAGGTCGCCCCTTGCCCGTCTGTTGTATAAGCTAGGCAAGTTCAGGCGCTCCAATCTCTCAGGGTAGCTGAGGTGCTGAAGTGCAGGCACCTGTCTGGTGGCCCTCCTTTGAAAATTTTTAGTCAACTGACACCCCCTAGCATATCTCGGAGACCAGACGGGGTGACAGTACTCCAGATGGGGAAGCACTTCACTCTTGAAGATTGTGAAGAGGGATGGACCTTCTTGATGTCTGAACGATCCTTTTTATAAGACCTAATAATTTTTTCCCCTGATTTGCCTTCTTCTTGCAATGGCCCGAGAACTTCAGCTCATTGTCAACATACACACCTAGGTCCTTCTCACATTCAGTCTAAAATAGTGCAGTTTCTTCATCCCGTTGGGACATATGATACGCCTACTTACGGTTGGTACGCCCCAGGTGCATCCTCTTGCACTTCGTGACATTGAATCTCAGCAGCCAATTCTTCAACCATTCTTGGAGCTTACAGAGATCCTTCTGCAGCTCTTCACAGTCCACTTGGTTCTTGATTTCCCGAAATAACTTGGCGTCATCCGCAAACATTTGTATGGAGGAGTGTACAGCGTCAGGCATGTCATTTATGAAACAAGCAAACAACAGCGGGCCCAATACACTGCCCTGTGGCACCCCGCTCGTGACAGGTACAGATGATGATTTCGTGCCATTAACCACCACACACTGATTGCGGTCATGCAGAAAGTCTTCTATCCATGCTAGGACATTTCCCCGAATTCTGTACCCTTCCAGTTTGATTTTCAGCCTTTCATGGGGTACACTGTCAAAAGACTTGGTAAAATCTAGGTATATATTGTCGATATTACCACCCCGATCCAGATTATGGGTCCAAATATCCAATACCTTGAGCAATTGTGTTAAGCAGGAGTGCCCCGGCATAAAACCGTGTTGGCAATCCTCTACAAGGTTGTTT
Source organism: Homarus americanus (assembly GCF_018991925.1). NCBI lineage: Eukaryota > Metazoa > Arthropoda > Malacostraca > Decapoda > Nephropidae > Homarus > Homarus americanus. Next base: position 402,439 of record NW_024731852.1, on the reverse strand, counting down.
CGTAGTAGATGTTCCATTGCGGCATCTCTGATAATGCTCTGAAGTACTTTGCCTACTATGCTGGTTAGGCTCACCGGTCTATAGTTTTTCATGGAGTGACGATCGCCCTTCTTGAAGATGGGACTCGCATAAGCCATTTTCCAATCACTGGAGACCTTTTGTTCATCCAGACATTTTCAAAACAGGATCTTCAGGGGCTCGGCAAGCTCATTGCACAACTCTCTTAGCACTCTGGGATGCACCATGTCAGGGCCGGGACTCTTATGGACCTTTAGCTTTGACAGTTTATTTCTAATACCCTCTTCTGTGAACACAATGTGGGTCAGTGCTGTGTCGAACCGTCTGTTCTCAAACGCAGGAAGGTTAATTGCATCCTCTCTTGTGAACACCGAGGAAAAGAAGCTGTTCAATGCCTCGGCTTTATCCTGGTCGGAATCTGCATAACTACCATCTTCAAGCCTCAGGTCTGATACTCCTACTCACGTTTTTAATTTTGACTTTGCATAGCGGTAAAATGCCTTTGAGTTTGACTTGACCTCACTTGCAACCAGCCTCTGGAACTCCTTTTCAGCCCTTCTACACTCTACTTTGCTTGGTTTCTGGTTCTTGCATACATTCTCCTGTCTTGCTCATTGTTTGACCTAACCCACGTCTTGAATTTCTGGGTTTTATTCTTAACTTTGTCGACCGCCGCATGGTTCATGTGTAGGGGTCCCTCTCATATTCCTAGAGGCGCTGGGTTTGGTCTTGGGTATATATTTATCGATCAAATGGGTCACTTTACTAGTTATGATATTCAGTGTAGTGTCTGCCTTTCTTGTGCCTTAAATTAGTCAGGCCAGTGGATACCCCTCATCCCGTCGTAATTTCCATTGTAATATTTGCACCTTGGCTTGGCTTTATCATGAACAAGGTAACAGTTAAATTGGAATGACAACTTAACATTGTGACTGGTGCCAACTGGGGCTAGATGTTTCAGTTTGACCACCATACCCTCTTCGTTTGTTATGATGAGGTCTAGTGGCTTGGGTGTTTGCTCCCCTCTGTAATGTGTTGAGTTGAGCATCGCTGCATTGTCTATCAAGTCTCTTAAGTTCCTTTGGTTTTGTAGGCTACAGTTTGGGGATCTGTAGATACACCCGACGATAAGTAAGTCCCCTCCCTTTAATTTAATTTTACACCACTTGGACTCTACAAAAACATCCTCTCCCTGTACCCTAGCCTGGCTGGCTCTAAGGTCTTGCCTAGCATAGATAACCACACCCCTCTTGCAAGTTTTTTGAGAAAGGTTTGTAAACGAGTCACATCCAGCAATACTGAACTCTCATTCCCCTTGGTCGATTCTCCTGTGCTTGTACAACAGTTCTACAACTCCTACAATATCGGGTTGGTGTACCTTCAGTAGTGTTTCAAAATCCTCTCTCTTATCAAGGAACGTGTCGGTATTAATGTACATGACATTCAAGCCAGAATTTGTTCTCGGTAATGTCTCTGCTCTTAGTAGTAACTCCGGCCTCCCTCCATTCTCAGAAGCTGCAGCATTTGCTAAGTACACTGTATTTTGCAGGGTGTGGTTAGAAATGTCATTGTTTACACTGCGCTCACCTCCTTCTGTCTGGTAGGTGGAGTATTACCATCATTATTATTGTTTTATTATATTTTCGCCCCCCAGGGTCATTAAAAATGACTTGTGCCCGGGTGGGCTAATGCCCCCCAAAGTGATCTAGGTTTTGAACTCCTTCAGTGTGGCTTCTCTGAATTTTTCCTGTACCTGTACTCTCATTGTGGCACTGGAATTTTTTCTTTTTTTGGCTTACCAGCAGTCTTTACCCCCATTATATTTTGTTCTTATATAAACTTGTTTATGGTCTAGGTTGTGGTATAAGCCCCATAATGTTATCAAACTATAGAACGATTACTAGAAATTGTGAAAATACAAAACAAAGCCATTTGACAAATTATTACAGTACAAGTATTATACATCACTCATATTGAAATCATATTTGATTTTGTTGAATTTTTTGGATATGTCTGCTGAACTGTAATTTTCCCAATGTACAACAAAATATTGAGGTTGTCCTTGTGTGTAGTTGCGGCAGCATGGCGTGAACCTCTACCTGGTTGGGTTGACAATCTCAACGGCCCTACTGGACTGATCATAGGCGCTGGGAAGGGCATGCTGCGTACTCTCCACTGCCGAGGTGAACTTGTGGCTGATCTTATTCCTGTCGATATTCCAATCAACCTTCTTATAGTAACAGCTTGGCACACTGCTACTCGCAGGTAAACCATGAAAATGTGACACAAGTAGTACTGTAATTAAAAATGTTATACAAATGTGTTATTTACTGGTAAAATTCCTGTACAGGCACAGTAATTCCTCCATAACTGTGGGGATATGTTTTAGAATTCTCCTGTGGTCTTCTCATATATTGAGTTAGCAGTTATGTAGAGTAAACTAAAGGCATTTATATTGACAGTAAAAAATGATTGCCTGTGTCACTTGATTATTATGTAATATTTCCTCAGACAAAGTGAACTGACGGTTTATAACTGTGTGTCGGGGATGGAGCGACCGGTGCGATGGGGTGAGATAAATGAACATGGGATGGCGGCCTTGCGAAGGAATGCCATGAATGATGTGGTCTGGTACCCAAACCTGCGCTTCACTCAGCACAAGACTCTCAACACCATCGCCGTCCTTGTGCAACACTGGCTCCCCGCATACCTCATGGATGCTGCATCCAAGCTTGCAGGCAAACGACCCATGTAAGTATTGTTTGGGAAGTTGACTGACTTTTCTGTTTATATTTCAACTACAGTACATTTATAGTATCATAGACACATTATTATTGAAGTAAGCCTTTTACCATGCACTGTATGTCTTGCAAAATCTTTTGATAGCTTTTGTTGCCCCTTGCTGCCCACACAGAGAGGGATATAAAAGTTACTGGCACCTGTGTGTGCATCCGTGTGTGAGTACGTACGTGATAGCGGTGGGTTTTAATCAAATTTGGTAGTGTATGTTGATATATCATAATAAGAACTCAGAGAAATGTGATAACAAGTATTGTTACATCTGTATTTTCTAACTCTCGAGAGTTATGGCCTCTTGGTCTCTACTTCAGTGTGAACGTCCTTCAAAGGTATTTTCTTTTTGCAACATTCCCAACCTTAGATAGACATAACCCTTATGTTCATTCCCACATTACACTCTTTAACCAATAATTACCATTCGACAGGTATTTGATGCTTTCGGTTATTTGATTGCACCGTACAGATAATTGAGAGCTTACCATATTAGTTAATATCGGAAAGTTGAATACATCCAACATAAGATATTTCCAGCATACTTTAGTCATGATAACCATTTTATGTTTTTATAATTACCTTCAGTTGCTTAACTTAAACAACCCTTTTCTTTAGTGCCCCCTCCCCCCTCCCCAAACATTACACCCAGAATCTCCAGTTGTCTCGCTTTGTCTCTAACTGTTTCACTCATATATGCTTAGGTCTTCAGCTGTCCCCCCCCAAACTTATCAAATCTTTATCTCAACCTTTGTATTTCCTGCAGGAGGGGGTTTATATGGTTACCCTTGTCTTTTCATACATACATCTTTGTTTTCATCTGCCCCACATTACCTTGAAAAGATTGTTAATTAATGAGTCTTAAAGTCTGGTAGATTGACTTTCAACTCGGAACACATTCGATCATCATATACAGATGGTCATATTGGCTGGGGTGTTAAGTTCAATAAGTGCCAAGGTCAAAGCTAAAGGTCAGATTTCAATATATAGTGTTACATGAGAAAAATAGCTGTATTTTTTATCCTCAAACTTGGATACAGTCTAACCTTCACATGCAGATGTACATATTGCCTGAGTGTTACCCCTGATAATGTCACTTGTTTTACAGTTTTAAACATAATGATTTCGAGCATGGAAGACAGTCTTAACTATCATTTACAGATTTGCAGGTTGTCTGGGTGTTATAGTTTGTTGATTATGAATACATTTACAGTACTGTATGTCCCTTTGACAAATAATGTGGGAGCATCTATGTCAACAGATGCATCTCTAGTTCTTACAGATTTCTTGCCCTTACTTCAGGGGACACAGCACTTGCCTTCTGGCCTAAGTGTCCCTGTTGTGTGCCCAGGGAACTCCCAGTGCACCCAGCTATAAATGGGTACCTAACTTTAGTGTTGGAAAAGTGAAGGCAGTCAAGTCCAATACCAACCACACTGCCTTCATGTGTACCGAAGGCTTAATAGACACAACATTAATGGGCAGTTGGTTTTATGAAACCCAATTTCACCATTTTCATCTCCCTCCAACTCAATAAGTTTTGCAAACTCCAGGAAAGTTATTTTTCTGCAAAAATGCAGCCTTTACACTATGGGTTCTCTCCCTACTATAAAATGCTAATTGTATGAATGATGAAGCTACTTTCAAGTGTCCAGAAATGCATCAGATGATTTTTTAAACTAACCCAGTATCCTTAGCCACATCAGTGACTTCAGTGAATTATGTTAAAATGGTAACGAATTTAAGCCCTAAAACCGATTACTCTATTGGTGGACTAATACTACAGCTGGTGAGCAGGTGAAAGCAGGCAAAAACATTTTGGGAAAAATTCTTAAGAAATTCGTTAACCGAAATTTCGTTAACCGAGGGATCACTGTACAGTATATACATTTTGAGATTTTATGCTTTCACTGTATTTTATATTTGATGAGGTTTTATATGAAGAAGAAATATTAACTTATCCATCTTGACATTTTATTCTTTCTCTTGGCATCAGATCAAACTGTGGGCTACTAAACACATCAGTTTTCCTACAGTCACAATGCCTTGACTCTGTGTCTGGTCACTGCTTCACATAATGGTCCTATGAGCCATGATAACTTAACCACTGTATGTTACTCTATATATTTACCTTAGTTAACCATGAAACTAATTTTTTTTTGTAACTCTAGGATTTTAAACTTGTTCTTCATAAACCAGGAAATGTCTGTATTTAATTTGTTCTCTTCATTTCCATCATTCTGAGTACAGTACAGTGATGCATGTATAATCCCCAAGAACTTTTGCTGAAGAATATGTTTATCTCTTTGCATACCGTATATACTCGTCTATAATTCTACCTCGTTTATAAGTCGACCCTGATTTTTTTTACCAAGAAGTCATTAATTTATGATATGCCTCGTTTATAGGTCGACCCAAGTTTTTGAGGGTAATGGAACAGCAAAACCTTCACTAAGAACACTCTACGTCCTATAAACTGAGGGTCGCCGTGCCTGAAACACCGAGCCCCAAAGGCAAATTGTTTACCATTATTACGACACTTTACACTGAACGCGGGTAGTTTCAGCAAAAATATTGTACATTTCCATTCAAGTATTTATTCAAGTCAATTAGGAGGGAATATTATTGTAATACAACAGTTTTTTTAACTGAAAACCATTCGAAAAGCGATTACGGTAACATCTTTTGAACAACGAAAGAAAGCAAAAGTCGATTGTTTTCGTCATGGTTTTATCCCACTTTCCACTGTAATACGTACGTCATTTCAGAAAAAATATTACATTTCCGTGAATGCATTATATCAAGCACAGTATGAATTGAATGTCATTGTAATATAACAGTATTTTAACCGAAAACTATGAAAAAAAATGAGTAACATCTCTTGAACATCGGAAGGTTAGGTAAAGTCTTTTGTTTTCGTCATGTATTTTATCCTATTTTACACTGAAATACATCACGTTTCAGCAAAATTACCATTTATTTCCGAGAATATATTCATTCAAGCACAGTTAATGTAAAATATACGTGTGATGTAACAGTTTTTTAACTGAAAACGATTCGAAAAACACGTGTACCGTCTAGCTGATACTCAACAGCTGGTGGTGCGTCGTGCATCGTTGTAAATAATATGAGGTTGAGGTGGATTACTGCGTATTATATTAAGTGTGAAATATCGAAAAGGTTTTTATTTCTGGTATTTTTTGTAGATCAATGGGTACTGTGATACCGTATATGATATGATAAGTTAGCCTGTGCTAAGAACTTCAACATAGACTACTGAAAGCATGTTGTAAGGTAATTTAGCCAATTGTAAGTTGGTGAGCTTCATCTGCTGAAGGAACTGCACAGCTTATCATTACTAATTGGTACATATTTTACGTTTCCATTGTTTACTGGTAGTAAATGATAAATATTTTTCATGTCTGAAGCTAACAGTTGCTCCTCGCCCTTCCCATCATGCACGGATTCAACCTAACAAAACTATTACCCATGTAGAGGTCGACCCCCAATTTTTTGCCTAAAAATTTGGTCTTAAAAACTCGAACTACACACGAGTTTTTACGGAATCACCTTAAAAAAAATATAAATATATGGTTTCTCTTAAAAGAAATGGAATTTGAATTGAAAATAATGGATCAGAAATAGTGAAGTCTAATATTACAGTGATATCTCCGTTAGCCGAAACAATTGGTGCAGAGCACTTCCGGGAATGAGAGATTTCCGGGAACCGAGACGACTCTCTCAAAGCTGTAAAATATATCCCTCATCTCCGGAATTTTCCGGGTATCTTGAAAATTTTCTTGGAATTTTCCTGAAAATGTGCCCCTTGGAAAATCCGGCTTTGGGAACGATTTTCCGAGAAAATTTCAATTCCGGATATCGGAGAGTTCCGGGTTAAGGGATTCCGGCTAACGGAGATAATACTTCTCATTTTTAATCATGTAAGGCTGAAAAATAGTCTTCAGATTTTTTCTCATACATAGATGATGTTTATAAAGTACTGAACAATGTCTTATTCTCAAGTATTTTGTCAGAGTTTATCCTTAGTAAGTGTATCTCTTGTTGACCCACAGCATGGTGAGGATTGCCCAGAAGCTTGACCGTGCTGCTGCATGTTTAGAGTACTTCACTACACACGAGTGGTGCTTCTGTAATGACAACGTGCAACATCTGTGGTCAACCTTATCTGAGGCTGATCAACACACATTCAATTTTGCCCTCTCAGCCCTGCACTGGCCCACTTACATGGAACAGTACTGTCTAGGCACAAAGCGGTATGTCATGAAAGAGGAACTCGCCACTCTGCCTTCTGCTCGCAAACACCTGTCAAAGTAAGTACTGTATTCCTTCGTGTTCGTTTGTTCTTAATTGAGCTGAGATTCGTTCTTTTTTCACTGTCCCATGATTCGTGTGTACTAATAAAGACGTAGCTATTGTTGCTTCTAGAAATTAACCACTTAATGTGTTTTATGAAAATATTGGGATTTTGTCTTTATTTAGGTGTGATGGGGTGTTGTAATAGTAAATCTAGAAGAACATGGATATACTTCACCCCATTAGGAATGTTTGGCAGCTATTATGTCCAGTAGATTGCACCTCAGTCTGTAAAATTTGCTTTGTTGTTAATGAAGAGTAAAATGGTGGTGCGTAGAGTATAAGAATATTAAGGTCACAAAATTTTGATTTATTGGAATCATTTACTGTATTATGCTGGAACCTATTGCTCTCAAGAGGATAACTTTTTAGTCCTGCAAAATTGTCCTCCACTAGTACAATGCTCTTTACAAATTGGCACCTGCCGTATTGTGGCTCCCTTCACAGCTTGGCATCTAGAGTAAGTTTGCTCCCCTTGGTATTGTGTATCTATGGCGACAGAGGATTTCTTTTCTAGCAATAGTGTTCTTGTTGCTTTAATGTACTGTATAGCTAGTATTTCTTCGGCTTGTTGCCCACTGTATGATGGTGCCCTCAGTATGCTAAGCTATTACCCTCCTTACGCTATTGTGGTTCCCTCAGTAGTGAAACTCTCAATATGATATCATCTTCGGTATGATTTTAAAAATACAGTCGTTTCGGCCATAGTAAGTTTGATGTGCAGTGTGGCGTCCCCATAACAAATTAATGTGAAGTCCCCACTGGTAATGTGACTCGCTTTCAGTATGGTGTTTGTATGCTTCAGTTAACAGTGCCAGAATATGGAAGATCTTTTGTTCGTTTCCGTCTCCATTCATGTATGGATGAATGTATGTACAAGGTATTGATGGTTGAATTTTGACCGGATAGATGGACCATTTTCATCGAAACTCTTCATGAATAATTTGAGCTTTGTTATTAAAGTCAAATGGATTCTTGCAGTTTCTCAAATAGTATAATGGCAATTGTATTGTGTCCTCAGCCTGCTTTATGCTTTTTGTTCCCTTCATTTGAAGAGTAAGTGGATATAACAATCATGCTGTCTGTGTGTTTGTATGTCTAGCAATTTGTCTTGTGTCTTCAGATTTAGGGTTGATTGACTAAACTACTCTTGAGTCTTTTTACTTACTTTTATCCTCTTCACCACTGATCGGCTCGTTAGCTGCTTGGGCGAACAGTCACGTCTCTGTTACGCACTGTTGGCAAGTACTGGGCATGCCCCGGCTCCTGAATGTACTTGAACCTGCTCCAGTGTTGGTCAAGTTTGGGCTTGAAAGAGCTCGCACTCAATGCCGTCACAACACTTTCTGGCAGATTGTTCCAAGAGTTCACAACTCTCACTCCGAAAAAGTTTGCCCTCACAGTTTTCTGGACCTGCTGCTTCTTCAACCTTGAGCTGTGACCCCTTGTGGGACGAGCATCTGCCAGCTCCAGGTAAGGACACCCGATTGAGTAGTGCCCCTTGAGATGCTTTTACAGTACACCTCAATTAGGTCACCCCTTGCCCGTCTGTAGTATAGGCTAGGCAAGTTCAGGCGCTCCAATCTCTCAGTGCAGGCACCAGTCTGGTGGCCCTCCTTTGAACATTTTCAATCAACTGACACTCCCTAGTATATCTCGGGGACCAGATGGGGTGACAGTATTCTAGATGGGGAAGCACTTCACTCTTGAAGATCGTGAAGAGGGACGGACCGTCTATATATATGAATGACCTTCTTGTAAGACCTAATAATTTACTTGCTTGATTTACCTTCTTCTCGCTATGGCCCAAGAACTTCAGCTCATTGTCAACATACACACCTAGGTCCTTCTCACATCCAGTCTCAAATAGTGCAGTTTCTTCGTCTCGTTGGGACAAATGATACGCTTCCTTACCGTTGATGCGCCCTAGGTGCATCCTCTTGCACTTCGTGACATTGAATCTCAGCAGGCATTTCTTCGGCCATTCTTGGAGCTCACAGAGATCCTTCCGCAGCTCTTTACATACATTGTAAAGTTGAAAAAATAGTAGTTGAATTTTTTTTTGTTCCAACTCCTTTGTACTCTGACCACCAATAGCAGTGTTTTTCTTCTAAAGCTGTTTAGCCTATGTTTGGGCTGATTAAGTGTACTATTCAGCTGTAATTCTCCTTGAAGTTAGGAAATGAGGGTGTAGAGAGGGAGGGGCTGCCCTGTAAGACTGGTGGGGAGGGCTACCTTTGGCATGGAGGACAGGCATCATGGATATCCCTGTTTGTGAATTAAATAAATGCTCCGACTCAGTTATTCTGTTCATCACACATTGTTCCATTCATCAAAGTACCTCACTTCCTGAATTTGTCTAACAATCAACTTAATAATCACTCCTCCCTGTCTTCCTTCCCCATTTATTTTCATCTTATTACTTTTCTTTACATTCATGATTAAATCTCTCCAAGTATACACTCTTCCAAACTTAATTACTTGCACTTTTAACTTTTCTAAATTGATTGATTGATTGTTTGTTCGATATTACATGGTATTGGGACTTACCAAAGTTATAATGTACTACAACATGAGTATGAACAATATTTACAAGCAAACTCTTATTGTATAACACAGTAGCCCACTAGATGAGTCTCACCTCCAGATAGCAGTTGATTTACCTACCATTTCCATCCCTTCTCACTGTTTATTTACAAAACTTCCAATACTCTTGCTTTTACCTGTCTCATAACCCCATCCATGAAGGTAATGAGCCCCTATAGAGACGTAACTCATCCTTGACATACCGGTAGTCTTTCCTTTCACCAAAAACCAGTTTCTATATTTCTGACACTCCACTCCTCTCCCTATAAAATCTGTGGATGACATTGAACACTTTCTCTTTTACCCCATACATTTTCAGCTCCTTCCATGTTGCTTTTCCAAAAACTTGGGTTTTTTTCTTGAGCTCCATTAATTGCTTTTCTTCATTCAAATACTTTTCTCTCATGCTCCTAAATACAAACTCTTAATCCATAAAGCCTCTCCTTTGTCTGAAGCCATACTGCTCTTTTCCTAATATGTTTTGTGTATGCCATGATCCTCTCAGTGATGTCTCAACCATACACTTTTCCTGGCTTGCTTAAGAAACTTATTCCTCTGTAATTGTTGTATAAATTCTTATCTTCTCTTTCTTTAGGGGAACTCTACTTGAACTATTTCATTCTTTGGTGTTTTTCTTTCTTCATTCACACCCTGTTTACTCACATCACATATTCTTTCATTTTCCACTTCATAATTAACATTTCTACAATGATTCCATCCACATGTGGCATCGTACCATTCTGACACTAGCTTACAGCCTGACTCACACCCCCATCTCACTTATAATATTATTGTTTCCACTTCTCCTTATTGCTTTTCATGCTTTTGTTCTTAAACTTTTGGGCACTTTTAGCCATTCTTCATGCTTGTGTGGGTTAGCTGTGATTGCTGGATGACTTGGTGTCCTAATTGACTAAAGGGCCAATTTGAAGCAACTTTTATGGCTGGAAGACCTTCCATCACCAACCCACTTTTACAGTGTGGGAACTCATCATCATTGTTTTATAGTCATTTCCACACATGCGTGGGTTAACTATGATTACCTATTGATAGCTCTCCATGCTGCACAGTCTCTTGCAGCCTCCCTCATCGGGTTCTTATCTCTTGATGTCATTTATTACAACCTCTCCCTGTGTCATTCTTGGCCTACCCATTAAATTTCCAACTCGTGCATCTCTTGACCCAATTGATTTCCTCCATTCTTTCCACAGATTAAGCCATCTAGGCCTCCATCTATGCAAAACCTCGCCAATACTCTTGATACCCAGTCACTATCTTAGCTTGAAAGAGGAACAAGATTTCCTATCTTTTAGTGCCACATTACATATTAATCTCGTCATCCTTATTTCAACTCGATCAACCCTACATGTATCAATCTCTGTGGCAAGATCCTGCAGTTGGCCATTTACACCATTTGTCATTTATGATTAAGTTTAGAGTATTTTGGAGTGGAGTTATTCCAGTGTACAGGAACCTAATATACAGACCTTCCATTCCAAAATACTCCATTACTCCATGTCATCTTGTACTGTACAGTACAAAAGTCATTTTTGTATCATCAATCTTGTTTGTTACAGGTCCCCTCTTTTTGTTTTGTTGAAAGGAAATGAAATTTGTAATATTAAGTTTGTTTAAGTAATCATTGAAACTGTGTAGAAAGGTCATTTACTTTGAACATGATGAAGTGTAGTGGAAGTGAGTAAAAGGATGAAAAGTTACACATTATGCCACCAATGTCAGTCACCAAATGTACTCGTATAACTACCAAATTTACTCCAGAAGCAATGATTTTTTTGCTTCTTCAAGTAAAGTTAATATAAACATTGTACATGACATGAAAACAGTGAGAAGGATAAGGGAAACTGCATCATACTAGCTATTTGGTTATAATGATAAAGAAGTTGGTGGTACTATATATTTAAGTTGGCCAGGGAATAGAAATCACAGTTGAAATTCTCAGTTCTTGACCACCACTCTGTATAGTGTGTATCATTTTGGCTCTCTTTACGTGTGTGTGTGTGTGTGTGTGTGTGTGTGTGTGCGTGCGTGCGTGCGTGCGTGCGTGCGTGCGTGCGTGCGTGCGTGCGTGCGTGCGTGCGTGCGTGCGTGCGTGCGTGTGTGTGTGTGTGTGTGTGTGTGTGTGTGTGTGTGTGTGTGTGTGTGTGTGTGTGTGTGTGTGTGTGTGTGTGTGTGTGTGTGTGTGTGTGTGTGTGTGTGTGTGTGTGTGTGTGTGTGTGTGTGGTGTGTGTGTGTGTGTGTGTGTGTGTGTGTGTGTGTGTGTGTGTGTGTGTGTGTGTGTGTGTGTGTGTGTGTGTGTGTGTGTGTGTGTGTGTGCCTGGGGTGTCTGAGGTGTGGGGTGTCTGGGTTATACCTGGGGTGTCGGGAAGTACCAGCAGGTGTCAGGGGCGTACCTGGGAGTGTCAGGGTGGCCTGGGTGTGACAGGTGTATCTGGGAGTGTCTGGGGTACCTAGAGTGTCAGATGTGTACCGGGAGTATCAGAGGTGTACCTGGGGTGTCTGAGGTGTGCCTGGAAGTGTCTGAGGTGTACCTGGGGGTGTGGGGCATCGTGGGAGTATCCGGGTGTACCTGGGAGTGCCAGAGGTGTACCTGGGAGTGTCTGAGGGTTTACCTGGAATGTCAGAGGTGTACCTGGGGTGTCCAGGGTGTTCCTGAGGTGTCAGGGGTGTACCTGAGAGTGTCAGGTGTACCTGGGAGTGTCAGGGGTGTGCCTGGGAGTGTCAGCAGGGGTGCTGGGAGTGTCAGAGGAGTACCGAGTGTCAGAGGTGCTGGGTGTCAGGGGTGTGCCTGGGAGTGTCAGAGGTGTACCTGGGGTCAGAGGTGTGCCTTGGGTGTCTGAGGTGTACCTGGGGTCTGGGTGTGCCTGGGAGGGTCAGGGGAGAACCAGGGAGTGTAAGGGTGTATGTGGGAGTGTCAGTGGTGTACTAGGGAGTGTCAGAGGAGGATCTGGGAGTGTCAGAGATGTGAGGGAGTGTCAGAGGTGTACCTGGGGTATCAGAGGTGTGCCTGGAGTGTCAGAGGTGTACCTGGGATTATCGGTTGGGTGTACCTGGGAGTGTCGGAGGTGTGCAGTGTCAGGGTGTGCACCTGGTGTGTCAGTGGTGTATGCTGTCATAGGTGTACCTGGGAGTGTCAGAGGTGTACCTGGTAGTATCGGGCTGGCACCTGGGGAGTATCAGGAGGTGCCTGGGAGTGAAAGAGGTGTATCAGGAGTAGGGTGTACCTGGGAGTGTCAGGGGTGTACCTGGGAGTGTCAGAGGTGTGCCGAATATCGGAGGTGTACCTGGGAGTGCCAGAGGTGTACATGAGAGATCGGAGTTGTACCTGGGAGTGTCAGGAGTGTGCCTGGGAGTGTCAAGAGGTGTACCTGGCAGTGTCAGAGGTGTGCCTGGGAGTGTCAGAGGTGTGCCTGGGAGTGTGTCAGAGGTGTACCTGGGAGTGTCAGAGGTCCTGGGAGTGTCGGGGGTGCCTGGGGAGTGTCAGAGGTGTGCCTGGGAATGTCAGAGTATACCTGGGAGAGCCAGAGGTGTACCTGGAAGTGTCTGGGTGTACATGGAGTGTCAGCGGTGTGCCTGGCAGTGTCAGCGGTGTGCCTGGTAGAGTCAGCGGTGTGCCTGGGAGTGTCAGGGTATGCCTGGGGTATCCGGGGTGTGCCTGGAGTGTAGAGGTGTGCCTGGCAGTGTCTGGGGTGTGCCTGGGATGTCTGAGGGTGTACCTAGGAGTGTCTGGTTGTACCTGGGGTGTCAGGGAAGTACCAGCAGGTGTCAGAGGGGTACCTGGGAGTGTCAGAGGTGTACCTGGGGAGTGTGCAGGTGTATCTGGGAGTGTCTGAGGTGTACCTAGGAGTATCAGATGTGTACCTGGGGTATCAGAGGTGTGCCTGGGAGTGTCTGAGGTGTGCCTGGAGGTGTCTGGGGTACCTGGGGTGTCAGGGGTATACCTGGGGTATCCGAGGTGTGCCTGGAGTGCCAGAGGTGTACTGGGGGTGTCTGAGGTTTACCTGGAAGTGTCAGAGGTGTGCCTGGGAGTGTCCAGGTGTTCCTGAGAGTGTCAGGGGTGTGCCTGAGGTGTCAGATGTGTGCCTGGGGTGTCAGAGGTGTACCTGGGGTGTCATGGGGTGCCTGGGAGTGTCAGAGGTCCTGGGGAGTGTAGGAGTCCGGGGTGTCAGGGGTGTGCCTGGGAGTGTCAGAGGTGTGCCTGGGAATGTCAGAGGTGTGCCTGGAGTGTCTGGGGTGTGCCTGGGGAGTGTCTGGGGTGTGCCTGGGAGGTCAGAGGAGAACCAGGGGAGTGTAAGAGGTGTGTGGGGTGTCAGTGGGCTAGGGGGTGTCAGGAGGATCTGGGAGTGTCAGAGGTGCACCATGGAGTGTCAGAGGACCTGGGAGTGTCAGATGTGTACCTGGGAGTATCAGAGGTGTACCGAGTGTCTGAGGTGTGCCTGCAGTGTCAGCAGTGTGCCTGGTAGGTCAGCGGAGTACCTGGGAGTGTCAGAGGGTATACCTGGGAGTATCCGAGGTGTACCTGGGAGTGTCAGAGGTGTGCCTAGGAGTGTCAGAGGTGTACTGGGGTGTTAGAGGTGTACCTGGGAGTGTCCGGAGGTGTTCCAGAGCGTCAGGGGTGTACCTGAGTGTCAGATGTGTACTTGGTAGTGTCAGAGGTGTACCTGGGAGTGTGTCAGCGGTGTGCCAAGTGTCAGAGAAAACCTGGGGTGTCAGAGGTCCTGGGAGTGTCAGGGGTGTGCCCTGGGGTGTCAGTGGTGTGCCAGGAATGTCGGTATACCTGGTAGAGCCAAGGTGTGCCTGGAAATGTCTGAGGTGTACATGGAGTGTCAGCGGTGTGCCTGGCAGTGTCAGAGGTGTACCTGGGGTGTCAGCGGTGTACCTGGGAGTGTCAGAGGGATGCCTGGGAGTGTCAGAGGTGTACCTGGGAGTGTCGAGGTGTTCCTGAGAGTGTCAGGGGTGTACCTGAGAGTGTCAGATGTGTGCCTGGGAGCGTTAGAGGTGTGCCTGGGAGTGTCAGCGGTGTGCCTAGGAATGTCAGAGGAGTGCCTGGGAGTTATGGGGGTCGGGGAGTGTCAGGGGTGTGCCTGGGGTGTCAGGGGTGTGCCTGGGAATGTCAGAGGTGTGCCTGGGGTGTCTGGTGTACCACGGAGTGTCAGAGGTATCTGGGAGTGTCAGAGATGTGGCAGGGAGTGTCAGAGGTGTACCTGGGAGTTCAGAGGTGTGCCTGGGAGTGTCAGAGGTGTACCTGGGAGTATCGGTGGTGTGCCTGGGAGTGTCGGAGGTGTGCCTGGGGTGTCGGAGGTGTGCCTGGGAGTATCAGAGGAGATTCTGGGAGTGTCAGACGTGTATCAGGGAGTGTCAGAGGTGGCCTAGGAGTGTCAGATGTGTGCCGAGTATCAGAGGTGTGCCTGGGGGTTCAGGGGGTGCACCTGGGAGTGTCAGGGTGTGCCTGGGAGTGACAGCGATGTGCCTGGAATGTCTGGGGTATACCTGGGAGGAGCCAGAGGTGTGCCTGGAAGTGTCTGGGGTGCACATGGTGTCAGCGGTGCTGGCAGTGTCAGCGGTGTGCCTGGGAGAGTCAGCGGTGTGCCTGGGAGTGTCAGAGGGTATACCTGGGGAGTATCGAGGTGCACCTGGAGTGTCAGAGGTGTGCCTAGGGTGTCAGGGTGTGTACCTAGGAGTGTCAGGGGTGTACCTGGGGAGTATCAGAGGTGTGCCTGGGGAGTGTCAGGGTGCACCTGGGAGTGTCAGGGGTGTGCCTGGGTGACAGCGGTGTGCCTGGGAATGTCTGAGGTATGCCTGGAGAGCCAGGGTGTGCCAGGTGTCTGAGGTGTGGAGTGTCAGCGGTGTACCTGGCAGTGTCAGCGGTGTGCCTGGGAGAGTCAGCGGTGTGCCTGGGAGTGTCAGAGGTATACCTGGGGTATCCGAGGTGTGCCTGGGATGTCAGAGGTGTACCTGGGAGTGTGAGGTCTCCTGGGACTGTCTGGTGTACCTGAGTGTCTGAGGTGTTCCTGGGAGTGTCAGGGAAGTGCCAGTGAGTGTCAGAGGAGTACCTGGGGTGTCAGAGGTGTGCCTGGGGAGTGTCCGAGGTGTTCTGGAGTGTCAGGGGTGTGCCTGAGAGTGTCAGATGTGTGCCTGGGGTGTCAGAGGTGTACCTGGGAGTCTCTGAGGTGTACATGGGTTCAGCGGTGTACCTGGCAGTGTCAGTGGGTGCACCTGGAGTGTCAGAGGTGTACCTGGGAGTGTCAGTGTTCTGAAGTGTCAGGGGTGTACCTGAGAGTGTCAGATGTGTACCGAGTGTCAGAGGTGTACCTGGGAGTGTCAGCGGTGTACCTGGGGAGTGTCAGGTACCTGGGAGTGTCAGAGGTCAGGGGGAGTGTCAGGGGTGTACCTGGGAGTGTCAGAGGTGTACCTGGAATGTCAGAGGTGTGCCTGGGAGTGTCAGAGGTGTGCCTGGGGGTGTCAGCGGTGTTCTTGGAAGTGTCAGAGGAGAGACACAGGTGTCAGAGGTCCTGGGGAGTGTCAGGGGTGTGCCTGGGAGTGTCAGAGGGTGTGCCTGGGAATGTCAGAGGTGTGCCTTGGAGTGTCTGGGGTGTGCCTGGGGTGTCTGGGGTGTGCCTGGGGAGGGTCAGAGGAAACCAGGGAGTGTAGGGGTGTGTGTGGGGGTGTCAGTGGTGTACTAGGGTGTCAGAGGAGGATCTGGGGAGTGTCAGAGGTGCACCATGGGTGTCAGAGGTGTGCCTAGGAGTGTCAGATGTGTACCTGGGAGTATCAGAGGGGTACCTGGGTGTCTGGGGTGTACCTGGCAGTGTCAGCGGTGTGCCTGGTAGGTCAGCGGAGTACCTGGGGTGTCAGAGGGTATGCCTGGGGTATCCGAGGTGTGCCTGGGAGTGTCTTAGGTGTGCCTAGGGTGTCAGAGGTGGACCTGGGAGTGTGGGGGTGTGCCTGGGAGTTTCCGAGGAGGTGTTCCTGAGCGTCAGGGGTGTACCTGAGAGTGTCAGATGTGTGCTTGGTAGTGTCAGAGGTGTGCCTGGGAGTGTCAGCGGTGTGCCTGGGGTGTCAGAGGTACCTGGGGTGTCAGTGGAGTCCCTGGGGTGTCAGGGGTGTGCCTGGGAGTGTCAGTGGTGTGCTAGATGTCAGAGTATGCCTGGGAGAGCCAGAGGTGTGCCTGGAAATGTCTGGGGTGTGCATGGAGTGTCAGCGGGTGCACCTGGCAGTGTCAGAGGTGTGCCTGGGTGTGTCAGCGGTGTGCCTGGG
The DNA here is from genome assembly GCF_018991925.1 of Homarus americanus. NCBI lineage: Eukaryota > Metazoa > Arthropoda > Malacostraca > Decapoda > Nephropidae > Homarus > Homarus americanus. Next base: position 385,396 of record NW_024731852.1, on the reverse strand, counting down.
AGTGTCAGAGGTGTGCCTGGGGTGGGGTGTACCTGGGGTGTCAGGGTGTGCCTGGTTTGGGTGTCCTAGGAATGTCAGAGGAGTGCCTGGGAGTGTCAGTGGAGTCCGGAGTGTCAGGGGGTGTACCTGGGGAGTGTCAGAGGTGTACCTGAATGTCAGAGGTGTGCCTGGGAGTGTCTGGGGTGTACCACGGAGTGTCAGAGGAGTATCTGGGAGTGTCAGAATGTGGCAGGGAGTGTCAGAGGTGTGCACCTGGGGTGTCAGAGGTGTACCTGGGAGTCAGAGGTGTGCCTGGGAGTATCGGTGGTGTACCTGGGAGTGTCAGGTGCCTGGGAGTGTCGGAGGTGTGCCTGGGTGTGTCAGTGGTGTACCCAAGGTGTCAGAGGTGTACCTGGGGTGTCAGGGGTGTGCCTGGGAGTATCGGGCTGTGCCTGGGAGTATCGGAGGTGTGCCTGGGAGTGAAAGAGGTGTATCAGGAGTATTAGAGGTGTACCTGGGGGTGTCAGGGGTGTGCCTGGGAGTGTCAGAAGTGTACCTGGGAATATCGGAGGTGTACCTGGGAGTGCCAGAGGTGTACATGAGAGATCGGAGGTGAACCTGGGAGTGTCAGAGGTGTGCCTGGGAGTGTCAGAGGTGTTCCTGGGAGTGTCAGAGGTGTGCCTGGGGAGTGTCAGAGGTGAACCTGGGAGTATCAGAGGAGATTCTGGGAGTGTCAGACGTGTACCAGGGAGTGTCAGAGGTGTACCTAGGGTGTCAGATGTGTACCTGGGAGTATCAGAGGTGTGGGGAGTGTCAGGGGTGCACCTGGGAGGTGTCAGGGTGTGCCTGGGGAGTGACAGCGGTGTACCTGGGAATGTCTGGGGTATGCCTGGGAGCCAGAGGTGTACCTGGAAGTGTCTGGGGTGCACATGGGTGTCAGCGGTCTGCCTGGGAGTCAGCGGTGTACCTGGGAGTGTCAGAGGTGCCGGGAGTGTCAGGGGTGTACCTGGGAATGTCAGAGGTGTGCCAGTGGTGTTAGAGGGTACCTGGGAGTGTCAGAGGTGGCACCTGGGTGTCCGGTGTTCCTGAGAGTGTCACAGGTGTACCTGAGATTGTCAGATGTGCCTGGGAGTGTCAGAGGTGTGCCTGGGAGTGTCAGCGGTGTGCCTGGGGTGTCAGAGGGGTACCTGGGAGTGTCAGAGGATTCCTGGGGGTGTCAGGGGTGTTCCTGAGGGTTCAGTGGTGTACCAGGGAGTGGGGAATGTACCTGGCAGTGTCTGAGTGTATCTGGGAGTGTTGGACGTGTGCCTGGGGTGTCAGAGGTGTGCACCTGGGGTGTCAGGTGTGCCTGGGAGTGTCAGCGGTGTACCTGGGAGTGTCAGAGGAGTACCTGGAGTGTCAGAGGGTCCTGGGAGTGTCAGGGGTGCCTGGGAGTGTCAGAGGTGTGCCTGGGAGTGTCAGAGGGTGTACCTTGGGTGTCTGGTGTACCTGGGGTGTCTGAGGTGTGCCTGGGAGGGTCAGAGGAGATCCAGGGAGTGTAAAGGTGTGTGTGGGAGTGTCGGTGGTGTACCAGGGAGTGTCAGAGAGGGGATCTGGGAGTGTCAGAGGTACAGGAGTGTCAGAGGTGTTCTAGGAGTGTCAGATGTGTGCCTGGGAGTATTAGAGGTGTGCCTGGGAGTGTCTGAGGTGTGCCTGGAAGTGTCTGAGGTGTACATGGGTTTCAGCGGTGTACCTGGCAGTGTCAGCGGTGTGCCTGGAGTGTCAGAGGTGTACCTGGGAGTGTCGAGTGTTCTTGAGAGTGTCAGGGGTGCCTGAGAGTGTCAGATGTGTACCTGGGGAGTGTCAGAGGTGTGCCTGGGGAGTGTCAGCGGTGTGCCTGGGGATGTCAGAGGTACCTGGGGGTGTCAGAGGATGCCCGGGGAGTGTCAGGGGTGTGCCTGGGAGTGTCAGAGGTGTGCTGGGGATGAAGGTGTGCCTGGGGTGTCTGAGGGTGTGCCACGGGTGTCAGAGGTATCTGGGGTGTCAGAGATGTGGCAGGGAGTGTCAGGGGTGTACCTGGGAGTGTCAGAGGTGTGCCTGGGGAGTGTCAGAGTGTACCTGGGAGTATCGGTGGTGTGCCTGGGAGTGTCTGAGGTGTACCTGGGGTATCGTAAGTGTGCCTGGGAGTGAAAGAGGTGTATCAGGGAGTATTAGAGGTGTGCCTGGGAGTGTCAGGGTGGCACCTGGGGAGTGTCAGGGTGTTCCTGAGAGTGTCAGGGGTGTACCTGAGAGTGTCAGATGTGTGCTGGAGTGCCAGAGGTGTGCCTGGGGAGTGTCAGCGGTGTACCTGGGGTGTCAGAGGGTGCCTGGGAGTGTCAGAAGAGGGTCCTGGGAGTGTCAGGGGTGTGCCTGGGGTGTCAGGGGTGTGCCTGGGAATGTCAGAGGGTATGTGGGAGAGCCAGAGGTGTGCCTGGAGGTGTCTGAGGTGTGCATGGGTGTAGTGGGTGTACCTGGCGTGTCAGCGGTGTACCTGGTGAGTCAGCGGTGTGCCTGGGAGTGTCAGGGGTATACCTGGGAGTATCGAGGTGTACCTGGATTTGTAGGGTGTACCCTGCAGTGTCTGAGGGTGTACTGGGTGTCTGGGGTGTGCCTAGGGTGTCTGGGTTGTACCTAGGAGTGTCAGGAAGTACCAGCGAGTGTCAGAGGAGTACCTGGGGAGTGTCAGAGGTGTACCTGGGAGTGTGACAGGTGTATCTGGGTGTCTGAGGTGTGCCTAGGGAGTGTCAGATGTGTGCCTGAGTATCAGAGGTGTACCTGGGAGTGTCTGGTGTGCCTGGAAGTGTCTGAGGTGCCTGGGGTGTCAGTGGTATGCCTGGGTATCCGAGGTGTGCCTGGGAGTGCCAGAGGTGTACCTGGGGTGTCAGAGGTATACCTGGGAGTATCCGGTGTGCCTGGAATGTCAGAGGTGTGCCTGGGGTGTGAGGTCTGCCGGGGTGTCTGGGGGTGTACCTAGGGGTGTCAGAGGTGTGCCTTGGGTGTCCAGTGTTCCTGAGAGTGTCAGGGGGTGTGCCTGAGGTGTGAGATGTGTGCCTGGGGTGTCAGAGGGTGCCTGGAGTATCGGTGGTGTGCCTGGGTGTCGGAGGTGTACCTGGGGAGTGTCAGGTGTGCCTGGGTTTATGTGGTGCTGCGAGTGTCAGAGGTGTGCCTGGGGAGTGTCAGAGGTGTGTACCTGGGGAGTATCGGAGCTGTACCTGGGAGTATCGGAGGTGTACCTGGGGAGTGAAAGAGGTGTATCAGGGAATTGGGGGTGTGCCTGGGTGTCAGGGGTGTGCCTGGGGGTGTCAAGTGCCTGGGAACATCGGAGGTGTACCTGGGAGTGCCAGAGGTGCATGGAGAGATGGGGTGGCACGCAGGGTGTCACGAGTGTACCTGGGAGGTGTCAGAGGTGTGCCTGGCAGTGTCAGAGGTGTACCTGTGGATTGTCAGAGGTGTGCCTGGGAGTGTCAGAGGTGTGCCTGGGAGTATCAGGGAGATTCTGGAAGTGTCAGACGTGTGCAGGGGTGTGCAGAGGTACTACTGGGGTGTCAGATGTGTACCTGGGGATTATCAGAGGTGTACCTGGGGAGTGTCAGGGGTGCACTGGGGAGTGTCAAGGGGTGTGCCTGGGGTGACAGCGGTGTGCCTAATGTCTGGGGTATACCTGGAGAGCCAGAGGTACCTGGAAAGGCCTGAGGTGCAATGGAGTCACGGTGTACCTGGCACTGTCACGTGTGTACCTGGGGAGAGTCAGGCGGTGTACCTGGGAGTGTCAGAAAGTTATACTGGAGTATCCGGAGGTGCACCTGGAGGTCAGAGGTGTACCAGGAGTGCCGAGGTGCACCAGGAGTGTCAGGGGTGGTACCTGGGAGTATCAGAGGTGCACCTGGAGTGTCAGGGTGTCCTGGGAGGTCAAGGGTGTACCTGGGAGTGACAGCACCTGGGAATGTCTGGAGGCATACCTGGGAGAGCCAGGATGGGTACCTGGAAGTGTCTGAGGTGCACATGGAGTGTCAGGTACCCACAGAAAACAAGTGGTACCTGGGAGAGTCATGGTGGTACCTGAGCAAGGTCAGAGGTATGGCCTGGAGCATCCTAGAGGTGGTACCTGGAATGTCAGGAGGTGTACCTGGGAGCAAGTCTGAGGTTCACCTGGGAGTGTCTTGAGGTGCACCCAGAGTGTCAGAGGTGTACCTGGGAGGCCGGAGGTAAGCACCTTGAGTGTCAAAATGGAGAGCAAGTCAGATGTGTACCTGGGAGGCCCAGAGGCACGCAAGGTTGGGCGGTGTACCTGGGAGGTCAGGAGGAGCACCTGGGAGTGTCAGAGGAGTCTCCGGGAGTGTCAGGGGTGTACCTGGGAGTGTCAGAGGTACCTGGGAATGTCAGGAGGTGTACCTGGGAGTCTAAGGTGCACCACCAGCAAGTCAGAGGAGACCCGGGGAGTGCCTGCATGCTGGAGCAGGAGTGTCAGAGGCCTGGGAGGTCAGAGGTAAAAATCTTGGGAGTGTCAGGTAGAGGTACCTGGGAGTATCGGTGGTGCACCTGGGAGTGTCTGAGGTGCACCTGGGAGCATCGTAGGTGTACCTGGGAGTGAAAAGAGGCATCAGGAGTATTAGAGGT
>NW_024731852.1:348336-380682 GCF_018991925.1 Homarus americanus | reverse complement strand
ATCAGTACTTCATTCGAATTCTGTTGCGCATCAAACCAGAGGGACGAAGAGGACATCCATGCCGATGTGATTGGCAAGTGGACATTAAGCTTGTTCATGTCCATATTCTTGTAAGCGTCACGGCTTGCGGGCTTTGTGAATCACCGATAACTTTGGTTTACCGTTGCGGAGGCATTGGTGGTAAACAGAGACGATGATCGTTCCTTCTGCATCTTCGACCCTTACGCTGCTATGAACTGGACGAAGGTCTTGGAAGTGCTTTCCGAAAGACCAGATTCGTCCGTATTAAACCTTACCTGGTCGTCACTGTACTGTCCTTCCTCCATAATCTGCGTAAAAGCGGAGGAAAATCTCTAACCGCCTTGGATCAGCCTACTTCCTCACCAACAATGCTGATGTTGGTGACCTTGTTCCTCTCTTAAACCTATGCAGCCAACCATAGGGAAGCATTGAAGGTTTGAGCTCTGCGAATTCCAGTTTGCGTGTCACTGCTGCGTATAGCTCACGTGCGTGCTCACCTGCGCACAAGGCGGCGTGCTCACCGCCTGCCATGTTGCGTCGCGCCTGACGCACCGACCACCAGCAAAGTTTCCTTTTGCGGCGCAGTTCTGGCAATACCTGATAGATGAAGCACCTGCAGACTTTTGTGATCTTCATGTGCTCCTTTATCTTGGCTGCATCCTTCTTTATTGCAGATCGTAGATTCGTTGACGCCATCTTTGGCTCATGAGATCAACCGTCTTCCCTACCGCTCTTAAATCTTAGACAATTTGGTACACTTCACCTCGTATTAAGCCAATGAGCGTCGTGTCTTCTTTGGTTTAGTGCGCTTCTGGGTCCAGGTAGGAAAGAGTTTCTCTCTGGGGGTGGTGGTCGTGGGCCATTTTTCTGCGGAACAATGGATGCGCGTTAGCTTAAGACGCCAGGATGAAACTGCGGCGGCTACGGTCAGCGTCGTCTCTCCCTCCTCCCTCCCTCCCGGGTGGTCGATAATACTTTGGTAATTGCAGCTAACGCAGCAGAGTAGGCTGCGTGGCCAATCCTGATCCGGGGCGTCATGACGTCAGTGATAACATAACAAAAGACTTTTTCTTTTCAACCTTACGGCGCTTACCCAAGCGGAGGCGGGCAGGCGGGTGGGTGGGTGGGCGTGGGCAAAATCTAAAATAGCATCGAGCGGACCTCCTGGCGTATATGTCTCAAACCGGCGTTAAGTGAAAGTTCAGCTGGCAGGAGCACTGCGTATGTCACGTAGCGTTAAGTGGCTGGTAAGCGGGGTAAAACTATATGTGTGTGTATGTGTATGTGTGTGTAATATGTATGTATATGTATGTGTGTATGTGTGTATATGTGTGTGTATGTGTGTGTATGTGTGTGTGTGTATGTGTGTGTGTGTGTATATGTATATATATATATATATATATTTATGTATGTGTGTGTGTATATATGTATATATATATATATATATGTGTATGTGTATGTATGTGTTGTATATATATATTAGTATATATATATATATATATATATATATATATATATATATATATGTGTATGTGTACATTATATGTGTATGTGTATATGTATATATATATATATATATATGTATATATATATTATGTATATATATATATATGTATGTATGTGTGTATGTGTGTATATGTATATATGTATGTGTGTGTATATATATATATAATATATATATTTTTTTTTTTATATGTATATATATATATATTTGGAAGGCATGGATCCTGTAATTGCATAAATTTTCCTTGACACATTTTATACTGGAAACAGATTTAATTGGGGAATCCGTCCTGAGAGTCTAGATAGGTAATTTCAGATTAATGTATCGAAGAGAGAGACTGGATTAATAATTTCCAACTGATCGTAATGATAATATTACATCGCCTTGACCTTGAAACAAGACAAGCTGAAAGTATCCATAACGTGCAGTAACAAAAGAAAAACACCAGTTATATGTGGTGGCTATTTATTTTCTGCTTCTTTGCTGTACTTTTAACGATTCCGTAGGATTGCGCTGCTGATTGGATATAGCACTTGTTTTCAGAGCCAGAGTTGTAATTTGGGTCCTCGGCGTGTTGTATTATCTTTCTCCCTACGGGCCATTAATCCTGGGGGTTTCGCTTTCACTTTTAGTCGAGGACCTGTATTATACCCATTCAACAGCTGTATCCAACCACATCTGAGGAAATCTAATTGGGCTAAGATCCAATGTATATTTCTTACTAGCCAATGTTATAAATAATATCATGTGGACATTTATGTAAGTTCTTTAATTATATAGAGCAGTTATTTTTAATGCTATATTCATGGATAAATTTTTCACATAACTGCCTGTGTATACTTGTGTATTGCACACACACATGCAGCACACACACACACACACACACACACACACACACACACACACACACACACACCATAAATTTCAAAGCTTTTTTTTTATATGAGAGATGCAGAGAAACTTGTGTTAAGTGTGAATGTGTGTCAACTCCCATAACCTGGAATAATGCCATTGTCAACCAGTCATGTTTGTTTAAGTGTGTTCTCTATTTCTCTATCATCCAGCCAGTTAGGTAGGACTATGGCTCAGTCCCTAGCGAGCTTGGCACCGTGGTTAGTGAGCATCTTTGCTGTGATATTCTCCACTTTTTATCACAACTTTTGTCCCAAATTTTCATCATAGGTTCATATGTTAATATTTTCTCGGACCAGGAATAAATGATCACAATCTGGTTGACAATTAGACTTTCGGTGGAACTTAGACACCATTTTTGTCTGCTGTCTCTTGCTGTAGCTATGGTTGTGTTGGACCTTTTCTCACATGTGTCGGCTCAGGAGGGAGAGTTAAGTATGGTCCTTTGAGAATCCTTGAACTCTTAAAATAAAATAAAGTAGTAAAATAAAAATACTATACAGTAGTAGTAACAAAATGCACATAAGTGTATTACAGTACTGACTAGAGAAGGAGAGTTTTTTTTTTTTTTTCTTGGGTGTGGAGCTTAAACCATGTTGTTCTCGGTCATATATACAGTAAGTCCTTTTAAGTTGAGGCGAGATGTCGTGGTAGTGGTGTGTCGGCACATGCTGTAGTTGTTGGTGTGTGGTGCTGGTGTAGTAATAATGTGGTGGTGTGGTGTAGTAGTCAGGTGAAGGTGTGGTAGCAGTCTGGTGTGGTGTGGCGTGGCAGTAGTGTGGTAGTACTGTAGTGTTGAAGGTGGAGTAGAGAAATGTGGTGGTATTGTAGTAGTAGTATGAAGGTGTGGTAGTAGTGTGGTGGTAGGGGGGTCGCCTCACCTAGACGTGTATGCATGTTCAAGCGAAAGTTGTACAGTCGGCGGAAGGCTGGTCAACTTTTTACAGAGAACCCAGCCAGTTTTTTACCTCTCTCTCTCTCTCTCTGAAATATATGTACTCGCACAGTTTTTAAATGAGTAAACAAACAAATTAGGCTATCGGTAGCTCTCCTAAGTAAACATTATATACACACACACACACACACTGTACATACACACTGTACATACACACTGTACATACACATAAACACACGCAACGCCGAATATTTAACCAAATATCCTTCCCCTGCCACTTTCCCCTGTGTGTGTGAGGGGGGGGGAGCTAATTAGCCACTCAGGTCTGTCCAAGAATGAATGTCAAATATGTAGTTCATTTCAGCCCAGAACATTTTGCTGCCAGTCCCCTTACATTGCATTATCACCCTCCCTGCCTCACCACACACACACACACACACACACACACACACACACACACACACACACACACACACACACACACACCCACCCACCACCCACCGTCCCTCAGCAGTAATATACTTTAGACACACGTAATAGGAAGTACAGTATGTCATCAGACTTGGCAGGGGATTTTTTTTTTCTAGACAATTGATTCGAGAGTGTAAATCTGGAATAACAGGGAGGGAAAAAAAACTCATTCTTCCAGTTTTTTCCCAATATTTTTGTTTTGTCATTAAAGGTAAGAGTTGAACACCACCGTACAAACATTCAATTTCTACCATAATTTCACCATCGTAGTGTGTTAGTCGACGATGATAGTGAAAGCTGTGTAGGTCTTGTTGTTATTCATCAACAATAAGTCTTTATTATGATTTGCAAAAGGTTGGTCTGTGTGTAGTCTGTGTTTGTGTTCAGTCACTTCCTAAAGCATTATGGATGAGGTTAATTGCCATATGATTGTAGCCTATAATAAGGGAGAAGTGACATTAGACTCTTCATAACGTGTCTTGTATATTTCCCTGGTAGTGATGTTTGTTTTATATTCATGTGGGTTGATTAGTACTGGGTAATGTTATCAGTGTGTGTGTGTATTAATGACAATTGACTTGCGACAATAGAACTTGATGTGTTGAAATATATATATATATATATATATATATATATATATATATATATATATATATATATATATATATATATATATATATATATATATATATATATATATATATATATATCACCCTACACTGTCCTTACACTATCACCCTCCACTATCACCCCCCTACCTCACCTACACTATCACTTTACTATCACCCTACACTACTCATCCTCACCTCACACTATCCTTATACACTATCACCCCTACCTATCACCCTACACTCCCTACCTCACACTATCACCTACTATCACCCTCACAATATCACCCTACACTATCACCCTACACTATCACCCCTACTATCACCCTACACTCCCCATTCTATCACCTACACTATCACCCCTACACTATCACCCTTACACTATCCTTAACACTATCACCTACTATCTATATATCCTTACCTATCACCCCACTATCACCCTACACTATCACCCCCCTACACTATCACCCCTACACTATCACCCTACACTATCACCCCTACCTCTCCTTACCTATCCTCACCTATCACCCCCACACTATCCCCTACCTCACTCACCCTACCTATCCTTTACATATCACCCTCACACTATCACCTCACTATCACCCTCACCTATCACCCTCACTATCCTTCCCCATTCTCTCCTACCTATCCTTCCATTATCACCCTACACTATCGCCCGCATTATCACCCCTACACTATCACCCCCCTGCTATCACCCCTACACTATCACCCCTACCTATCACCCCTACTATCACCCCCTACCTATCACCCCTACTATCACCCTACAGTCACCCTACCTGTCACCCCCACAGTCCCCCTTCCCCCACACCATCACCCCCACACTATCACCCTCACCTATCACCCCTACTATCACCCCTATCACCCCTACACTATCACCCTACCTCTCACCCCCTACCTATCACCCCCCTACACTATCACCCCTACACTATCACCCCTACCCTATCACCCTCTTTCCCCTATCCTTACTATCACCCCTACACTATCACCCTACACTATCACCCCTACCACCCTATCCCCACCCTCATTTTCTCCTCTATCACCTTCACCTATCCTTTCTGTCCCCTACACTATCACCTCCACTATCCTCACTGTCACCCCTACACTATCACCCCTACACTATCACCCCCTCTCTCCCCTCACGTTATAGGTTGGGTTTGGGTTTCGTTGGGTTAGGTCAGGTCAGGTCGGTCAGGTCAGGTCAGGTTTGGTTCAGTTAGGTTCGGTTGGGTTAGAGGTTAGGTTGGGTTAAGTTTGGTTAGGTTTGGTTGGGTTGGGTTGGGTTGGGTTGAGTTGGTTAGTTGGGTTGGGTTGAGTTGGGTTAGTTGGGTGAGTTAAGGTCAGGTTCGGTTCGGTTAGGTTAGAGGTTGAGTTAGGTTAAGTTTGGTTGGGGTTTGGTTGAGTTAGGTTCACGCTCGAATGTTTCAGCTGAGAGACGGGGGGAATCTTCACTTGTTATTAGCCATCTAATCATGTTTAAAAATAAATAAATTACTTATACATTCTCAGGAGCCTTGGGGAGGAGCCTTGACATTAGCCATACCAAGCACGTGAAAGGGAAGTGTATATACGTCATGTTGACACGACGCTTCAGCAACTGGGAATATGTAATAATGGACCTTGAATGTAAATATACGTACGTGTGTGTGTGTGTGTGTGTGTGTGTTTCGAATCAGTGGACGACGGGCACGACTATGATGTGGTATATCTCGACTTAAGCAAAGCCTTTAATAGAGTCCCCCACGAGAGACTAAAAAGAAAAGTGGAGGCTCATGGCATTGGGGAGATATTCTAAAATGGATTATGGCGTGGGTACAGGTCGGGAAATAGCAAGTGAGCATTAACGGCATTAAATCAGAGTGGAGTAACGTCCCCAGTGGAGTACCCCAAGGCTCAGTACTTGAACCATTATTATTTATTATATACATAAACGACATAGATATCGGCGTAGACAGCAACATACGTAAATTTGCTGATGACACTAAACTAGGTAGAGTAATTAAATCTGACGAGGACTCTGCAAAACTACAGGAAAATCTAAAAAGAAATTTTTGGATGGTCTGAAAAATGGCAGATGAAATTTAATGTGGACAAATGTAAAGTAAATAGTCTGTGAGATTTAAATAGAAACCAGATACCAGATGAACAACGATGTTATAGATAAATCCGACTGTGAGAAAGATTTAGGAGTAATGATAAGTAGTCATCTTAAACCAAGTAAACAATGTGTATTTGCTCGAAACAAGGTTAACAAATTACGTGGGTTCATACAAAGGGGTGTTGGTTACAAGACTAGCGAGGTCTTCCTAAAACTTTATCTTGCGCTTGTGAGACCTCACTTGGATTACTCAGTTTGTTTCTCGTCACCGTACTACAGAATGGATATAGAATCCCGAGAAAGAATTCAAAGAAAAATGACAAGACTAACCTTGAGTACAGAGACAGGCTAAAGCATCGTAATTTACCTCCTCGAGAGACGTAGAGTGAGGGGCGACATGATAGAGGTGTATAAATGGAAGTCAGGGCTAAACAAAGGGAACATTACAAAGGTACTCAAACTATCCAACCACGAGCGAACCCGTAACAATGGTTTTAAATTAGACAAATTCTGATTAAGGCGCGAAATAGGTAAACATTGGTTTGGAAATAGAAGTGGATGAGTGGAACAAGTTACCAAACATCATCATTAATTCGAATACGCTGGGTAACTTCAAACTATAGGTTGTATGGATATATGAGCGATAGGTGTAAATGGGACTGCACAGTACGGTCTTCAGCAGCCCGCGGAGAATCTTCACCTATTGGTTCCTACAATAACTAGATGGAGTGAGATTCTATAATGTATTATTTTATTATATGTTTTGTTGTGGTTAATAGACTATCTATCTACCTCGCTTTACTGTTGGGAAGAGGAGGAAATGACAACAGCAATGATTTAAGCAGAAGGAAGAGGAAGGGAGATATGAAGGATGATAATTGATAAAGAAATCGGAAAGTGATTGCGGGGAACCTGATGTGGGTGAAGGTTTGTTGGGTGACTCCAGTATTTACCTTGTGTGCGTGATACTCCTTGGCCACATTGGGATGACTCTCTCTCTCTCTCTCTCTCTCTCTCTCTCTCTCTCTCTCTCTCTCTCTCTCTCTCTCTCTCTCAAGAACATAAGAAAATAAGGAGTCTGCAATAGGCCGGTTGGCCTGTGCATGGCAGCTCCTGTCGAGAATTACTACCACTCTCTATCATCCATGAATCTATCTAGCCTCCTTTTGAAACTTTCCAGAGTTCCCGCACTTACTACAAAGCTGCTAAGCTTGTTCCACTCGTCCACCACCCTATTTGTGAACCAGTTTCTTCATATCTCCCTCCTGAACCTAAACTTATCCAACTTAAATCCGTTGCTCTGAGTCCTATCCTGCTCGGATATTATAAGAACTTTATCTATATCCCCTTTATTGATTCCTTTCACCCACTTAAATACTTCTATCATATCTCCCCGCATTCTTCGTCTTTCTAGGGAATGCAAGTTAAGTTTCTTTAACCTATCCTGATATGGAAGGTTTCTAAGTCCCGGAATCATTTTTGTCATTCTTCGCTCCACCGACTCTAGTGAATTGATATCCATTCTATAATAAGGGCACCAGAACTGAACCGCATAATCGAGGAGCGGCCTGACTAGCGCAAGATATAGTTGCAATAAGACCTCTGCACTCTTGTTACTTACACTTCTAGATATAAAACCCAATTCTCTGTTTGCCTTATTTCGAACATTAACGCACTGTTTTCTAGGCCGTAGGTCCGGGCTTACAAGTACCCCTAGGTCTCTTTCACAAGTCGACTTCTCTAGGTTGATGTTGTTAAGGCTGTATACATTATCAGTATTTATTCTTCCAATATTAAGTACACTGCACTTGCTGGTGTTGAATTTCATTTGCCATTTTTCAGACCACCCCTGCAGGTAGCGTTAGGGTGTTTAATCTTCAGGTGAAATAAGCTAGGTTCTTTAATGTTCATGTTATCCGTGATTGTTAGACCGATACCCCAGTTTTCATTGGTACATTCCTGTTGTCTTTATTTATGACGACGACCAGTGTAGGTAGGAAAGGCCTTGGGTGTGACGGTGGCTCAGGCAAGATAACCTAACCTCAATCTATTTTCATTTCTTTCCGCCTTATGCCACTAGTTAATTGTCTTGCGGCTAGGCGGAAACGTACGTACATACGTGTGTGTGTGTGTGTGTGTGTGTGTGTGTGGAGAGGGGGAGAGAGGTGGTGAGACGAGAGTATGTATATATATGTGTGCACACGGGAACTCCAACCAATATTTACAATTCGTGCCTAAACGTGTGGCAACAGGATTCACCACGCACAATGTCGTAAGCGAGGTGGTGTGTTATGATGTCTGGCAGGTTTTTAGACCCACATTATCCCACAGTCTTGTAAATAACTTTGGTGGGTGTTAAGTACTTTTTGAAGACACTTTTATGCTTGATATGTCTACCTTACAAATCTTTCTAGTCACTTCTTTCCTCATTGCTCGTAACGTGGTATTCTTCTCAAGGGGTTAGTGTGCAAACCAAGAGTGGAAGTGGGGGTCACCTTACGCTTGTTATCTATTCCTTGCTGCTCATGAGTTGGTGGTGTTGTGTATCTTTACTTTACGAGAGAGAGAGAGAGAGAGGTCGGTCGGTCGGTAGGGTGAGACAACCTCTCCCCTCTGGGCAGAATCTCATCATGAAGGTAAGAAGTGTAATAAAATTCATCCCAGTTGTTGCCATTGACCAGTTTTGCCTGTGCAGATGTGTGTTTATTCGTCCTGCTGTGTTGTGAAACGGATCTCGTTGACCTTGCGTGGCAGTGAGGGTGAAGTAAGTATGCCATTGGGAAGGGGGGGTCAAAGGTCAAGGTCATTGTTTATACGGCCGTGGATTCCTTTTTGTGTGTTTCTTTGTGTTATTTTCACGGTCAAAACCTTTCGTTTGGTCTCGCCGTCGCTCATGTCTGGGTGCAATTATGTACAGTAGATAAAACAACTATCTGTGCATACTTTGGGGGAAACAATATGGACGATAAATATTGGTATATGAGGGCTGTCACTAATCACACGTAAAATTTCGGAGCACATCGACCCCCACCTGCACAGATAGTTGTTTTAGCTACTGCACATCCCATATCGTGCCCAGTTATATTAGAACATATGATAACAGCACATGGTAGACTAGTTCCAAGCAAGGTATGGCGGAGGTAGTACCATGACGATCAGCGGGAGTCGTCAGGTCACCCCACCGTCCAGTTTGGATTGTTCTCACTGTTTGCTTTTACGTTCTTAGACTCGTAGACTCGTATAGAGGAATAATACATGTTTTATACAGTCGAAGGTTACTAGTATTATCGCATATGACACACCACCATTACCACCACATATATCTTCTTGCCATACAATACTATATCTTGCGCTAGTCAGGCCGCACCTCGATTATGCTGTTCAGTTCTGGTGCCCTTATTATAGAATGGATATCAAATCACTGGAGTCGGTGCAGCGAAGAATGACGAAAATGATTCCGGGACTTAGAAACCTTCCATATCAGGATAGGTTAAAGAAACTTAACTTGCATTCCCTAGGAAGACGAAGTGTGCGGGGAGATATGATAGAAGTATTTAAGTGGGTGAAAGGAATCAATAAAGGGGATATAGATATAGTTCTTATAATATCCGAGCAGGATAGGACTCGGAGCAACGGATTTAAGTTGGATAAGTTTAGGTTTAGGAGGGAGATAGGAAGGAACTGGTTCACAATAGGGTGGTGGACGAGTGAACAAGCTTAGCAATTTAGTAAGTGCTGGAATGCTGGAAAGTTTTAAAAGGAGGCTAGATAGATTCATGGATGATAGAGAGTGGTAGTAACTCTCGACAGGAGCTGCCATGCACAGGCCAACCTGCCTATTGCAGACTCCTTATTTTCTTATGGTCTTATAACATTCTACCACCACACACAACCACCACATCACCCTACCACACACCACCGCCACATCACCCTACCACACACCACCACTACATCACCGTACCCCACACCACCGCCACATCACCCAACCACACACCCACCGCCACATCACCCAACCACACACCACCGCCACATCACCCAACCACACACCACCGCCATCACCCCACACACCACCGCCACATCACCCTACCACACACCACCGCCATCACCCTACCACACACCACCGCCACACCCTACCACACACCACCGCCACATCACCCTACCACACACCACCGCCACACCCTACCACACACACCACCGCCACATCACCCCTACCACACACACGCCACATCTCCCTACCACACACCACCACCACATCACCCCACCACACACACCACCACATCACCCTACCACACACCACCACCACATCACCCCACCACACACCACCACCACATCACCCCACACCACACACCACGCCACATCACCCCTACCACACACCACCACCACATCACCCCACCACACACCACCACCACATCACCCCACCACACCACCTACCACACACCACCACCACCACTTCACCCTACCACACACCACCACATCACCCTACCACACACCACCACCACATCACCCACCACACACCACCACACCACCCTACCACACACCACCACATCACCCCACCACACACCACACACATCACCCCACCACACACCACACACATCACCCCACCACACACCACCACCACATCACCCCACCACACACACCACCACACCACCCCTACCACACACCACCACATCACCCCACCACACACCACCACCACCACCACACACACTCACCACCACATCACCACACACCACCACATCACCCTACCACACACCACCACCACATCACCCTACTACACACCACCACCACATCACCCTACCACACACCACCACCACATCACCCTACCACACATCCTACCCACAATGACCCACCTTAAAACCGCATTACGTAGGCGACCTTAAGCGTGACCATTGCCTTCTGGTGACGCCATATGCTTGACTAGACTCGTTTTCTCTCGCCAGTAAGCACAGGTCTCTCATATAACTTCAGATCTTGGCTCTAGAGACAATACTTAGGCATTCATGGAAGATTTATCGGGCTCTAGACACTACATACATACATACATACATACATACATACATACATACATACATACATACATACATCAGACTCTCCTGTGTATTCATAAGAGATACTGAAAAGTTAAATCCTACAATAAAAGTTATGTAGTTTAGGGTGGTTTAATCTTTATGTGATTCGTACAGATGGGAGTTAGGTATTTACTGGGTCGGAGGATGAAGTCAGGCAGATAGGTGGGGATGACCTAATGGATTGCTCGGGGCAGGCTGTCGCGATCTGTATACATCATGCATGGCGAATGGTTCACCCACGTGCACAGTAGGAAACTTCTGCCCGCAACTTACACACACACATATTATTATTATTATTGTTATTATAATACTTTAAGTCCGGTATCTGGCTGGCGGAGATTAGTGACTGTCATCAAGATTACTTCTAGAATTATCTCTGTTTCCTACGATTTTTTGGGATTACATGAAAATTAGACACCCCACCTTATTTCACCTAAAGATTCATTAACCTAACGCTAACCTAGTTAACTTGCCCAAACATAACCTTATTTAACTAAACCTAACTTAATCCCCAGGTAGCGTTAGGGTGTTCAATCATCAGGTAAAATAAGCCGAGATGTCTAATCTTCAGGTGAACCTCTTTCGTAGTCATATGGTCATCTCGAAGCATCGTTGTTTGAGTGAACCAATTTGGGGAGTTTTAACGTCAAGTAATCCGGGAAACAACATAGCATAGGAAGTACAACATAGTATCATCACCTAATAACCCTTTGGACATACAGTCATCAAAGAGAGAGAGAGAGAGAGAGTTCTTAAAGGTGATGGTGAGAGGTTAAGGTCTCTTCTCCACAACACATTTACGGGTGCTGTTTCACACGTAGACACTTTAAACCTTGAACCATCTGATTGGGTTCACCTCGAAGACGACCGTCACATGCTGCCCCTCAGTTGTGAACGAGAAAGCCCGTCTCTCCGGCCCAGCTACCACCTCAAACAAGGACCCTCGTAGTAATGAGGTACCGGCTGACCAAGGGCACACCCACTCATGGTAAGAAAGAAAAATAATAGTATAACTAAGGCCTTGTTCAGCTGCTCAGTGTACTACGTGCTTGTAATACTGTACTGGCTGTGGTTCGATGCGTTTATTTGCACCAGCCGAATCCCGCCTCGTTTTACGGTACTCCCTAGCGTGTTTGCTTGGCCAGGCCCCAATACCAGCTTCCGGGAGCTGTAAGGGTTAGTTTATCTAAAGGTGAGCTAATTAGGCTGGGGATGTCTGATCTTGGGGGGTTGAAATATACTGGGGTGTCTTTATCTTCAGGTGATCTGAGTATAACTTTCCTAACCAAAATTTAACCTAACCTAACCAACCCTCCCCCCAGGTGCATAATCATCTGGTGAAATAAGCCGGGGGCTAATGTTAAGGTGATTCCAAAACTGTTTACCTGCCAACTTTTAACTCCTCAATAAAACTTCTCGTTCCACTCTCAGATAAAATGGTCTAACATATGACTGCCGGTGATACGCTGATATAAGGAAAGTTTTAAATGGAGTTTTGATCTTAGTGTTGAATCTTTGTTGCAAGTTCAGGTTATGCAGGATGATGAACAATGGTGCTGGAGTGATATAGCTAGACGAAAATTAAGGACTGGACCTGGAGAAACAACCAAGATGGAACATTGAACAAGACGAGGCTGAAGCTGAACAAGTGATCAAAAGTTCAACAACACTTTATTAACTCCTTGGGGGAAGTTAATGAGTGTGATGCTGGCAAAGTCTCAAGGCTACACCTCCATCTCACCATGAAAGTTTGGCCTAGTCGATGTACAGTAGATTTGGTTTAGTACAGCATTAAGAGCATTATAGAAAGTGATGTAACGAATATGGTTATGGTAGTGATTCCCGGATGTTGAAACACCTGAGATAGTTCACATCATCTTGGATAGTGAAGTGTTTCAAGGTGTTAGTGTTCATAACCCAGGAATTCTGTGCCCCAGGACTAGGATGAAAAGATGCTGACGTTGATTTTTGCACCTGAGACGTGGGTGTTTGACCTGGTATACTGTATTGAGCAATTCTAGACTATACGGTACCATCTGGGTAGTTCGTAAAGCCTCTTATTGATGGTACCATTTGGGATGAGTGTTGTACTGTAAATCTCTTAGACGATACCAGAGGAAAATAGTTGTGTGTAGTTCCTGGTTGGTAACACTTGGATACTGCCACTGTTGGTGCAGTTTTGGAGGTTGGGGGGGTTTAACCTTGCAACAATGACGAGGCATATCTTCACGGGCGCTCTGTGCAAATGAACTTCCCTCTCTCCCTCCAAGTTGTCTTGTCTATTTCGCCAGAGACAATAATGGAAACTTGTTTATCTATCTTTAGACTTGGATATATACGTAGTCAACCGTGCCTGTCTCTCCTCCGATTCGTTTAGATGGTTTCCGAATAGCGACTCAAGGCCACTAAGAACACTTGATTGTGGGTGTGGGCGTGTCGGGCACCCCTAGACGTGGTACCATTTGATGAGCAACAATCTCGCACGCGTTGGAACACCTTACCAATGGCGGCCTTCGGAATAATCAATCCGCCTCGGGAACTTTTTGAGAATTCACCAATCGACCACATTTCGTTTTTTTCATTACTCTTGGAATCCATTCACAGATTACCTCCAGTTTGTTCAGTAGTTCATCACCACGGGAAAAAGTATATCATATTTGTTGTTGCCAAACTTGCCTACTAGTGGCGCCACCGAGAACCAGTCATGAAAAAAGGAGAAAAAAATCGAAGGACAGGATGTATAAAATCTGAAGTGTTGGAGGCGCAAACTTTCCCTTGGTAGACTGTGTGTGTGTGTGTGTCAGTCAACAAAACTGGGTACCAGTAAACAACAGATGGCTTATCGTGACGACTTATTGTGAGGGCGGGGGTGATGTGTGTCACTCTTGGTGGTAATAATGTTTTCTTAATAATTTACTTCATGTTTTTGCTGTTTCTATACATTATTTTTTTCCACGTTTGCAACCATTTTGATTTTTTTGTCATATTTGAAACGGATCGGGTGTTAAGTCGTAGTAGTAGTGGTAGTATTGTAGTACAGTAGTAAGTTTTAAGATATTTTGTGACCGTGGTATGAGCCTCACTCCCTCCATCACTGTGTCAGAGTCTTGTTTAGGAATTAAATATTTGCTCTGTGCTGGGAAGACTTCGTGTTTTATGTATTTTTCGTTGTCTTCCTTTTTTCCCTTGAAGTAGGTGTGTAGGTGTGTGTGTTTGTTACCTACCATCTGTGTACCAGGAGATTGCCTCAGGGGCCACCAAGCCCACGGGGGAACAGCTGAATGATATTGACAAGTGGCTCAACACCAAGTCTTAACACAAAAGACTAGTGAGCGGGCAGTGTGTTGTAGCAGACTGCAATGATATAACAGCTGAAAGTCACGTTGTACAAACAGGCTTAGACCGAAACATATAAAGAGTCGGTGAAAACATTGCTGTTAATGAAGTAAAGATTTGATTTTTACTGATGTGAGTCACGTTGTACAAACAGGCTTAGACCGAAACATATAAAGAGTCGGTGAAAACATTGCTGTTAATGAAGTAAAGATTTGATTTTTACTGATGTGAGTCACGTTGTACAAACAGGCTTAGACCGAAACATATAAAGAGTCGGTGAAAACATTGCTGTTAATGAAGTAAAGATTTGATTTTTACTGATGTGGTTAAATTAAGATGGTAGTTCAAAAGGATCATATGAAGATTTTCCCCCCCAAAGTATCCAACTGAAGATCCTCCCCCCAGTCGCGCTCATATGAAGATCCACCCCCCCCCCAGTCGCGCTCATATGAAGATCCCCCCAACATATAATATAAATAAACAACATAAGGATTAAATAATAAAACATTATTCAGATTACTTTCTTGTTACACTAAATATTGGTGTAGGTTAGGTTAGGTTAGGTGGTCATAGTGACGTCAGGTAAGGTCAGGTTTGGTCATTGGTCAGGTCAGATCCTCCCATCCAGGCTTGATCATATGAAGATCCTCCCCCCCAAGTAGGTTTGGGGGGGAGGATCTTCATATGATCCGTTCAAAATACTGTTCTGTGGGGGATGATGAGAGGTAAACTGGTGCCCCTTTGTCAGACACATAAAACAATAGGTATGCACGGATGGAATGATGGGGTGTCTGATTGGCGAATTTGTTAACAATGAGAGAGGAATTGCAGTCAAAACACCATGACGCACTGGTAAAAAAAATTAATATGCGGTAGAAACAAAATGTATTGTTCATACCAAAGATTTTTATAAATTTTCACTTTGGTGCAGATTTTTTTTTACTGCGATTTGTCATGGTTACCGAATTAGCCAATCAGACCCTTGTCATTTCTCCCGCTGATACCTGTTGTCTAGGTCTTGGACAACACGGGACCGGCAAATGAAAAGGTTTAATTGATTGATTGAAACATTTTATTTAGCCGCCAGAAAACACAGATACAGAGTGGATAATAATAACAATATTAACATGGCTGAGCCAGTTGAGAACCTGAACACTCTCTGAGGCACCTGATATATACTATACATTTATCTCAAAGAAGTATTATGTAACATTTAGTATCATCTGGAATAGTACAATATCATGGTGGTAATAAGTACATCTCATAGTGTTACCACGGTTATCACTTCAATATTTATTTATTTTATTCTATATATATATATATATATATATATATATATATATATATATATATATATATATATATATATATATATATATATATATATTAGAGTGGAATTTAAAAACATAAGTATAATGGGGGAGCAGTACAACCTGGGTTGTACAGTAATAAGGTTGAACAAGAGGACAGCTTTCAGGATTATGTCTAGTTGGCAATTATGTTTATTGCAATGGTAATTACTTATTTATTTACATGATAATTTCCGATAAAACGTATTTGATGGTACAATAAAAGCAGGTACTGTAAATATAGTAAGTGTTACAAGAAATATTAATACTTCGACAATAGATATTTTTTTAGAGATGATTTAAAGGAAGGGAGCATAGTCTTTGCTCGGATGGGTGGGGGTAAGTTGTTCCACACCTTCACACCATGATATTTTATGGAGGTCTGGGACTGAGAGGAGCACATGGGGGGGGTGGTCTTAGTAGCTCTGGGTGCCTTAAGTTGTATCTCTGATTATTCCGGAACGAAGTAATTATTGTCAAGCAAGTGATTGATAGATTTGTAAACAAAGGGGGCACAGCAGTAAGTGTTAATATCCTCGAATTTAAAAAAATTTCAATATAGCAAATTTTTCGTTTGTGATCTGTTTTTTTCAAGGTCATTGTCCGTACAACTCTCTTTTGTGCAGTAACCAGAGATTGTGTTTTTGAGGAGCCAGAGGCCCCCCATAGTGTGTGACAGTGTATCAGGTGTTGGTAAACAAGATCATGATAGATTTCTTTCATTGCTGTGAGAGTGAGTGACTGTCGAGTGTGATACATGATACCGCACTGTTTATTGATTTTACTGTGAATGGTTTGTATGTGGTTTCTCCAGTTAAGTTTCTCATCAACAATAACTCCGAGGAATTTTGTATTTTGTTCGCGTTTGAGGACTGTATTACCAAGGTGGTGGTGTGAACTTGGTCATCGTTACAGAATGTTTTGGATGCAGTTCATGTTGAGAATGATAGGTGTTTTGGGCCTGGCCGCTACATTCTTCTTCTGCGTCATCGCCCACACAGTGAGTCGTCTTCCTGCCACAGTGCTCGACCTCCTGCTAGTAGTGGTGGTAGTGGTGATAGTGGTAATGAATGAACCATGGTGGTGGTGATAGTAATTACCAGGACAATGATGTGGGATAAAGAAAACAATTTTGCATATCAAAATTGTGCATATCATGACGGTGGTTAGTGACTGTGCATCCCTTGATATTGATTGTAACAAACAGTAATTGTGGTTGGTACTGGTTAATGTGTCACTAAACAGGTAACTAGGGTCGATGGTGGTAGTTGAGATGGTGAAAGATTGGAATGGTGGTTGTTCCTAACATTAGTGCAATGATTGTACAGTAATTATATAGATAAAAAAAATGTTTCAGGGATGCAATGATGATTGTCTTGACAGCAAATATACAAAATTTTGGTTGTTTATACTGTAAATGGTAGTTGGTGATGGTGCATTTGGTAAATTTTGGGTTGGTTGTGTAATACGTGTAGATATTGGTGAGGGAATAGTGGTGGTTGCCAAGGTGTGCATGGTAGTAATGGTGGTTATGTATTCTTTTCAGGCATACCATGAAAATGTGTTGTTCATAGTACAGTAGTTTAGTGCTCTGGAATCTCCCCCACCCTACCAAGAACCCTGGGGGATTACCACACACTCAAATACGAATTGTATGTGTACATAATGTACTCTGTAGATATAGTAATTCCATACATCTGTATGTGAGAGAGAGACAATGGTTCTCTCCCGATTTAAATTTGTATTTCGTCTGTAAATAAAGTAAACAAAAAAATAATAATAATATTTTGCGTAAAGAAAAAAAACTTTCTTTCCAAACTGTTTGGTGAGATGCATGTATTAATCCTTCATAACTTGGTGATGGATATTTTTAGGATTTACAGATCAATCACAACTAAACATGGTTTCCTGGAGTACTAACACATTCACTTTTAAACTTTAAATCATTAGGAAATTAATGTTTGTATAGTATAAACTTACATCTAAGTACAGATCCAGTAATTTCGATAAGGTTTTGAGAGTTTTTATCTCTAGGTGTTGCCTTCATCTAAATATAAGTTCAATAACAGTAAAGTCTTTTTATCAGCATTGTACTGTTGATGCCTTAAATAACATACAGTACATGGAGGATAAAGTACCTTGGCATCATTAAGTGATGTGTGACAGGTACTTAGTCAACATTATAACTACACCGCATGTGTGTGGCAGGTACTGTACTTGTTCATCATTGTATATAACTAATTGTATGTCTCCCAGGCAGTGTACATGAAGCAGTGTAAGTTAACCTTGTACGGTACTGTATAATACAGTATGATATCTGGTTCAAGAGTACTTATTGTATAGTATAAGGCATAACCTACCCCAAGTATCTCCCCAGTGCAGGATGGGGTTGCTTATGAACATTACTTATCCCATTCATCTCCCTGGTGCAGGATGTGGTGGGTGCGACAGGCTTGGCGTGTGTTGGTGGTGCTGGTGGCATGGCGGCTGGTGATGCTCAAGAGTAGTGCTGCCCGGAGAGCCTGGTATGGCCTTTTTAGGCTCTTGGTGAGGCTCCTCACCTACCTCCCACTCCTCAACAGGATATGAGGCACGCTGCCTTCTAGGAACTATCT
The DNA here is from genome assembly GCF_018991925.1 of Homarus americanus. Lineage (NCBI taxonomy): Eukaryota > Metazoa > Arthropoda > Malacostraca > Decapoda > Nephropidae > Homarus > Homarus americanus. The sequence continues at coordinate 361,789 of NW_024731852.1, read as the reverse complement.
CTGCATTGACATTATCTTGTCCATTTGTCCACACTGTCTCTACTGGAGTTATATATGCATCCCAGAGAACACTGTGTGCACAAGCTGTTGCATCTCCTCCAGTGGTGACAGTCAACTCTGCAGCCATGACTGTTACGTTAACTGTGGCCTTCAAGGTAACATTTTTGACAGCAGCAGCATGCGTTATTACCTGTTTGTGACCTCCAAGTAAACAGTTGTAGGAGGGTAATAAACATGGCTCATTTGAGCTTGTGGATCTATACCACCTGCATTCCTGTGGCAAAAAATGCATGTGGTGACGGGGCTTCGCTATATCACCAGCAATAATATCCACACCTCGACATTGCCACTCTATCAACCTCTGTTGAGTTTGATCTCCTGGTGTAGGTCATAGTGACGTCATGACATTCACTGCTGTTGGGAAGTGTCATGACGTACTTGGTTAGGCCAAATGATATAGGACAGGGTAGTGTCATGACTTCACTGTGAAGGGTCCTGATGTACACTGGGGTAGTCATGACAAACTCACTTTTTCTAGTCTCCTGATTTAGGAAAGGTCAGTGTCATGATATACTCACTGTCAGGTCTCCAGTATAGACCAGTGTAGTGTCATGAAATTCCCAAGTAATCAACTTGCCAGAATCAAGGCTAGTGTGGAGGACTCCACATATTGCTGAGTCCATTACCTACTTTGATCTCTTTGGAGATGAATACTTAAAAGTAGATTAAAAACTAGCAAAAATTTAGGTTGAAAGTAATGTATATATATATATATATATATGGATCCAATGCAAGTCGGTTGTAGTGCATGGAAACTTATGATCTCCCAAGGAACTTGTTATTTATAAGTGTGTCTCAGTGACCAGCGCAGCCACATTTCTTCAATGTGGAGCCAGAGGAAGCCTACCAATAATCCATTATTCATTTTGGTGAATGGCTCAACCATTTTACCAAATTAAAAAGTCTTCAAAGGTTTTACTAAAAGGATTCACTCTGAATATTATTTTCCTCTGGCTGAACACAATTTGGAATATGGCTTCATTTACTTTTGTTATTATTTATTATTAATATTAATTTGCAAGTAAGGGTCACTGATTACCATTTAATAATTTTCGTACAAGATAATGTGACGCACAAAGTTTCAACACGTCCCCAGGATCATTTGCAAACTAAGCAACAATCACTGCTTGAAGAAAAGTATACGTACGCCTTCAGTGAAGAATTAGCGAATGTGATAAGGCAGGTGGTCATATGAAAAGCTGTTGCTGTGTTACAGGATATATAATTATTAATTAGTGAGTATCAGTTGGTATTTCACAATTCACAAGTGGGAGAAAATGTTCCTCAGTATTGAAGATATTATTCTGAACTAACTAAATTTAAATATCACTCTTATGGGATGGGATAAGAACAACTATGCTTGGGCCTTGTAGCATTCTATATAATCATCAAATCTCAGACAAGAAAACCTAAATGGAGTTAAAGTTTATTGGAAAATTATAAATAGCTTCTTAGAATGAACACTTTACTCCTTCCTTTTCAGCTTCAAGTTATAGAAACTTATCATCAGCTTCTTAGAGCACTGGAAATTCATCATTCATTTCCTGCAAGTTTTTCTTAGTTCTCTCCAAGTTCCAGCTACTGACTTTTAAGGTGTAATGTTCTGGAGTTTATACAATATGTTTACACCTTGATTCATGGAGAACTATTGCTTAGTGTTTCTGCTTTTTGAAATTTCAAATTACTTAAACTATTGTGTTTATTTGAACTTCCAAATCACCATTACTTTATTTTGGGCTTGAACTTTTAAATTCTTAAAACCCAAACTTTAAAAAAAAAATTTTTTTAATTGTCTGTGTACCTGAACTTTGTTTCTTTTTTTATATTTGCAACTGTATTTGAGCTCTTAGATTTCCTAACCCAACCCTTGTACTTGACTTGCCATCTTTGTGCTTGTTCAAATTTTTAACCTTCAAATGGTTGAAAGGGATACAATATAAGTTTTCAGAATTAAAATTCAAGTCGGATCTTGTTTTAATTTGTAGATTTTTGTATGGTTATTGAAATCTCTTCAAAACTCTACAGTATTTTAGTTCAAATAGACCTTGTTTGTACAGTAAGAGAGGCACCATATAATTCAGGTGAATGAAAACAGTGTTCTGGAAAATCTAAGGTTGATTGAAAAAAATAATAATATTTTTTTAATTTTCAGTATTTGAAGGTTTAAGATACAGTACAGTAGTTGTGTGATGACCATTATATTATTAGGCTATATAAAGGATTTTATGCTTTGAGCAGGTTTCTAGTCTCATTCGCCGTCCTTTGACACGACAATTACAATACTGTACTGCATAACTCTTCTTACCTACGATATATACTGTACCTATAATGCAGATGCTTCAGTTATTCTCAGCTATAGTCTTTTCACCACCTGTTGCCACCTACCTCATATATTTATGATGATTCCACCATAAGTTTTTATTTTTATTTTTTTATATCGCCTCATCTGTTACTAATTAATTTGAACAATACTTCTATGATGTTCTTCGTCTTTCCATTCTAACTCATTTCATATTTTCTTTCTTCATTGCACAAGTCTTTATTAGCGTCTTACCAAGTTAAGGCCATATGGAATGAATGAATAACTTATTTGAAGTCTCCTCAAATCATGTCTTGTAATAATATTGTGAAATAATTTTTTTCACAGTGATGAAAATTGTAAACTGAACCTAATGCATGGCTATCCTTGGAGTGTGTTTATAACCACTGACTACACAAGTATATTTACCCTGGAATGCACAAAAGAGATTTCTTTTCTGAGGAGTATTACTGTATTTATTTTGTTTTTGTTACATAAATCTGTTAGTTATTTTGCTTGTTATTGACAAACAATGCATTAACTGTACTGTACTTGATTCTGGGTAAGGAGACCATGGTATTATGTGCTTCGAGTATCCTGCAATATTCATTCCTCACGGAGGCGTATCCTTGCATCGTTCAGATCAAAAGGTAACAATACCGTGCACGCCATCATACAAGTTTTGTATATACAGTACTAATATTAAGATAGGTACCATCGAGGTTGTACTCATGGATTATAATTATGCTTACAAGAAACATGTTCTTATGAATGATGAAACATATTGATACATTAAGGAATGGCCTTTCTATGGATAGTGTATTTGTTTTGGAGGAATGTTGTGACAGAGTTCACGATTCACCAAATATTATGTTATGGGCGAGACACTTGTATATGCATGACATATGTACTCATGTAAGAAGGTTGACTGCTGTGTATAGTCTGACATTGTTTTAATATTTCTCTGTAAACGCACAAGTACTTTGTTATTGGAAGATGAAAACCTTTGTGTGAATGGTTAAACTTGTTGGTTATACTGTAGGTGACACATTTGTATATCTTCTTCCTCTATTATTTCATCAGTTGAGGTTTTTCAAGGATGAGATCCACTAATGTTTATTTCTAGTGCTTAATTTTTTAAGTAATAAGAATGGTAGAGACTCGGTTGAAGTTGAAATCAGGATTGAATCCTTGATGTGATGTATAAGAGTGATGATTTGTTTACAGCATTTAATTTATGTGGATAAGATAAGTAAGATGGACTAAGTTAAGATTTGGGAGATAACTTGTGACCTTCATGAGTGACGTGACCTTTACAAGTGACAGGTGAAGTGATCATAAGGCGAGTGTAGTGAAGGTGTCCTGGTTAACTGAACTAGAGGTGGCTAGAGGCTGTCCTTCACACCACCTCACTTTTAAGTTCATTGCATTCCTATATTTTGCTCTTTCCAATAATGGTTGTTTATTTTATATATTTCAGTTTCACAAATGATTTATTCACTATGTAGTTTCTGGTTCAGTTGGTGATAACAAGAGTGTACTTCTCAAAATATATTTTTGGTGCTTCAGGTGCAAAATATTTTAAGGTCTTTTCTTTTTTCACTCATCTGCTGTGTGAGCTTGTATTGTAGGCAGTGTTTTCTATCTAAACCTGCATTGCTGTGGTACATTGATGTAGGTGACCATCATCTATAGTATACAGTGATTCCTTGACAACTGTGGGGATTACACTATGATGCCCGAGACATGCCTAAATTCGTATACAGGTATGTATGTATGAGTTCAAGTTGCATCCTTTTTTACTCTTTTATTATACAGAAACTATAAAAATTTTTGTGTAGTACATCGTGTTTCCCTGCAATGCTGCTTCATTCTGCATTCCTCCCCAACCTCTACAGGCCACAATATGCAATGGAGACACAAAGGAAGGTTGCTACACTTGCCACATGCAAGTTGATTATGTAATTTTACTTTATTTTAATGACATTACTTTTCGGGCATCTTTGGAGTAGCACCACTCACATCACTAGATTTTTGTTTTGAAGTCTTATTTCTGAAGGAAAAAAGTTTGTTCAAAGGTTCATCACAGAGATATTCTTGGGGTGAGTGCTGTGAAAAAGAGTGAAGGATGAGCAAGTATGGTGAAGGCAGGGGTAACCGTAAGCTCATTTGCACACGGCTCAAGGCATTTCAATCACAACCATTAAGGCTAATGACGGGAACCCTGCAGTTCTGTTGAACTGGGCAAGAAATTCCTTTGGTAGCCATAGAAACTTGCTAAAATAATGCATAACAAAAAAAAGGGAATATTCTAAACCTCAGATGGTAACCTGCAGTTGGTGGGGATTACTGTACAGGCATTGGGGATCTGTTCAACTTAGGCAACTACTCCTGGCAGGCAGTTTGCTGCTCTCTTTGTGTCTCTGTTTCTTGTATTTCATCGCTTTATTGAATTTTGCCCATCATAAGAACCCGTACAGTATTCAACTTTAGAATGAAAAAAAAAAAGTCCTGAGTTCAGCTTCTTAATATCACCTGCTTATTATCAGCTACTGAACACTATTTTTTTGTTATAAGAATAGATCCTAGTGGATATCATGCTCACAGTAACCTGGAAACAAAATTTTGCATTAATGAAGTTCTAATATGTATACTGTACTCTGTGATGTTTGATGATACTAGATTGATCATTCTAAAGTTTGTACAGAGCCACAGCACTTACTGTACCACAGTATTGGTAAACTCTCTTCTGGTAATTATTAATGTCCATTACCATCAGTTTCTTGATGACACATACACTTCATGGGATCCAATAGTTAATACTGTATAACTATGTTCACTTGTGTAAGATATATATAAATTTTTCATATTGGTAGCTATCCTCATGTTTGATTGGAATTGGTTAAAATTTTATGATTGTCTCTTAGTACAGTACAGTATTCCAAACTGGTTTATTACCAAATTATTACCCTATATTCATTCAAGGTGTGATTTTTGTTAATGTATGTGACTAGAAAAAATAAATCATATGAAGATATTATATAAACTGTTTGTTGTTGACTATTTGATGGGTTTATAACTTGCTACCTGAATGTTTTCATTTTATATTCATGTGATATTACTTAATATCATTTGCATCTGTCAGTCATGGTAACACTTTGCTGTCCTTAGGTATGTAAAAAAAGAAATATTTTACTGTACTAATGAAATCCGATTATTTATTGCTTCATCCTTACCAACACTAACAGATTCCTCCCTCACGGGGCCAGCAGTAGGTGGCTACGTTGGTGAAAAAGTGCCTCCATATATTGAGGACTTAACATAATGTATGTGTTGAGTGGGCCTTGTGTAAGTGCCACTCTTAAAGTAGTTCCAGTTTTTATTTCTTTTTTACATGTTAACACCTCCAGGTGAGTGGTAATTGTCTTGCGTGGTGAGAGACTGTAAGAAGCTACTATGTAGTGTGTTGAGGTCAACTTTTAGTTATTCCTCTGCAGCCAACCACATCAACAATCATGATAAAATTGTGACGTCATGTGTAATGTCATCAGCTTGTCAAACCTTGTTAGCTATTCTCCATAGTTCCTCCGTCAGTGATGATTGGTATTGTGTGTTGGTTTCCGCATGCGCTGTGGGCCGCGCAGGCGCCGTCTTTGGCTTTGTATTTGCAGGTGTTTATTTTTGTACACTACCATGTTGAGCCAGACATTGTGATCCTTTGTACACATCTCAGTCCTTACATCCATCTTCTCGAATAAACCATCATATGACTTCTTTGTTTTACTCTCCTCCGACTAACAGAACTAGACTGAAGTTATGTGTTGGTCCCGTTAATCTTATGATATCCAGGAGGCACCGTAAATAACACCTTGGAGTTACCCATCAAATGATAACTGATAGTGCGTGACAGAGACGTGACCGATCGCCCGGGCGGCTAGTGAGCCGATCTTTTGGTGAAAAAGATAAATGAAAAGGAAAAGTAATCAGAGACGTGACCGATCGCCCAAGCGGCTAACAAGCCGATCAGCGGCGAAGAGGATAAAAGTAAATGTTATATAGTACTTTCAGATGGTTATTTTAAATTTATTAAGTACTGTATTACTGAATAAGGTTTCTATTGTATGTGAGAAAAAACTACTACATTACTATAATATTTAAAAATAATTATAAAAAACTACAAAATTCAAAGTATATAAATTAGGAAATTGGATTCTTTTACCTTTTTACTGGCTTTACTGGTTTTCAAGTACTGTATCGTGGTACGGGAGAAGACTAATAACAATGGATTTGTCCAGCACCTACTCTAACATGACAGCTAAGTGATTATATGAGGCATTTCTATCCCTGTATTGTATTGACAGAGTGGAGGTGGTTTGTCAGATGATTTTCCACTTTTGCCTGGGTCTTATTAAAGTTTTAAACTTGACCTCTTATAATTCTATATGAAAGAAGGGGGGGGGGGTCAACTTTGCCCATAGGAAATGGGTCTTATAAGATGATGGTAAATTTTAAGTACTGTACCAGATTCTGGAACAGTCTTTGAAAGATCCACTTTTTCTTGTCTGGATGATAATTGTTCATAACAATGAAGGAAAATACTGTAGTAGCCAAAGGTATTTTGCAGCTTCGGCGAGGATCTAATGACACTCGTAGTATTTGTAAATTTCACAATGAATCGGCCATTTAAAGACTGATTTAAAAAGGAATGGCCTTTTCAGAGGGACTTGTTTCAGCATTGGAAGTCAAAAAAGACAAGTCTTCAGCTTTGGGTGATGAAGGATGCTTTGCACAAATACTTTGTACAAAGTATGAGATTTCTATTTGTTTTGGTGATGGAACACTGGGGATCATGGGCCCCAGCTAGGTTTAGTTTGCATAATCAACGACCTGGGAAAAAGTGAGGATGTACGAGTACATGCACTGAACTTGGGGAAGGTCACTGAGTATGTGTGTAGTTTACCATTCTCTGTGATCACTGTCCTGGTTAACTCTCAAGAAGCTCATTCTCACCACTGACTGCCTGGCTCACCTGCTTTGCCAAGCTTGTGTAAATTGACTTAATTTGTTAAGTTGTGACAGTCCATGAAATTCAGGTTCTGGACCCCTGACTTGTGTGACTGATGTTAAATAGACTTGTCTATTTAATTAACCAATCCAGAAAGTTGATCGCTAGATTAGTTAATAGAGTATAGTACTTCCTTACCTCTCCACAACTGACACAAGCCCCCTAACCCATAACCAACTACACTCCTCAAGGAAGAGTTCCCTTCTCTTCAGAAAAAACACATAGGCAAAGAAAACGTGATGTCATACAAAACAGTGTAGCTACTCATAAGTTCTACAAGCATCAAGAATAAAGCAATTCAAGTAGCAGCAGCTGCCAGGAACCAAGATCACATAACATGAAAATGAAAGGCTGCAACAAAGTAACTCCTAAACCAACAGTATATAACTGACCTACCAGTTCATATAAAAACAATAAGATCCTCACAGTTGTATCTCATAATGCCAGGAACATATGATCAAATTCAGTAATTTCAGGAAAAAATTGAATTCTTTATAAAGTCCTGCCCACTTTGTGACCGAAATTTAATTTTTAAGTGAAATCAAAGTAAAAGAATAGCGGTTGACCTTTTCCATTCTTTACCCACCCTCTAAAAAACCAGGTAATGTCTAAACACTGTACTACTACAAGAAGTGGTTGTTCGATTTCGTTAATTTTTCCTCATATTCTTATCATTATAATAAGTATTTTATAAGAGGCGATATTAACTAAAACATAATAGAACCTGACAACCAACCGAAGAAACCCACCTAAGCTTACCTAACTTTCTAGCTGGGGCGGTACAAATCATGTCGAGGCTTCATTTTAGCATCATATGATAAGTTTTTCACCTTGTTTTACCCCGCAGTTTCCATCATCCTTCATGCCCTGCCTACTACAGGTGAGTTAAGATCGTCGATAGAGAAAAAACACTAAATTAAAATGAAATGTATCGCCTCTTAAAATACAAATTATAATGACAAAGAACATCTGTGGAAATAATGAACGAAATCGAGCTCCTTCTGGTTGTAATGCTGTTCTCAGAAATTACTCAAAACCTTACCCACTTTGCTGAACCAACATTGTCGTTAATTAAGGGGGTCATATTATTTCCCTAACAACACTACTCATATCCAGGGCCCATATAATACGAGTCATATCTGCCGGAAATGAAGGTCAAATTCGCACAAAACACGATGAAATAACTATAAAACCAATTTTGCATAGTAATTTCCAAATATTTACTTAATAATCTACCAGACAAACCGTTCCTGTTTTATATTAACAGGAAATAAAAGTAAATGGATTACAGACGGTCAAAATGCAAGTTATGTACTTGTTCGCCCCTACAAAGTATTAAGGAATTTTTTTTGAAGTCCCCCAAAGCTTTTCAAGTATTGATTAACTTGTGAATTTTGTGCAATGTGCTGATACACTGTATACTCTTCATTTTAGAAGTTTATTTGACCTCAGTACATTGGAGGCAGGTGACCCCACAACACAGTACACACGCAACACACCCAAACCCAGGAAAAAAGTCACAAGAAAAAAAGTCACAGATAAAAAGGCACAGAAAAAACTAACCTAACCTACGTGCAATGCCATCATATATATATATTGTGTTGTCAATGTGTACAAGTCATGTGACTTTTTTTCCTGTGGACTTTATTTCCGTCCACCACACCCTGGGTCCGTCATCACCTTCACTATTTCACATACCGGCTCCTCGACTAACAGGTAAGATCTATTTACCTGTCCAATCGTTTGTACTGCTTCCCAAATTCCCAGTGTATGTAGTTAGGTATGTGTCAGCTCTGGCCAGTGTGTTGTAGCACCATTATGAGGTTCCTTTGTTATTCTTTTGGAAGATGAAGTGATGATATTCAACAGTTTATTTACCCACTTTAATTGGTGTATAATACTTAGATTTTTTTGTTTTTTTTTAGACAAAATATTTATTCACTTTCTGAATATTTTAAGAACTTCTTTTACCTCTAGGAAACTGAAAACTGCCACTTTTCTATAAATAATCTCTCTCCACCCCGCCCCGCTGAACCGGCCTTTTTCCCTGACTCCCTAAACGCCCCAGTTGCGAAATCATAAAGACATCAAAAGAGAACAAACGTACAGTTTTCTCGGCATCCTTAGAATACAAAAGGTTTAAGATAAGAACCAGCATCGCTATTATGGCCAGACACTAGCCTCCACATGCACCCACGTAGGGGGAAGTAGGAAATAAAGTGCTAAATCACACACACGTAAGTCGTATAATAGATGGATGTTTAGGGAAGGTTTTGTGAAACCTCTCGTAACGTCAATCAGGTTCAGGCGGGCAAGAGATATAAACAATTCGGCATCCTAACCTAACCAGAATCTGATTATCAGGTGTTTTAATGTTGCAAATCAAGAAATTGACGTAAATTAAACGCTATACATCAACCTCACTAGCCTAACAGGTTCTTCAATAATGCTGTAAACCAGGAAACTGGCATAATCACTATATAGTACATGAATATTCCTAACCTAACCATCTTGGCTCATGTTAGGGTTTTCTTGCAGCTCAGACGACCCTTGAACTCTGTACTGCAACAATTGGACTGATCAGTTCAAAACGCCTTCCTGACGCCTTCACTCAAGAAGTAGAAGGAAGGTGGTGTGATGCCTGACACTTCACCTGTCATGCTCGTTAGCCATGTTGGAAATTTCATTGACGCAGCCTTCGATTCAGCTGACACAAGGCAGGCGGAGACGTGGTGGGTCTCACTTTAGCCTCTACTGTTGATTAAGGTAAATACTGAATCTTTAACCATTTTGTACCTGAGGGTTTTCAGCCTTGCCGCACATCAGGTGAGTTATACGTTAATCATTTGCTTATGACGATTTCTTAAAATTTTTAGATGAATACCCATCACCGTCGCATGTCCAAATACTCGTTATTCTATTACCAATTTACCATTATAACAAGTTTAATAACACACTCACAGTTCCCCGTCACGTACTTAGGTTTTAGCAGCAAGTGATATTCCCCCGCGAGTTAATATTTACAAACTGCTCCAAAATGTGTAAACAAACCGAAATAATACAGCTGTTAATTTGTACGACCCCAACTACTGGACTACACCTTTGGATTACTTTCCTAGATCAGTAAGTTGAACAGATATGGCTATTTAGCACTGTGTTGGTTTTTATAGATGCATTTTTTTATTCGTTTGCTTTAAATTAATAGGACCTGCAGTGTCGTTATACTAGAAGTGAAGGGTTATAGTCATCCAGGTAGTACATAAGAACATAAGACTGGAGGAAACTGCAGCGGGCCTATTGGCCCATACTGGACAGTCCCGTTTACAACCAACCCCTATTGCTCATATAAGCATCCAACCTATGTTTGAAGCTATCCAGCGTATTCGAGTTAATGATGATATTTGGTAACTTGTTCCATTCATCCACTACTGTTTCCAAACCAGTGTTTACTTATTTTGCGTCTAAATCTAAATTTGTCTAATTTAAAACCATTGTTACGAGTTCGCTCCTGGTTGGATAGTTTGAGTACCTTTGAAATTTCCCCTTTGTTTAGCCCTGACTTCCATTTATACACCTCTATCAGGTCGCCCCTCGCTCTACGTCTCTCGAGGGAGTGCAAATTAAGATGCTTTAACCTGTCTCTGTACTCAAGGTTCCTAACGCCTGGGATTAGTCTTGTCATTCTCCTCTGGATTCTTTCCAAGGATTCTATATCCATTCTGTAATACGGTGACCAGAACTGAACTGCGTAATCCAGGTGTGGTCTCACAAGAGCAAGATACAGTTTTAGGATGACCTCGCTAGTCTTGTAACTAACACTCCTTTGTATGAACCCAAGTACTTTATTAGCCTTGTGACGAGCAAAAACACATTGTTTACTTGGCTTAAGATTCCTACTTATCATTACTCCTAAATCTCTCTCGCAGTCGGATTCCACAATGGCATCATTGTTCATCTGGTATCTGGTTTCCCTGTTTACGTCTCCTATACTGAGTACTTTATATTTGTCCACATTGAATTTCATCTGCCATTTTTCAGACCATTCGAAACTTTTTTTAGATCTTCCTGTAGTATCCGTGATGGCGGGAACTTGGCCTTTTGTGATTTTAGAGTAAATTCGCAGTTGGTGGGTTAATGCTGACGTGTGTGAGGTGACAAGGTTAAACTTAATCAAGCGTTGTTGTGGAAGAGAAATATAGCCGTATACAGTTCCTAGTGATACATCATCCAATTCTTAGTGATACATCCTCCAGTTTCTAGGGGATACATACTTCACGTACCAGGGGATGCATACTTCACTTTTCAGCGGATACATACTTCACTTCCTTGGAGGTACATACCTACTTGTGCTTCGCTTATTCAGTGGACGCCCTTAGGGGTCAAGTGTTAATATTTACTCGGTTAAATCACCTCGACGACTGGTTGTAAGTTGTTGACAGGACTAACATTCACTCAGGATGTGGATCGCCGCAGTGTTGACCATCACGTCAGCTGGTGGGCTACACTTACTGTCATGCCTCACTCTGGTTAACGCCCATCTTTATTCTCTTCAGCTAACTTCATCTCAAGATCGTGTGTTTAGTCATGACGCTCTGTCGTGGACGGTATGAGAGGACCGCGATGAAAACATTCTTGATGTATACAAATATTAATAATCATCAGATCACCTGCAGATTTGATACCTCAGTTTATTTCACCTGAAAATTAACAACCTTGAAGCTAACTTAAGCTAATACAATCCCAACCTTACCGAATTTAACCTAACGCTAATCTAACCTAATCTAATTTAACCGTAATGTAACCTAATCTAATTTAACCTTAATCTAACCTAACTCGTCCTAACTTGACTTAACGCTAACCTAACCTATTCTAACCTCCCCCAGATAACGTTAGAATAGCTAATCTTCAGATGCAATAAACTGGGGTGTTAGAACTTAAGGTGAACCGAACGCGGGAGGTTTAGTAATTCAACACTAGTTGGAAAATTAGCTCTATCGGAAGAACTACAAAACTAGATGGAAGTTGAGCCTATATTGACAAGGGAAGAAAGCTAATGTAACAAAACTAATCCTTGTCTTTCACAGGAGATAAAATTCAATGATTACGTCAAATGATTATAACCTTCAGCCATGATCTACCGAGTCACAGGGTAAACGTTCGTGAAGGCTGTGCGATGGGCGATGAACAACGAATAAGCATTAAATTTTTTTATCAATTTATCCTTACAGTCTAAATTAACCTAAAAAAAAAATCCTAATATATTTTATGTCATGTTGTCTTAGGGGAGTTACAGGTTACCGCACAGGTTATGTTAAAGGCAAAAGGATATATGACTACTTTAACTGTTGTAGGGAAGTTACTATTATTATTTCGCTTATTTACTATATATATATATATATATATATATATATATATATATATATATATATATATATATATATATATATATATATATATCCTCTCTATAAATATAATTAATTCATCAATACATTAAAAACAACACCAATGCGGGAAGTTTTTTCTTTGCCCAGTTCTCCATGGGTCACAGACAGGATGGTGTAACAGGATAGTCGAAGTCTCCTCACCATATGGCTTTAAAGGTATATTAAACTGGTTCTTCTGGTGAGGTATTGGGGTATGGTTGGCCCTAGAGAGAGAGAGAGAGAGAGTGTGTGCCACTGACCGTCACTTTCACTCAGTAGAATTTCAACCATCTCTTATTCCGGAGACTGACTCACCCACCTACACACCACCCCACTGACTCACCCACACACACACCCACACTGACTCACCCACACCCACACACTGACTCACCCACCTACACACACCACCCACTGACTCACCCACCCCACCCACCCACACTGACTCACCCACCTACACCCACCCACTGACTCCACACCACACCCACACACACTGACTCACCCACCAACACACCCACCCACCTGACTCACCCACTGACCACCCACCTACACCCCACACTCACCCACACACACCCACCCACATTGACTCACCCACCTACACACACACCC
>NW_024731852.1:245836-343336 GCF_018991925.1 Homarus americanus | reverse complement strand
TTATTTCCCAAGGTGACCCCCTGCTAAGGCTTGAATAAATATTTATATAGACCAAGATGTTTTGAACCTTTGAAGGTTATGACGCGGGAAATACTGTATACACACACTTTTTGGGAAGCCCACACTTTTAGGAGGGTTCGACTAAGTGGGAATATTAGTCACAAAAGAACCATTTTGGAGAATACACGAACAGTCACTGAACGAAAATAGAAAGTATTTTATCATTTACAAAACGTATTATTCCTTTAAGCAAATACAATCTTCAGGAATTTTACATTTAGTTGTTTGAGTCTAACCTAATCTAATTTATCCATACCTAACCTAACCTTACCTTACCTAACAAGGACTATCGTGTTGATACATTATTCGCTGTTTACTTCAACACGTAGGTCATTAGCTATAAATATTAACACACCAATATTTGATCTCTGACCTTGATCTTTAACACACAAACTTCAGCTGACAGAACTAAATGGGTGTTGTGTGGTTCGTCTAATGGAGTTACATATTCGTGTGAGGTTTCGTGAGAATGTCTACATCGACTTGATTGTTGTGGTCTAGCCTAGCAGAAGTTACTGACACTTAATACTCACTCACTCCAGACACACACACACTATATCTTGGGGGTGAGTTCTGGCAGGAGTCCAGACATGATTCCATGCTGGGCCAAGGTTGTTCCACTGAACCTCACGTCACTATTAACTTAACACACCACTCCAGTACTCAGTATCACGGTCCAGGTTAAGTGAGGGAGAGTCTTGACGCTGGATGAGAACCAATCCAGCTGACTCGATACCTCACAGCAGACAGCCATAGGAAAAAGCGTTGCTATTGCTCTGAGACAAGTTACCAGATGCGTTCCTTGATCACCAGTTACGCGGTGAAAGTAACATAGGATTTTTTTTCATGAGTTGATGCTTAATTTTCTTTACTTTTCCAAGAGATTTGACATAACTCTAGCGTGATCTTGTTGAAGTAGTCTGACCCTTTAAGACATTTAAGTGTTCCATAAGTTGACGTGTTTACCTCGAGTAAATAACACGTGAGTGAGCAGACCGACTTACCAGGCCAGTGAAGGTAACTGTACACGTACAGGTTCCAGATACTCAAACCTTTCTTAAGACAAATATTTCTCATAAATGGAGATATCAGAATGGATCAAGCTGAATGACTTACGACCACACACACACACACACAGGAAAAAATTACACTGATACTCTTTTAGGATCACGTATAAAGATTAAATAGGCACCCCGGCTTATTTCACCTTAAGATTAACCACCCTAAAGTTAACCTAACCTAACACCCCCGTAGGTAGAGTAAGGGTGTTTAATTTTTATGATGAAATAAACTGAGGTGTCTAATCTTCACGTGTTTCTGATTATCTTCACAACACCAAAGGAGAGATGCTTAATGAGGATTACTCACTGTATGATCCTTGCAGACTTTGGACACACACACACACACACACTCGATCTGCAGATATTTCAAACATAGGGCTTTCTTCTATCCTAACCTGTCCCTTCCCACGCCTCCTATCCTAACCTGTCCCTTGCCACGCCTCCTATCCTAACCTGTCTTCTGCCACGCCTCCTATCCTAACCTGTCTTCTGCCACGCCTCCTATCCTAACCTGTCTTCTGCCACGCCTCCTATCCTAACCTGTCTTCTGCCACGCCTCCTATCCTAACCTGTCCCTTGCCACGCCTCCTATCCTAACCTGTCACGCCTCCTTCCCCCCCCCCCTCCCTAACATCCATGGTGGGGAGAGAACCGGTTCGTGGTTGAGGGCGGGAGGGGGGGTGTGGGTATATGTGGGTTGATGAACGCGTTGGACCCCCTCCCTCTCCCTCCCCAGAGACAGATGTGGAAGAAATCCCTCCGCCAGAGACAGGTGTAAAGGACCCCCTCTCCCCGAGACAGGTGTGGAAGGACCCCCCCCGAGACATAAGAACATAAGGAGTCTGCAATAGGCCGGTTGGCCTGTGCATGGCAGCTCCTGTCGAGAGTTACTACCACTCTATCATCCATGAATCTATCCAGCCTCCTTTTAAAACTCTCCAGCGTTCCCGCACTTACTACAAAGTGGCTAAGCTTGTTCCACTCGTCCACCACCCTATTTGTGAACCAGTTTCTTCCTATCTCCCTCCTAAACCTAAACTTATCCAACTTAAATCCGTTGCTGCGAGTCCTATCCTGCTCGGATATTATAAGAACTTTATCTATATCTCCTTTATTGATTCCTTTCACCCACTTAAATACTTCTATCATATCTCCCTACAATCTTCGTCTTTCTAGGGAATGCAAGTTTAGTTTCTTTAATCAATCTAGATATGGAAGGTTTCTAAGTCCCGGAATCATTTTCGTCATTCTTCGCTGCACCGACTCCAGTGAATTGATATCCATTCTATAATTAGGGCACCAGAACTGAACAGCATAATCGAGGTGCGGTCTGACTAGCGCAAGATATAGTTGCAATAAGACCTCTGCACTCTTATTACTTACACTTTTAGATATAAAACCGAATACTCTGTTTGCCTTATTTCGGACATTAACGCACTGTTTTCTAGGCCGTAGGTCCGGGCTTACAAGTACCCCTAAGTCTCTTTCACAAGTCGACTTCTCTAGGTCGATGTTGCTAAGGCTGAATACAATGACAGTATTTGTTCTTCCAATATTAAGTACGCTGCCCTTGCTGGTGTTGAATTTCATTTGCCATTTTTCTGACCACTCTTGCAGTTTATTTAAATCCTCCTGTAGTGCAGTTGCATCCTGTCCTGAATTAATCTGCCCCCCTATTTTGGTGTCATCCGCAAACTTGCTTATGTCACTGCTGATCCCAGTATCTAGATCGTTTATATAGATTATGAACAAGAGTGGGCCCAGTACTGACCCCTGGGGAACCCCACTGGTTACACAGCCCCACTCAGATTTAACACCATCTACGCTGACCCTCTGTGTTCTATCGTTGAGCCATGATTTTATCCAATTTAAAACTTTCCCCTCGATACCATGAGCCTTAACTTTTCTCAGAAGCCTCTGATGCGGTACTCTGTCAAACGCTTTGCTAAAGTCTAAGTAAATAATATCGTAATATTCGTCATTTTCTACTACCTCGAAGACTTTACTAAAAAATGTCAGCAGATTTGTAAGACAAGATTTTCCCTTTGTAAACCCATGTTGAGAGTCGTAGAAGAAACCCCCACCCCCGAGACAGGATGTGGAAGGAACCCCCACCCCCGAGACAGGTGTAGAAGGAACCTCCACCCCCGAGACAGGTGTAGAAGGGAACCCCACCCCGAGACAGGTGTAGAAGGAACCTCCACCCCGAACACCCTGAGACAGGTGTGGAAGAAACCCCACCCCGAGACAGTGTGGAAGAAAACCCACCCCTCGAGACAAGTGTGGAAGAAACCCCCACCCCGAGACTGGTGTCCACCCCGAGAGTGGTGGAAGGAACCCCCACCCCCGAGACAAGTGTGGAAGAAACCCCCCACCCCGAGACAGTGTGGAAGGAACCCCCACCCCGAGACAGGTGTGGAAGAAACCCCACTCCCCGAGACAGGTGTGGAAGAAACCCCACCCCCGAGACAGGTGTGGAAGAAACCCCCCACCCCGAGACAGGTGTGGAAGAAACCCCACCCGAGACAGTGTGGGAAGAAACCCCCACCCCGAGACAGGTGTGGAAGAAACCCCCACCCCCGAGACAGGTGTGGAAGAAACCCCCACCCCGAGACAAGTGTGGAAGAAACCCCCCCCCGAGTGTGGAAGAAACCCCACCCCGAGACAAGTGTGGAAGAATCCCCCACCCCCGAGACAGGTGTCCCCGAGACCCCACCCCGAGACAGGTGTGGAAGAACCCCCACCCCGAGACAGGTGTGGAAGAAAACCCCCACCCCAGAGACAAGTGTGGAAAGAATCCCCACCCTCGAGACAAGTGTGGAAGAATCCACCCCCGAGACAAGTGGAAGAATCCCCCACCCCCGAGACAAGTGTGGAAGAAACCCCCACCCCCGAGACAGGTGTGGAAGAAACCCCCAGAGACAAGTGTGGAAGAAACCCCCACACCCCGAGACAGGTGTGGAAGTGTGGAAGAAACCCCACCCCCGAGACAAGTGTGGAAGAAGCCCCACCCCGAGACAGGTGTGGAAGAAACCCCACCCCGAGACAAGTGGAAGAATCCACACCCCCACAGTGTGGAAGAAACCCCCCACCCCGAGACAAGTGTGGAAAAAACCCCACCCCCGAGACAGGTGTGGAAGAAACCCCCACCCCGATACAGGTGTGGAAGAAACCCACCCCGAGACAAGTGTGGAAGAAACCCCCACCCCCGAGACAGGTGTGGAAGAAACCCCCACTCCCCGAGACAAGTGTGAAGAATCCCCACCCCCGAGACAGGTGTGTGGAAGAAACCCCCACCCCCACCCCACCCCGAGACAGGTGTGGAAGAAACCCCCACCCCGAGACTGGTGTGGAAGAAACCCCCACCCCCGAGACAGGTGTAGAAGAAACTCCCACTCCCGAGACAGGTGTGGAAGGAACCCCCACCCCCGAGACAGGTGTGGAAGAACCCAGACTTCCCCACGTTCTACAGTAGGAACTCAGCCACTACTCCAGATATAGCAATAACAAACGGCAGATGCTTCCACAACTATCTCTTTGAACAAGGCCCTGTAACCTCCAGCGACCACCTACCTACAATCATGACCATCTCAGCAACACCAATAACTATACCAGCTCCACCACGGAGGATCGCCAAGCAGACCGACTGGGGCTTATTCAACGAAAAAGCTACAGCCGAACTTGAGGCCAAGGACATGACAATCCTGCAGACCATAGACAACCAGCCGGTGAACATAATAGATGAAGAAATCAACACATGGTGTGAAGCCATAGGAACAGCCTACCTGGAGGCCACACCTCTCAAACGCAACAGGACTCTCCCACACCCACAACAGACTCCAGAACTCATAGCCCTCACAAACCAGTTCCAACTGCTACAACAGAGAGCCGAGACCCATGGTTGGGACATCGTAAGCTACAATACATACAGAAGAATCCGGGAGGAAATAAAAACAAGATCTCTGGAACAAAGCAACCTTAAATGGGCCGAAATAGTTGAACAACTCTCACATACATACAACGGTCCAGGAGAGTTCTGGCGTCGAGTTAAGAGATTGAAAGGTTGCAGCCATAACGAGTCATCATATATAACTGACCACACAGGAAGTAAAATATATGACGACCAAGACAAAGAACCCATATTCAGGGACATATGGAGGAACATCTTCCGAATCACAAATGAAGAGAATAGGGGATTCGATGGTACCCACGAGGAGCTCGTCCTTGATGAACTCCGGGGCCAGACACACCGCACTCAGCCTTCCTCTGAAATCATATGGGAGGATCCGAGAGTGGACAGCCCATTGTCCAAACCAATCACCTCGGAAGAACTCAACAGAGCCATCTCCAATACCAAAAATAAAGCCCCTGGTTATTCAGGCATCACCAAGGAGATCCTCAGCCACATAAACAACCCGGCCATGGAGAGACTGAGAACCACAATGAACGCTTGCCTGGCCTCGGGCTACTTCCCAACTAAATTCAAAGAGGCCATTATTACCCTAACACCAAAACAAGGAAAGAACCCCGCCGTCCCACTAAACTACAGACCGATCTCCCTCCTCGAAGTACCTGGAAAAATCCTAGAAAAAATCATCAATAACCGTCTGAGAAATCACCTGGAAACAACAAACAGAGTCAACTGCAGACAATTCGGGTTCAGGAAAGGGAAGTCCACCACAACAGCGATAGCCCTGGCATGTGAAAACATAGCCAGAGCCGCGGCGAGTGGTAGACAATGTAATCTAACTCTCCGGGATGTAGCGAAGGCATTTGACAAAGTCTGGCACGACGGTCTAAAATATAAGATCCTCCAACTCGGACTTCCCACCAACATTGAAAAGTTGCTTTGCAACTTTCTTGACGGCAGAAATGCTAGACTGAGGGTAGGACAACACACAGGAGAGACCTTCCCACTCATGAGTGGAGTCCCTCAGGGAAGCGTCCTCTCCCCCACCCTATATATTATCTACACAAGTGACACCCCGCCTCCCACTAGAATAGGTAACGAAGATATTATGTATGCAGACGACATCACTCAAATAACAACACATCAAGGAAAATCGCGAGCGTTACAGGCCGAAAACACCAGGCGGGAATTAGAAAGGGTAAATAACTACGAAAAACAATGGAAAATCCAAACCAGTCTCCCGAAATTCACAGTGATACCCTTATGCAGAAGGAAAACCCATCCATTAGTAACCAATAATGCCCAGATAGAATACAAAAGCAGAGGCACCCTCCTGGGCCTACATATATCCACGACAGGTTACTCCCATCATGTCCACACCAGGAAGGAAAAAGCAAGAAGAGAGCTGAGAAAACTATACCGCTTTAAAGCGCTTCCTGAGAAAATAAAACTCCGCCTGGTGACATCATTTATCACACCGATATTAACTTACCCAGCAATACCTCTTCATACTATGAGCACCACTCAAATATTAAAATTACAGGTGGTCCAAAATGAAGCCCTAAGATTCGTCACAGGTGAAAGATACCCCTTCACCAGAACCACAGCCGAGATACATAGAGACCTGAGAATGAAACCCATCAACCAGCAGCTGCACACCCTGGCCAGCAGAATCTGGCAAAAGATAGAACGATCAGAGCAAGAACTCCTTCAAAGACTCCCACCAGATAACGACAACAACCATACATGGTTCCCAAAAAGCTACGAAATCTCAAAAGGTCCATTACCACCCCCGATCTACACGGCCAGGCAATAGACAACCTCCCTAGACCAGCATCCGCCAGTAGGGTCGGCGGAATATGAAATAAGGCCCTTAAAACACCCATAAATGGGACAGGGTAGGCTGTCTAGTGCCTGTACCGGCAGACAATAACTAACCCATGACACAACCCTAACACACTATTAGCTTAGCTAGGCGGTCAGCCCGCCCTCTCTTACCTCCTCCTGAATTTCTTCAATTTCCGAACTATAACTTCCTTCCCCCACCTCTAATCTTCCTTCATTCCTCCTTTCCCTACAAAAAAAAAAAAAAAAAAAAAACCACCCTCCCCCGAGACGTTCGTTGTTTACTCATTTCTATTTTCGTTGCTTTTCCTTTCGTTACTCATTCATTCTTATATTTGTGTTTTATACTAATAATTCTAATTTTTTTTTCATGATATTAATTAAAAATGTTTCTAATTATTTCTCCAAGTGTTTCGTCATATTTTCTTATTCTTTATTTATTCAATTTCTAAATTATTCGTTATTAGGGTAATTTATTAACGAGTTCAATATTAATTTACATATCTTGTTAAAAGTCCATCACTAATGAGCCGTTTAATTACAATCGATCTCAGTCGTATTAATCGGATCACCTGAAGATTGACCCCTGTTTATTTCACCGGATGATTAAATACCCTGAAGCTACTTGGGGGAGGTTAGGATAGGATAGGATATTTTATGCTACGTTAGATTAGATTAAATTGGGTATGTTACGTTACGTTAGCGTTAGGTTAGGGCAAGGTCAATATGGAGAAGTTGGCCAGACAGTGGTCTAGTTTTCGCTCGCTCTGCGCAGTGACGTCACGCGAACTATAGCTGGTTGGCTCTCTCTCTATCTCTCTCTCTCTCTCTCTATCTCTCTCTCTCTCTCTCTCTCTCTCTCTCTCTCTCTCCACTAGTCTGTCTATCTTTACCGTATCGTCATCTTAACCCCTTTCCTATATCCTGGTATATTTGAATATTCTTACTAATTTCCTGAAATTCATACGCTTATTTCAGTACAATTTATCTGTGCACTTGAGTTCATCACTGCCTCCTGTGAAATGTTTCCGTATTAGTGTGTATGTCTCTAAAAGGGGAATAAATATATCATGATAACTGATATTTTATTTACACACATAAGTTATAAATAAATAGCATATATGATTTACATCAACTGTAACCCAAGACAATCTGTTTTTCCTTCTATCGTTTTTATATTTTCATATTTTTTTTTATTTTCACTTCTTCAATTCTTACTTGTTTTCTTATTTATCCTAATACTACTGTTCAGTTTAAGGAACACAGATATTTTAACAAAGAAAGATAAAACATCCTGGGGTACATCAACTCTCTATCTCAGACACAATTGTTTTGAAACAGTCTTTCCTCCTTAAGACTGTCCCCATGTACAGCCTTAAGTACGTCTCTCATAATGGTTAATAGAGTGTCAGAAGGAACATACAGTTCACCTCTGTTTATTTCTTCTGTCCATTTTTTGGTCATGGATGTACACTCGACTTTCTGGCCTAAGTGAGGGTATTTCACACAAAACCTTCTTACAATATAGCCACCAACGTTTCCTCTTCTATGACTAAATCTATCTCTTTACCGTCATTTTTGTCAGGGTTTATACACTCTCCTAGGTTTTCATTAAACTCATCACTTAACTTCTTTTCTTCTTTATTGCCAATATCCAAGTCTTTGAAACATTGATTACTTAAATAGAGTTCTACTGCCAGCTATAAGAACATAAGAACATAAGAATGGAGGAAACTGCAGCGGGCCTATTGGCCCATACTGGGCAGTCCCGTTTACACCCAACCCCTATTCTTCATATAAGCATCCAACCTATGTTTGAAGCTATTCAGCGTATTCGAGTTAATGATGATATTTGGTAACTTGTTCCATTCATCCACTACTCTGTTTCCAAACCAGTGTTTACCTATTTCACGCCTAAATCTAAATTTGTCTAATTTAAAACCATTGTTACGAGTTCGCTCCTGGTTGGATAGTTTAAGTACCTTTGTAATGTCCCCTTTGTTTAGCCCTGCCTTCCACTTATACACCTCTATCACGTCGCCCCTCGCTCTATATCTCTCGAGGGAGTGCAAATTAAGATGCTTTAACCTGTCTCTATACTCAAGGTTCCTAATGCCTGGGATTGGTCTTGTCATTCTCTTCTAAATTCTTCCAAGGATTCTATATCCATTCTGTAATACGGTGACCAGAACTGAACTGCGTAATCCAGGTGTGGTCTCACAAGAGCAAGATACAGTCTTAGGATGACCTCGCTAGTCTTGTAACTAACACTCCTTTGTATGAACCCAAGTACCTTATTAGCCTTGTTACAAGCAAAAACACATTGTTTACTTGGCTTAAGGTTCCTACTTATCATTACTCCTAAATCTCTCTCTCATTCGGATTTCTCTATGGCATCGTTGTTCATCTGGTATCTGGTATGTGGTTGTCCACATTGAATTTCATCTGCCGTTTCTCAGACCATTCGAAAAATTTTTTTAGATCTTCCTGTAGTTTTGTGGAGTCCTCGTCAGATTTAATAACACGTCCTATTTTAGTGTCATCAGCAAATTTGCTTATGTTGCTGTCTATGCCGATATCTATGTCGTTTATATATATAATAAATAATAATGGCCCAAGTACCGAGCCTTGGGGAACTCCACTTGTGACGTTGCTCCAATGGGACTTAGTGCCGTTAATGCTCACTCCCTGTTTCCTGTCCTGTAACCACGCCCTAATCCATTTAAGGATATTACCTTTGATGCCATGTGCTTCTACCTTTCTAATTAGTCTTTCGTGGGGGACTCTGTCGAAGGCTTTGCTAAAGTCGAGATATACCACATCATAATTGTGCCCCTCGTCCACCGATTCGAAAACTGATGAAAAGAATGTTAATAGATTAGTTAAACATGAACGTCCGCTTGTGAAGCCATGCTGGGAATCATTGATCAATCGGTGCTTCTCCAGGTGATTTCGAATAGAGTTTGAAATGATTGCTTCCAGTAATTTGCCTACTATTGACGTTAGACTGATTGGGCGGTAGTTAGAGGATAGTGATCTATCCCCCTTCTTGAAAATCGGTATTACATTCGCTATCCTCCAGGATTCTGGTACTACACCTGTTTTTAAGGACATGTTAAACAACTTTGCTAAGGGCATACTAAGCTCTTCCTTACATTCCTTTAATACCCTGGCAAATATCTCATCGGGACCAGGTGACTTATTAGGCTTTAGTTTGTCTATTTGCTTACTAACATCGTTACTAGTCACTACTATCTCGCTTAATTTGTTTTCTTCACTATTTCTGAATAGAGTCGGTGCCCCGGGTATCATGTTTAAATTTTCAGTGGTGAAAACTGTTGAAAAATATTTATTCAAATTATTGCTCATTTCTCTGTCGTTATCAGTGAGCTCGCCGGTGTCTGACCGTATTGGTCCAATCTTTTCTCGTGTTTTAGTTTGATACATTTGGTAGAATCCTTTGGGGTTTGTCTTCGCCTCCCTTGCTATCCTTACCTCATTATTCCTCTTGGCTTTTCTTATCTCGGTCTTAACCCTACTCGCCAATACCCTATAATAATCCCAGAGGTAAATTTCGCCACAATTTATCCTTCTACCTATAGCCTTCCTTTGGCCAATGATGTTCTTTAAATAATTATTTATCCATTTAGGGTCATTGTTGTCTGATCTGAGTTTTTTGTATGGTATGTTCTGCCTTTGTGCATTAAGTAACTCACTATTTAAATTGTCGTGGAACTCGGCAATCTCGGATCTCGTTATCAGGTCGGTGTCATCTGTCAGGTTCATGGCCAAGTGCGACACCCCCTCTCTCAGCTGCCTCTTTAAACTGTCAAAGTTTGCCCTTCTGAAATCTGGTACTTTAGTGGAATTTTCCTTACGTCTGCCCTGAAAATCTAACTGGAATCTAATTTCTTTGTGATCGCTGTTTGCAGGTTCGTTCCCTACCTCGACATTGCTAATGAGGTTTTCTCTGTTTGACAGAACTAAATCGAGTATATTATTACCCCGGGTGGGTTCGGTTATATGTTGACTTAGAAAACAGTCCTGGATCGTCTCGAGAAAATCCTCTGATTCTGAGTTACCTGTAAGGTCAGTCCAATCTATTTGGCCAAGGTTAAAGTCGCCTACTATACAGACTTTGTTGTGTATGGAAGCCCTGCGCATTTCATCCCAGATAAGTCGCTCATTGACTCTATCAAGATTGGGAGGTCTATATATTACTCCTGTGATTAATTTTTCCCTACCGTCGATTAATTCTATCCAAATTATTTCTGTACTCCGCTCAGTTTTTATTTCCTTATTTATTTCACACTTCAGATTATCCCTAACATAGATTGCTACTCCGCCTCCTTTCCTGGTCTGCCTGTCGGTATGGAACAGTTTGTAACCCGCAATTTGGTATTCGACCGGTAACTCACGTGTGTCTAGGTCGATCCATGTTTCAGTGAATGCTATTATATCGATTTTTTTCGGTACATACCAAGGCCCTAATATCATCCATTTTGTTTCTCATACTTCTACTGTTCGCGTAGTAGACATTTAAGTTAGTCGTGTTCTGAGTCCTCCCCTTACCGCGTTTAGCTTTAACTCCCTGTCTAATTTAGTTTTGTCATCATTCCTAACACTATTTCCCTGTAATCTTTCACTTTGTTTACCCGCTCCCACTGCAGTCTCCTCCACCCCTGTGCTCATATGTTCCCCTAGCAGTTTAAAGACTTCGATATCTTTTGAACTGCCCCCTCTAGAGCCCCAGCCAGGGTTGCTACTCCATCCCTAGACAGGTGCACCCCATCCCTAGCATAAAGGTCCCTTCTGCCGTAGAAGTTGTCCCAGTTGTCAATGAATGGGACTGATATTGACTTGCAATATCTGTCAAGACGGTCGTTGACACCAACTGCCCTTGACAACCATTCACTGCCAACTCTCCTTCTGGGCAGGACACCGCATATGATAGGGATCCCTCCCTTAGTCCTAATACGATCTATTGCTGCCTTGAACTTATCAAGAAGCTCCTCGCTCCTACACCGGCCAATATCATTGCCTCCTGCACTGAGGCAGATAATGGGTTTGTTCCCATTACCAGACAAGATATTGTCCATCCTGTCAATTATATCCCCCACCCCAGCTCCTGGCAAACACACCCTCATCCTATTTATGTTTTTACCACAAAAAGCCCTGTCCAAGTACCTTACCTGTGAGTCACCAACAATTAAAGTTTTTATACCTTCCTTGTCAGCCCTGTCCCTGACTGTACTAACGTCCAATTCATCTATCAAGGGACTGAACGAGTTGGTACACTTAGCTGCTGCTGTCGTTGTTGACGTATCCTTGGTGTGTTTCTTCATCACCAGTTTGGTCTTCCCTTTCCTTACAACCTTCCACTCGCTTGAATTTTCGTCAGACACTGGCTTTCCCTGTCCCGCCTCCCCCTTCAATCTCGCCATCTCTTCTTTTAATTTCAGGCTCTCCAACGTGGCCCTCTCTATTTCTTCCTTGGCCCTCTCCAATTCTTCCATGGCCCATTCCAGCTTGGCCAACAAACTCGCAGACCCCAGACCACACATAACGCTGGCCATATCTGATAATTATCCCTCGGGAGCTAACCCTGCCGTGACCTTTCCCCTAGTGAGGTCAGAACACAATTGAGTGAGGTCATTGAAAGGTGTACCTTTATCATTTGTTTGTCTAAGACCAATATTTCTTGACAGACATTGAAAATTGTCATTGGTTGTGTCAGATTTCTCAGAAATTAGTGACACGTCTTTTCCCAGGAGTAGTTTCTTGAGCCTGAACTTAAAATTCACAGCATTTGGATGGTCGTAGGTTCCATGCATCTGTCTTATGCACATTGCTTTAACCCAAGGTTGACCTTGGGTTAAGGTTATGTTAGGTTAGCGTTAGGTTAGGTTGGTGTTAGGTTGGTGTTAGGTTGGCGTTAGGTTAGGTTGGTGTTATTTTGGTGTTGGGTTGGCGTTAGGTTAGGTTGGTGTTAGGTTATGTTGGTGTTAGGTTAGGTTGGTGTTGGGTTGGCGTTAGGTTAGGTTGGTGTTAGGTTGGTGTTAGGTTGGCGTTAGGTTAGGTTGGTGTTAGGTTGGCGTTAGGTTAGGTTGGTGTTAGGTTAGGTTGGTGTTAGGTTGGCGTTAGGTTAGGTTGGTGTTAGGTTGGTGTTAGGTTGGCGTTAGGTTAGGTTTGTGTTAGGTTGGCGTTAGGTTAGGTTGGTGTTAGGTTAGGTTGGTTAATCTTAAAGTAAAAGAAACTAAGGTTATGCTAATCTTCAGATAATCCCATTAATATTGTTCCCTGTATCAACACCAACAGTCGAGTGTAGTCAACAACATACAGCATCAAGGAACAAAAACCAAAACAGAACATTGACATTTTCACGGTGACAACAAGAGGTAGGTAACTGACGCCTCTCAGATTAGTGATGGTAAAGTAGGTCAAGGTAAGCATCCTTTCTTTCAACCTTGGACGAAAACTAACACATTCTTTATAAATAAAATCTAAGCCAAGTTCACTCTTCTCTTAACTCTTCAGGTCAAGTTCAGTTGTCTTAACCTGTCAAAGATAACTTCATACATAATCTGAATATATATTTTTTTAAGATCACGTTGATAAATGTTTTTTGTGAATTTCGTCTGTTGATATGTATTAAGGGAGAATGTTTCTGGTTGGGTTAGGTTAAGTTAGTTTAAATTTATTGAGAACCATTCAATTATCAACCATCTCAAAGAACAAGTGACTAAATCAATCTTCATACCATTAGCCTTAGCCAATTTTATTTTTTATCCACATTCGATGACTTTAAAAATAAGACCTAAAGCCTTATAGATCCTGAGCGTTTGAGTCAATGCCAACTAACCTTCACGTGTGGGTTGTGTTTATGGTGATGTGGACAGTCGCGCCCCTGGTTAAAGCACATAGCCACAGGGCGAAAGGGAGGGAGAGGGCAGTTTACAAGAAGCCATCGGTCAATAATGATGAATTCCCAGAAGACTGTGTAAGGTCAATGGGCTCTTCCATTATTCGGTTACCTGGAGATTAGCCCCACCTTCCACACCTCCTCTCCCCAGCTTATCTTACCTGATGATTATCTACCTGAAGGGGATGGGGTTAATTTAGGTTAGGGTGTTTAATCTTCAGGTGATCCTCTGTTTACACATTCAGATTATGACGAAAGTGACTTTGCTTAGTTATATTTAGGAGATAATTTCAGAGATTTAAAAGTTGATGCAACATTGACTTTGGAGCCACAGACAGTCTATATATGTATACACACACACACGCACACACACACACAGGTAGATAGCCATATAATTAAGGAGATAGATAGACAGAGAGATAGGTAGATAAATGGATAGAGATGAAGCGAAAGATAGATAGAGAGAAGGCATAATATGGGAAGGGGTGGGTGGACTATGTCAAGTTAATAAAGCCCTGAAAAGACCTCGACAAGTGAATGGTCGTGTTGAAGGACGCTCCACGGGTCTCGCCACTTTTGAACGCCATCAGTCAGATCACCTAGGTCAGGTCTGTGGGTCACCAAGTATACGAATCTCATATTGTAGTGGTGAAATTATATAAATTGACTTGATACAGTAGTGTGGTTATGGTGACAAATAATGGTACGGATATTATGTTTTTTTGTGACTATTTAAGTGGTGAGGGTTGGTGGTGACCGTTATAATAAGTCTCTCTCTCTCTCTAGCTGAGGTATAATGAAGGGGTAACACTACTAACTAACTTGGCTTCACCAACCTGTTACCCCGAACACGACACACTCTGGCCCCAGTACCACACACCCTATAGTTATTATACCTAGTCATGATTAAAGTAGAATAGGGTAGGACCTTTATGCTAGGGATGGGGTGCATCTGTCTAGGGATGGGGTGGCAACCCTGGCTGGGTCTCTCGAGAGGGCAGTTCAAAAGATGTCGAAGTCTGCAGTGGGAGCTGGTAAACAAAGTGAAAAGTTACACGGAAATAGTGCTAGGAATGATGACAAAGCTAAATTAGGCAGGATTTAAACCTAAACGCGACAAAGAAAAAACTCGGAACACGACTAACTTAAATGTCTACTACGCAAAAATCGATATAATAGTATTCACCGAAACATGGATAAACTTACTCACGTGAGTTACGTATCGAATACCAAATTGCAGGTTACAAATTATTCCACACCGATAGGCAGATTAGGAAAGGAGGCGGAGTAGCAATCTATGTCAGGGAAAATCTAAAGTGTGAAATAAATATGGAAATAAAAACTGAACGGAATACAGAAACAATTTGGATAGAATTAATCAATGGGACGGAAAAAAATAATCACAGGAGTAATATATAGACAGAGTTAATGAGCGACTTATTTGGGATGAAATGAGCAGGGCTTCCATATATAGCAAAGTCTGTATCGTAGGCGACTTTAATTTTAGCCAAATAGATTGGATTAACCTTACGGGTAACTCAGAATCAGAGGATTTTCTTGAAACAATCCAGGACTGTTTCTTAAGCCAACATATAACCGAACCCACCCAGGGTAATAATATACTCGATTTAGTTCTGTCAAACAGAGAAAACCTCATTAGTACATAAGAACATAACATAAGAACATAAGAAAGTGGGATACTGCAGGAGGCCGACTGGCCCATACAGGGCAGATCCCTTTCACACCCATCCCAGCACTTCCATGTGCCTATCCAACTTCGTCTTGAAGCTCCCTAGTAATGTCGAGGTAAGGAACGTATTTGCTAACAGTGATCACAAAGAGATAAGTTTCCAATTAGAATTTCAGGGCAGACGCAAGGAAAATTCCACTAAAGTCCCAGATTTCAGAAGGGCAAACTTTGATAGTTTGAAGCAACTGAGAGAAGGAGTATCACGCTTGGGGGTGAATTACATGACATCACAAGAGGTGACCTCACACAATATACCCACAGAGGGCGGCCTCACCTTACCTGGAGACCTGGCGGTTGAGGATGAACTGATCATGAGATCTGAGGTTGATGAGTTCCACAACAATTTAAATAATGAGTTACTTAATGCACAAAGGCAGAACATACCATACAGAAAGCTCAGATCAAACAACAATGACCCTAAATGGATAAATAATTATTTAAAGAATATTATTGGACAAAGGAAGGCTATAGGTAGGAGGATAAATCGTGGTGAAATTTACCTCCGAGATTATTGCGGTAAAAGGTATTGGCCGATAGGGT
This sequence comes from Homarus americanus, assembly GCF_018991925.1. Taxonomy (NCBI): domain Eukaryota; kingdom Metazoa; phylum Arthropoda; class Malacostraca; order Decapoda; family Nephropidae; genus Homarus; species Homarus americanus. Next base: position 327,248 of record NW_024731852.1, on the reverse strand, counting down.
TAAGACCGAGATAAGAAAAGCAAAGAGGAATAATGAACTGAAGGTAGCAAGGGAGGCGAAGTCAAACCCCAAGGGCAGCAAAATATAACAACCTGTGCATTATGGGGGATTTCAATTTCAGAAATATTGACTGGGACAACATTGTAGGTGACTATGAATCTGAAGACTTCCTAGACGCAGTACAGGACAATTTTTTGAAACAACTAATTACAGAACCTACTAGAGGTGACAATAAATTAGACCAAGTATTAACAAATAAAGAAAATATTATCAGAGATATCACAGTAGGGGAAGAACTAGGTAACAGTGATAACAGAGAAATCAGGTTCACCCTAAATTGGGAAACGAAAAAAATGACAATATGGTCAGAGTCCCAAACTTTCGGTTGGCGGATTATCAGGGGTTAAGAAGGTACCTAGGTGAGGTCACCTGGGAACAGTCACGTCAGTCCCCAGTAGGAAGGGGTGAGGTCATAGATGACACAACAATTGATCATGACTATAATATATTCATTAGTATACTACATAAAGCACAAGAACAAAATATACCATACAGAAAAATTAGGTCAAATAAGAATGAGCCAAGGTGGATGACCAGAAAACTTAAACATGACATAGGAATAAAGAAAGGAATATATAAGAAATTAAAGGGAGGGGAGGAGCAGCTCAGAAATAGGTATAATGAACTATCTATGAATGTTAAGAAAAATGTAAGGAAAGCAAAGAGAGACTATGAAATCAAAATAGCAAGAGAATCCAAGGCGAATCCCAAGGGATTTTTCCAGGTATATAGAACAAAGGTCAAGGACAAAGTTGGGCCTTTAAAGTCAGGGAGGGGGGAGGTGATAAATGGCAGTGAAGAAATAAGCAAAGCATTGAACAGCAGCTACTTATCAGTTTTCACAGAAGAAATTCGCGAGGAAATTCCAGAGGTGGAACTGATATTTAGGGGAAAGGAAGAAGAGAAATTAAAGAATATCACTATCAGAAAAGAGGATATTCTTAAGAGGATAAATAAAGTAAAGAAGACAAAATCCCCAGGGCCGGATGAAATTTTCCCTCGAGTCTTGAAAGAGTGTAGGGAACAGATTAGCGGACCCCTCGTAAATTTATTTACAAAATCATTAGACACGGGAGTTGTGCCAGACTTCTGGAAACAGACAAATGTAGTACCCATATTCAAAAAGTGAGACAGAGCATCAGCGTCAAATTACCGGCCGATCAGTTTGACGTCAGTAGTTGGGAAATTTCTTGATTCAATTATAGCAGATAGCATCCGATTGCATTTAGAGAAAGGCAAATTAATCTACGATTCTCAACATGGGTTTACAAAGGGAAAATCTTGTTTAACAAATCTGCTGACGTTTTTTAGGAAAGTCTTCGAGGTAGTAGATAATGACGAAAATTACGATGTTATTTACGTAGACTTTAGCAAAGCATTAGACAGAGTACCACATCAGAGGCTTCTGAGAAAAAATAAGGCTCATGGTATCGAGGGGAAAATTTAAAATTGGATAAAATCATGGCTCACCGATAGAACGCAGAGGGTCAGCGTAGACGGTGTTAAATCTGAGTGGGGCCGTGTAACCAGTGGGGTTCCCCAGGGGTCAGTACTAGGCCCACTTTTGTTCATAATCTACTTAAACGATCTAGATACTGGGATCAGCAGTGACATAAGCAAGTTTGCAGATGACACCAAAATAGGGCGGCAGATTAATTCAGGGCAGGATGCAAATGCATTACAGGAGGATCTAAATAAACTGCAGGGGTGGAGTGAAAAATGGCAAATGAAATTCAACACAAGCAAGTGCAGCGTACTTAATATTGGAAGAACAAATACTGTCAATGTATACAGCCTTAACAACATCAACCTGGAGAAGTCGACTTGTGAAAGAGACTTAGGAGTATTTGTAAGCCCGGACCTACGGCCTAGAAAACAGTGCGTTAATGTTCGAAATAAGGCAAACAGAGTATTAGGTTTTATGTCTAGAAGTGTAAGTAATAAGAGTTCAGAGGTCTTATTGCAACTATATCTTGCGCTAGTCAGACCGCACCTCGATTATGCTGTTCAGTTCTGGTGCCCTTATTATAGAATTGATATCAATTCACTGGAGTCGGTGCAGCGAAGAATGACGAAAATGATTCCGAGACTTAGAAACCTTCCATATCAAGATAGGTTAAAGAAACTAAACTTGCATTCCCTAGAAAGACGAAGAGTGTGGGGAGATATGATAGAAGTATTTAAGTGGGTGAAAGGAATCAATAAAGGCGATATATAGTTCTTATAATATCCGAGCAGGACAGGACTCGTAGCAACGGATTTAAGCTGGATAAGTTTAGGTTTAGGAGGAACTGGTTCACAAATAGGGTGGTGGACGAGTGGAACAAGCTTAGCAACTTCGTAGTAAGTGCTGGAGCGCTGGAAAGTTTTAAAAGGAGACTAGATAGACTCATGGATGATAGAGAGTGGTAGTAACTCTCGACAGGAGCTGCCATGCACAGGCCAACCGGCCTATTGCAGACTCCTTATGTTCTTATGTTCTTATTAAAGGAGGTATTCTAAAATGGATTAGGGCGTCGTTACAGGACAGGTAACAGCGAGTGAGCATTAACAGCACTAAATCCGATTGGAGCAACATCACTAGTGGAGTTCCCCAAGGCCCAGTACTTGGACCATTATTATTTATAATATACATAAGCGACATAGATATCGGCGTAGACAGCAACATAAGTAAATTTGCTGGTGATACTAAAAGAGGGCTCTGCAAAACTACTGGAAGATCTAAAAAAAAATTTTCGAATGGTCTGAAAAATGGCAGATGAAATTCAATGTCGACAAATGTAAAGTACTCCGTATAGGAGATGTAAACAGGGAAACCAGTTACCAGATGAACAATGATGCCATTGAGAAATCCGACTGCGAGAAAGATTTAGCAATAATGATAAGTGGGAATCTTAAGCCAAGTAAACAATGTGTATTTGCTCGAAACAAGGCTAATAAAGTACTTGGGTTCATACAAATGAGTGTTATTTACAGGACTACCAAGGTCATCCTAAAACTATATCCTGAGCTTGTGAGACCTCATTTGGATTACGCAGTTCAATTCTGGTCACCGTATTACAGAATGGATATAGAATCCTTGGAAAGAATTCAGAGGAGAATGACAAGATTAATCTCGGGCATTAGGAACCTTGAGTACAAAGACAGGTTAAAGCATCTTAATTTGCACTCCCTTGAGAGACGTAGAGTGAGGGGCGATATGATAGAGGTGTATAAATGGAAGTCAGGGCTAAACAAAGGGGACATTACAAAGGTACTCAAACTATCCAAGCAGGAGCGAACTCGTAACAATGGTTTTTAATTAGACAAATTTAGATTTAGGCGCGAAATAAGTAAACACTGGTTTGGAAACAGAGTAGTGGACGAGTGGAACAAGTTACCAAACATCATCATTAACTCGAATACGTTGGTAGCTTCAAACATAGGTTGGATGGATATATGAGTAATAGGGGTTGGGTGTAAGTAGGACTGTCCAGTAGCCAATAGGCCCGCTGCAGTTTCCTCCATTCTTATGTTCTTATAGGTTAATTGAAGAATGTATTCAATCAGGTTTAATTAACTCAGGTGTCTAAATAATCAAATGACTCTTCTAAAGACTTTTTGCTCCATAGTTTTTCTCACTTCTAGCACAAGGTCAACCACAATAACACACGAGCAACATGTCACGTCAACATTACGTAGCCTCTTTGTGTTTACTTTCTTAATAATTCCAGGTGAGTCGATTTTTTTGGGGGTGGGGATAGATCAGTGGTGTGTCTTGAAGCATGTAGACACCATACACTTCAAGGACTACTGTAGACATCATACACTTCAAGGACAACTGTGTAGGAAGAGTAAAAACGGTACCACTTCAAGAACTAGGTGGTAGAGCCTCTAACAGGTAGCCCTCATACTTCAAGGACTAGGTTATAATAGGTCAGTAGCACGTAGAATCCACTCTTCAAGGACTAGGTTACAAGTCTTTAGCACATAGGACCAGGTAGGTATAGCTCGTAGCCTCGCCATTATGCTTTAACAATGAACCTGTCAAGAACCTGTCAATCGCAGGTCGAATTTTATCCATGCAAGTTCAGGTCTAAAGCATTGGGTATACTGTATCGCCTTTATCCAGGACCTAGAAATATACTGTATACCCACGGAGCTAAGAAGTGGGATATATTCCTCACTAGAGCTAAGAAATATATACCCTGGAGCTAGAAATATGTACCAACAAAGCTAAACACTGGAGCTAAAAAGTGGAGTATATTCCTCACTAGAGCTAAGAAATATATACCTTGGAGCTAGAAATATGCATCGACGGAGCTAAACACTGGGATATACAGTATTTATCTCGAGCTAGAAATATACTGTATACAGTATCCTAGAATAAAATGTCGTAGTTAAATATATTTTCCCCGGGGCTAAGAAACGTGTTTGTTTTTTCTGAATCAAGTGTTATACTATTTCCCCTGATCACTGACTCTTTTCCTTCAGTTTAATGAGCTGAATGACAAAACAATATTGGAACAAAGAAGTTTATTTTACCCTGAATAAGAAAAAAAAACTTAAGGGAAAAAATCACTGGAAATAAAAACTTGAATGTATTTTTGTTCAGAGTTAAGTTTTTTCAATCTAGAAGTTAAATGCATCATCATCATCATCATCATCATCATCATCATTAAATAAATTCCACTTAACCAAACCTTCTCGTGTTTGAAGATCTGGCACGCACAAAAAGTCAGGAAAATGTTTATCAGTAATCGTCTCCTATACAGCAAGATGTAATTGCTGCTCTTAGTCAACTGTGTAGGAACAAGAACTAGTGAAAAAACGGTAGAATAACAAAAGAGGCACAAACAATGAAAATAAAATAGATTGAGACGGAAAGGGAGAAAGATGGCTGCCAGTGAGAGGATGCACAGGTTTCGGTGGTGCTGGATAAGTGTGAGAGTCGCCGCGAAGATGTAAACCTTCAGTGGGACCCGATTCCCCCTCCTCTTTACTTCGTAGCTAAGCGGGGTTTTTTTACACTGGGCTACCAAGGCCAAGTTGTTGATAATAAAGACGAAACAGGACATGATGTGGGCGTTGTACACCTCAAGGCAGGGATGGCTCCAAGAATATCAACAGGGAGGAACATGGCGAGCGCAAACTCGCCCAGTTGGGGATTTTTTTGGGGGGCATTTTGAGGCCATCTTGAAGCCATGCGCACTTGACATCAAGAGATATTCTGAAGTCAATAGTAAATAGTTTTTTTCTATACAAAAATGCGTGAGTACTATTCTGCATTATAGAAAAAGTACTAGAATTTTCTGGTGAAAAGGGGGGTCCGGAACCCCCCTGGATCCGCCCTTGTAAGGGAACAGCTACCCAACTGAAAGGGAAAAACCCACGGCAAGGACATAAAAAAAACGCCAGGTAAGCAAAAAATCCAGGCTGTGTCCATCCCCACCCGCCATGCTGCCTCTGGTTCGCTTATAGAAAAAAATATATATACGAAGATCCTTACATCATGAAAACAATGACTTCAAAATCAGAGAGTGACAAATTAATGAATTTGAGATACGAAGATTTGTTAATAATGGGTTGCGTTTCTCACCCCAACAACAACCAGAGTGGGAGAAAAAAGTAATAAAACGAACCAAGTGAATAGGTAAAACTACCAGAACTATAAAAATAAACACACAGCAAAAAACACGATGTCATGAAAAACTTGCTTATGATCCAGGAGCGAGGTACCTACTACACCGCTACAAAAAGTGTTGTTCAGCCCCCGAGGAGGCCGGCACTCCCAGTATTTTGACCTGCTATGTATTGCTGAACGATCCACCTTGTAACTCCACTCTTACCATCGCTATTGTCCAACTGTATCAAATTTGGTGAACTGGAGTTAGATTTTTTTTTACCTGTGAGTGTGTGCCGTCTCATTACTTGAGATCTTTTGCTCAAATCCAGTTTTCTGTTCCTCCTCTTCTTTCCCGTCCTCTGAAATACTCGTAATTTCCACGGAAGGTGTCCAGGCCCTGCCATACAAGTCCGTATATTTTTTATGTGCCTGAAGTTTGACAATTGCTTTGAATTACATCACGCATAAACTCTAAACGTGACACGAGGTAGTCATAACTTCAGATCTAGAAGGCGTACAATGACAAACTGTATAATTTGGGGGTAATTTTGGCATGTCTGACACGTAATACATGACTATTTTACGATCTATCGCCATCTGCAGCCGTAATTCCAGTATGTTCACCTTCGCTGAACATCAAAATACTTAAAATAATGATATGACCACAACTTAGAACTAAAAGAGGTGCAGTGGGTATAATTCCTCACTGTCAAGGGTGCAGAGCTAACTTGATATTATATCTAGTGAATCTACGCACGCTGCCAAGACAATATAAGCTGTCATACACAATGTAAGCCTCGAGTGCGACCCCAGACTTCAGGTTAGTAGAAGACGCAAACTTCGGCGGTCCAAAGAAACTAATGAGACAGGTGAATTGCCTACTTAGAGTTGAATACAAACACTCATCTCTGCACAAATGCCTCTGATGCTCTTAGAGTGTGTTCCTGTTGTTCCTTCACCAGACACCGACTATGCTCCGGTATATGGTGTTTGTGTTTCCTGTTTTGATAATTAGTCTTACTTCGATTTAATCTGGTTATCAAATCGTATGTTGGTAAAAAAAAAAGTCATATCTAACCTAACAGAACCTTAACCTAACCTAACCAAACCTTTACCTTACCAAATCTTAACCAACTCTAACCTTAACGTACCCTAACTTCGCCTAACTTAACCTTACCTTAACCTAACCTAACCCTTAACTTAACCTACCCTTTAAGTCTTCTAACCTAATCTAACACAACCATAACGTGATATAACCTAACCTCCAGGAAGCTTTAGGGTTTTTAATAATCAGGTGAAATAAGCTGGGGGGGAAGAGAGAGAAACAAATCCTATCAAGCATACAAGATTCAAACACTGGAGACAATCATTTATGAAAGTAGGGAAAGCAACCCGTTATACTAACGTACGAGTAACTTTAGGGCCAAACAAATAGCTAAATCTACATTACTCACAACACACAAGTATTTTCACGAAGTTGAGTCGAGTATCTCATCAACACCTCAACAACAGGCAGCTGCAAGACCCATGACTCACGTACATGTACTCTGTTCCGGCTCACAAAATACCTTCAGTTTGTGTGTGGTGTAAATAATTCAATATTCTAAAGCTGTGTGTGTGTTTTTAGAGTGCAAGGGTTCATTTTTTTTTTTCGTCTTTACGTGTTTGTTGTATTGTGTTAGGTTAGATTGTGTTTGGTTAGGTTAGGTTGTGTTGTTATGTTAGGTTGGTTATATTTGGCTACGTTAGTTTAGAAGGAAGTTGAAGAAAACATGTTCTTTCGGCCAGTCTCTATGGCAGCTGTTGTTGTGATAGTTATATCTTGACCACCACTAGTACACAATATACCACCACCACCACCACTACCGTCAATTACAAAACACGACACAAAATAAAAGAAAAAAGTCATCAGTGGGGTTGTTTTTCTGTTGTGACATGACCAAGACTAAATTTTTTATGGTGGTGTTAAAAAGATTCATAAGATCCGGGAATAGCGCTTGTCGTCTACCCGCGTCTTCATCAGTGAGGCGCATCACTTAGAGAAATACTTAAAGATTCTCGAACAGATTACGTGAACATTAACCCTCCTTAGTTTATCTTACATTGAAACGTTAACAAATACTGATATTAATACATCCAATAACACATTTAAATATGCTTGTTATTCATCTATTACCTACAAATATTAGACTAAGCTTGTGAGTGTTGCAACTTCGAAGTCTAGCGCCAAGTCGACAACATACAGTACTCAATTGCCCAAAGAGGTTCGCTACAGCCACTCAAACGCAGCCTTTAATATTTACTGTACTGTATGATCATCAATATTGCTAATGCTAACCTAACCTAACTACTCTTAGGTAGCGTTAGGCTGTTTTACCAACACTTTTATCATCGGGTGAAATATAGTGGAGGATATTCTTCAGGTGATCCGACATAAATCAACCTTACACACACACACATTAAGGAAAAGTAAAGTAAAAAGAAATATATCGCACTGAGCTGCCATACAAACACTCAACAGGATATGAGGAAAAGGCGTCAAATGATCTGGCCTCGTGCACAGGATAGGGAAAACAAAAACACTAATTCTTTTTTCACCCTCACCAGTCACCATCACCAGTCATCACCAGTCTCCAGGATGTTATGTGTACAAGGTGAGGCAAGTTCTTGCTTAGTTTAAAATCCAAATCAGTATAATTTTCCTTAAAGTACTACAAACGTTAATTTCTTGGGGTCAAAAGTATATTTGTTATCAGCCCATTAGAATTATTCACTTTCCACGCTAACCTGACCCACAACGCCCGTCTTCTATAGCTACAAATAATTGATTGGTTCCCCTGAGCGTTTTACCTCCCCCGGACTTCGCCTGTATAAGCGCGTATTTATATCAACCTTTATGATAAATATTAAAAGAAAATTCTAACATCCTCTCTGAAGTGCTAATGCCTTGAAATCATTTGCTTTTTGATAGTTCAACTGAAGAGGGGCTTGGCTTACGGGCCAGGTTAGCTTGGAAATACTAATATTATTGATATTGCTGTTAGTATTATCATTATTGTTTATATAACATTATTATTGTTAGTATTATTATCATCATTATTTTATTATTTTTAATAACTGGCAATATCGACTGAAACATCATAAGCATTACTACTATTATCAATATAAAAACTGTATGGTGCTGGACTTGCTAGAAATCATCACGACTTAGCCATTTTCTTGTACAATTCGCTCTGCAACTCCTCCTCCCATTTTGTTTACAAGCAGCTGATTGACTCACTCTAATTAGGGTGTTGAATCTACTGCGCACCAGAGATACCAAGGGACTTGATTTATAAAAAAAAAAAACTGCGAACAAGTGACTTTACCATAAATTAACTTAACCCCGGTTGCAATATACGTATAGACCATTAAACTGTATATCTAGTGGTTTTGTTTTATCCATGCACAGTTCTTCATAGAGTTTAATGCAATTGTGTGATTACTGTACACTTAGGGTTAATTTGGTACACACTAACTTACGTTGAGTTCAGGTTACGGTACAGCCCCCAAGGTCTATATTATACAGTCCTTCATACAGCCCCCTAGGTCTATATTATACAGATCTTGATACAGCCCCCAAGGTCTATATTATACAGATCTTGATACAGCCCCCAAGGTCTATATTATACAGAGCTTGATACAGTCCCCAAGGTCTATATTATACAGATCTTGATACAGCCCCCTAGGTCTATATTATACAGATCTTGATACAGTCCCCTAGGTCTATATTATACAGATCTTGATACAGCCCCCTAGGTCTATATTATACAGATCTTGATACAGTCCCCTAGGTCTATATACAGATCTTGATACAGTCCCCAAGGTCTATATTATACAGCTCTTGATATAGTCCCCAAGGTCTATATTATACAGATCTTGATACAGTCCCCTAGGTCTATATTATACAGATCTTGATACAGTCCCCTAGGTCTATATTATACAGATCTTGATACAGTCCCCTAGGTCTATATTATACAGATCTTGATACAGCCCCCAAGGTCTATATTATACAGATCTTGATACAGTCCCCAAGGTCTATATTATACAGATCTTGATATAGTCCCCAAGGTCTATATTATACAGATCTTGATGCAGTCCCCAAGGTCTATATTATACAGATCTTGATACAGCCCCCAAGGTCTATATTATACAGATCTTGATGCAGTCCCCAAGGTCTATATTATACAGATCTTGATATAGTCCCCAAGGTCTATATTATACAGATCTTGATACAGCCCCCAAGGTCTATATTATACAGATCTTGATGCAGTCCCCAAGGTCTATATTATACAGATCTTGATACAGCCCCCAAGGTCTATATTATACAGATCTTGATATAGTCCCCAAGGTCTATATTATACAGATCTTGATACAGTCCCCAAGGTCTATATTATACAGATCTTGATACAGCCCCCAAGGTCTATATTATACAGATCTTGATGCAGTCCCCAAGGTCTATATTATACAGAAGGTCTATATTATACAGATCTTGATAGTCCCCAAGGTCTATATTATACAGATCTTGATACAGCCCCCAAGGTCTATATTATACAGATCTTGATGCAGTCCCCAAGGTCTATATTATACAGATCTTGATACAGCCCCCAAGGTCTATATTATACAGATCTTGATATAGTCCCCAAGGTCTATATTATACAGATCTTGATACAGTCCCCAAGGTCTATATTATACAGATCTTGATACAGTCCCCTAGGTCTATATTATACAGATCTTGATGCAGTCCCCCAAGGTCTATATTATACAGATCTCTATATTATACAGATCTTGATAGTCCCCAAGGTCTATATTATACAGATCTTGATGCAGTCCCCAAGGTCTATATTATACAGATCTTGATACAGCCCCCAAGGTCTATATTATACAATCTTGATACAAAGGTCTATATTATACAGATCTTGATACAGTCCCCAAGGTCTATATTATACAGATCTTGATGCAGTCCCCAAGGTCTATATTATACAGATCTTGATACAGTCCCCAAGGTCTATATTATACAGATCTTGATACAGCCCCCAAGGTCTATATTATACAGATCTTGATACAGTCCCCAAGGTCTATATTATACAGATCTTGATACAGCCCCCAAGGTCTATATTATACAGACTTGATATAGTCCCCAAGGTCTATATTATACAGATCTTGATACAGTCCCAAGGTCTATATTATGCAGATCTTGATACAGTCCCCAAGGTCTATATTATACAGATCTTGATACAGCCCCCTAGGTCTATATTATACAGATCTTGATGCAGTCCCCAAGGTCTATATTATACAGATCTTGATACAGTCCCCAAGGTCTATATTATACAGATCTTGATGCAGTCCCCAAGGTCTATATTATACAGATCTTGATATAGTCCCCAAGGTCTATATTATACAGATCTTGATACAGCCCCCTAGGTCTATATTATACAGATCTTGATACAGTCCCCTAGGTCTATATTATACAGATCTTGATGCAGTCCCCAAGGTCTATATTATACAGATCTTGATACAGTCCCCAAGGTCTATATTATACAGATCTTGATACAGCCCCCAAGGTCTATATTATACAGATCTTGATACAGTCCCCAAGGTCTATATTATACAGATCTTGATACAGCCCAAGGTCTATATTATACAGATCTTGATACGGTCCCCAAGGTCTATATTATACAGATCTTGATACAGTCCCAAAGGTCTATATTATACAGATATAGTCCTCTATATTATAAGATCTTGATACAGTCCCCAAGGTCTATATTATATGCAGATCTTGATGCAGTCCCCAAGGTCTATATTATACAGATCTTGATACAGCCCCAAGGTCTATATTATACAATCTTGATAAAGGTTCATATTATAAGATCTTGATACAGCCCCCAAGGTCTATATTATACAGATCTTGATACAGCCCCCAAGGTCTATATTATACAGACCTTGATACAGTCCCCAAGGTCTACATTATACAGATCTTGATACAGTCCCCAAGGTCTATATTATACAGATCTTGATACAGTCCCCAAGGTCTATATTATACAGACCTTGATACAGTCCCCAAGGTCTACATTATACAGACCTTGATACAGCCCCCAAGGTCTCCAAAGTCACATGAAGGACAAGTCCAATAGATTCTCCCGGATCTAAACCACCAAGCGAGTTTTTCCCCTCGGAAAAAAAACGCTGAAAAAAATCGCCTAAACTAGTACACCTGCAGACTGAAACATAAATTTTTTTGCGTGTGTGTGGGGATGAGGAGGGTGTGGCGGAGGGTAAGGGAGGGGGGAAGGGGATCAGTGAAAACCCTACATATTCTTTAGTTACCCATAACCAACTTCACCGAAACCAAAACACATGAAAAAGCGGCATCACTTAAACAAAGAGTCTGCTAAGGGTCTCTATGACTTGTCCTGTTCTTCAAGTTCCCTGAAGCTGGTTTTAGACTTCAAGGTCACGACTTGGAAGATAGCAACCCGGAGAGAGAGAGAGAACCGTAAACTTAATGGTACGTTTGGGACAATGAGGGAACAGCACACTTAACACCGAACCTCATAAGAACGAGGAGGCATTGTGGTTGGCGTTGTTATGTTTTAATTTCTCACGCACACACACAGGGCCGTCCCTAGGAAGGTGCGGGGCCCGGGGCAACTCAGCCACTGCGGGGCCCCACTCTAGTGTCAGATTATGCGGTCAGTGGAACCCACCCTCACCAACCCCCATGGGACTGGCGCTATGGATGGTAAGGTCACGGTTGCGATGGTGGCGTAAGCCGTCAGGTCAGATTAACCAGTCAACAGGTTATGTGTCCGAGGTCACTGGTTCTAGTGCTGGGCCCCGCGGGGCCCCGGGCGTTCGCCCCTGTTCGCCCCCCATAAGGGACGTGCCTGCACACACATACACATTTCCATTCAGAGTTTGGTGAACTAGGGGGTGTCCTGGAAAGAATTCAGAGGAGAATGACAAGACTAATCCCGGGCATTAGGAACCTTGAGTACAGAAACAGGTTAAAGCATCTTAATTTGCACTCCCTCGAGCGACGTAGAGCGAGGGGCGACCTGATAGAGGTGTATAAATGGAAGTCAGGGCTAAACAAAGGGGACATTACAAAGGTACTCAAACTATCCAACCGGGAGAGAACTCGTAACAATGGTTTTAAATTAGACAAATTTAGATTTAGGAGCGAAATAGGTAAACATTGGTAAGGAAGCAGAGTAGCGGATGAATGGAACAAGTTACCAAATATTACCATTAACTCGAATACGCTGGATAGCTTCAAACATAGGTTGGATGCTTAAACTTGCAATAGGGGTTGGGTGTAAATGGGACTGCCCAGTATGGGCCAATAGGCCCTCTGCAGTTTCCTCCATTCTAATGTTCTTATGTTCAGTGGTTTTTAGGGCAGGAAACGAGCTCTGTATAGCCACTCGGCCACCGCACCTCGTTCCTGTAAGATAACATTGTAGAAAATTAACTCATTTTATCTCCCAGGAGCTCCAGTTGACCCAGGGTGCCTCCTCCTCCTCTCTATACGACCTGACCCAAGTCCTTGTTGTTTATAGTGGAGTAAAGTTTCTTATGTTTGTTTATCGTTTTGTTTATATGTGTGTGGTCACCTCGCTCTGCTTTTCGTCCTCCTTTGGTAAAGGTGTTCTTCCTAACAGACATAAAGTAAATCTAATATACTATAGGACTAGGTGTGTGTCTGTCTGTGTGTCTGTTCTGGGCAGCCGAAACGGCACAATCCTTTTTCATCAAACTTGGTGGAAAAATCACAAAAAATTCGTAGAGTGGAACAAACCTGGTCCCATGTCGATGGTTTCTTTAAGAAGGCATTAATTAAAAATTTTATTTATGATGGAAAACGATGCAAGTCTACAGACTTGGCGCACCCTCATTCGCTGTACTCTGTCACCTCGCTCTGCTTTTCGTCCTCCTTTGGTAAAGGTGTTCTTCCTAACAGACATAAAGTAAATCTAATATACTATAGGACTAGGCGTGTGTCTGTCTGTGTGTCTGTTCTGGGCAGCCGAAACGGCACAATCCTTTTTCATCAAACTTGGTGGAAAAATCACAAAAAATTCGTAGAGTGGAACAAACCTGGTCCCATGTCGATGGTTTCTTTAAGAAGGCATTAATTAACAATTTTATTTATGATGGAAAACGATGCAAGTCTACAGACTTGGCGCACCCTCATTCTCTGTACTCTGTCACGAGCGTTAAAACTTTCACAAGGGCACGAAGGGCCCGCGATCACTTGTGTAAACTATATATGGTAGAGTCTCGATGAAATCGGGTTTACGTAAGTTGGTAAATGAGGATACAATGAAGTGTTTCAGTACATCTGCCACAGTAGAAGCAAAATTCCCCGACTAAGTCCTTGAATGATTACCGTGATCAAATATTTCCCTAGTTATGTGATGGCTCCTAGGAAGTATTTAGACCTGAGCTCACCATACTTCCCTCGTTAGTGTCCGAGACTGTGATGAGGCCAACGACCACCAGATGGCATCCACCACGGAATTTGCTATTTTCGCCGTCTGTTATGTTATTGACCCTCGGCAATCAAAAGTGTTTAAACATTTATAATGAATCGATGCAAAAACAGATATATGGATGAAAATCATTCTTACACTCTCTGATGCTAATTGACACTCGCATATCTCGAGCTTGATGTAAATTTATGAGATTCTTACATCTGGCAGGCGTAAGTAAACAATAGGATCTCCACCAATCAACGTCCTGGATGACGTTATTAACATTAAGCTCTTAAACAGATATTGTAAATAGTTTCAAGTGCAAGTCCTGTCCTGTCATGGCCCTTAAACAAGAAAATATATATGCTAATTTATGCGATTTTGTAACAGTGATGTGAAAGACTCTTGATGGTTAGCGTGGGGGAATCTGGGAATACCATTGTGTGACGTTGGGATACCCAGCTTACATCCCGGTGTGTAGGTATCTGTTTAAAGTAACCCTCACTGGCCTTCACAGTCAAACCACCCCAGGGGGATTACTCGACTTAGGTATACAAGGTGATTACATACCTCACAGGGATTGTTAACCATGAGGGATTTATTAACTATCTATTCATATGTCCTTGGGATTTCCACTTCCTATGGATGGAGGAGAAAAATACAACAGAATATAGGCAGATGATGTAGAAGAGTGTGTACAGTATATTAAGGAGGAGGAGGATGACACAAGTTAGACAACAATAGGAAAGAATGACACCAAATATATATTACACCCGCACACTCGCTCATAATCTACCCATGTTAGTATTTGCAGTGTGAGGGGTGATTCTTCAACCTCTCATACTGATTTATACTTAGGTTAGGTGTGTGTGTGTGTGTGTGTGTGTAAGACATTTAAAGTGTATAAGTTCAATTATGTTTAAAACTTGGCATCACACTGATTTATACTTCTATAGACCGACATACTGTAAACATCTATAGAAACACACACACACACACACACACACACACACACACACACACACACGTTGGAAAAATCACTAAATTAATGGGTGCTACTATAGTATGTGGTCTACCGAGCTGGAGTTGTGACTGCCGGGATATTTGGATATTTACACTAGCATCCATTAACCTAACCTAATCTAGATTACATTACGTTAGGTTACGTTAAGTTAGGTTATGTTAGGTTAGGTTAGATTAAGCTATATTAGTCTAGGGGGATCTAAACAAAGAGACCAGATACTGGATAAACAACGTTGTTATAAAGAAATCCGACTGTGAGAAAGATTTAGGAGTAATGATAAGTAGGAATCTTAAGCCAAGTAAACAATGTGTATTTGCTCGAAACAAGGTTAATAAAGTACTTGGGTTCATACAAAGAAGTGTTAGTTACAAAATTATCAAGGTTATCCTAAAACTATTTCTTGCGCTTGTGAGACCTCACTTGGATTATGCAGTTCAGATCTGGTCACCGTATTACATAATGGATATAGCATCCCTAGAAAGAATTCGGAAGAGAATGACAAGACTATTCCCGGGCATTAGGAACCTTGAGTACAGAGACAGGTTAAAGCATCTTAATTTGCACTCCCTTGGGGAATGAGGCAGCAGATGACCTTGCCAAGACTGGCTGCAACAAGGCCACACCTGACTACGTTGTTCCTCGAACACTCTTACAGATTAGGACCCAAATCCGCCGCAAACAGAAAGAAGCTCGGGAAGCAGCCATCCCCCTGGACTCCCCGCCCACATGGTACGATGTCCTCCGTAAACTTCCTGACCTCTCGTACGTCTACGGGAAAGGGTCGCGGAAGGGGGACGTGATTGCTGCCCGTATCATCATTGGGTATGACTGCTTGGGAGATTGGTATCCCCACATCCCCTGAGCAACGCTCTTGTGCGTTATGCAGAAGACCCAACAGCCGCACCCTTATCCACTACCTCCTAAGATGTCCCCACACACAACGCTTCCGTGACGCCTGCTGGACCACCACTCCACGACCCCCTGACGGAGACACGATGATCCTCCCAATACTGGCCAGATATTTTGTAAATAATATTGATTATGTGTTAAAGGAACATCCTTCCTTCCTTAGGCTTTAGTTAGCCCCTTTATAATATTTATACTGTATATACTTTCACACTTGCCAGATGCTTCTGGTGTCATTGTACAGGGGTACCTAGTGACAGCACTAGGATCCCGCTTCCTCTATCAAGGAATAAACAATTGAAATTGAAATTGAATTGAATTTGCACTCCCTCGAGAGACGTAGAGTGAGGGGCGATATGATCGAGGTGTATAAATGGAAATCAGGGCTAAACAAGGGTGATATAACAAAGGTACTCAAACTACCCAACCAGGAGCGAACCCGTAACAATGGTTTTAAATGAGACGAATTTAGATTTAGGCGCGAAATAGGTAAACATAGGTTTGGAAGTAGAGTAGTGGACGAGTGGAACAAGTTACCAAACATCATCATTAACTCGAATACGCTGGATAGCTTCAAACATAGGTTGGATGGATATATGAGCGATAGGGGTTGGGTGTAAACGGGACTGCCCAGTATGGGCCAATAGGTCCGCTGCAGTTTCCTCCATTCTTATGTTCTTGCGTTAATAGATGCTACAGTGTAAATATCTCGTTAGATCAACTCCAGCTCGGTCGACCGCATACTATAGTAGCATCAGTTAATGAATCCCTTCCTAAATGCATAACATCACCCTCCCCCACCAAAAAAAGCATCGAGCTAACTTCAACTCCTGATACAACCCTTTAAAACAGCCCCGTGGAATAATGATGGTTGGTAAAGCTTCACCCAGAACCCCCAGACCTGACCCCAGCATGACACACGAGACAGCCTTAACACGGTTACTTCAGGGTGTTTGTCTCCTTTCAGTACACCCAGATACTTAATAGGCCTACTGGGATATCTATAAACTTCAGCACTGAACCCAACTCTCGTCATTACTCTTAGTTTTGATGTATGATGTGTTGAATTGGGTACTCGGAAAAAATAGCACCTGAAAAAAAAAGCACAGGAAAATATGGCATAGAAAAACGGCACTGGAAAAATGGCACAATAAATTTCACTTCGAGCTCACGAACCACAAATGAGCTCATTAGCTTGAGCTAACGAGCTAAGGCCCTGTCGAACCAAAATGAGCTAATGAGCTAATGAGCTACGGCGTGCATTGGTTAGGTTAGGTTATAAAATTTTCGCGAAAACATGCTAATAAAAATTATTGTGCTTTTTTTTTCTAGTCTGATGATTGTGACTTTTTTTCCTGTGCCCTATTTTCCTGTTGCCATTTTCTCCTGTGCCATTTTTTTCTACATTCGTTGAATTGATGAGGATGAACCTTGTTGTTTTAATAAAAGAAAATTGTGCCGCATTGTTTACCAAGACACGAACACTTCACATGTTTATTGCTGTAAGATCTACTGTACGTGTATTTACTACAACATTAATTACACGTTAACATCTTGCACTAGCCTTGTAAATGCTCACTACAACACTGGTGCTGCTATTTCGAGACAACCTTCCATATCAAGATAGATTAAAGAAACTAAACTTGCATTCCCTAGAAAGACGAAGAGTGCGG
The DNA here is from genome assembly GCF_018991925.1 of Homarus americanus. Taxonomy (NCBI): domain Eukaryota; kingdom Metazoa; phylum Arthropoda; class Malacostraca; order Decapoda; family Nephropidae; genus Homarus; species Homarus americanus. The sequence continues at coordinate 309,464 of NW_024731852.1, read as the reverse complement.
GGAGATATGATAGAAGTATTTAAGTGGGTGAAAGGAATCAATAAAGGAGATATAGATAAAGTTCTTATAATATCCGAGCAGGATAGGACTGTAGCAACGGATTTAAGTTGGATAAGTTTAGGTTTAGGAGGAGATAGGAAGAAACTGGTTCACAAATAGGGTGGTGGACGAGTGGAACAAGCTTAGCAACTTTGTAGTAAGTGCTGGAACGCTGGAAAGTTTTAAAAGGAGGCTAGATAGATTCATGGATGATAGAGAGTGGTAGTAACTCTCGACAGGAGCTGCCAACCGGTCTATTGCAGATTCCTTATTTTCTTGTGTTCTTAAGGCTCAGCTATCCAACACGATACGGTCACACTACCTTACCTCCTTCCACCCTCACTAACTTACCTCACCCCCCCTCCCCGGCTGCTCTACTCCAAGTTATGCCACGAAATTCAGTATAATAAATAACTCGATATTTTTCATGGTTTTAGTTAAGCACAAGAGTGAGCCTGACAAAAGTTTACATTCCCGGATATTATAAACCTTGGGGGGGGGGGGAGGGTGGGTGTACGTACCTGGGATACTCGTGACTGCCATGAAAAATTACGAAGGCTGAAGGAAGGATAAGTGTACACATAGGGAGGTAGCGCTTTAAGGTGTGGTCTGTCACTGACGATGTTAAGTATCAGGCTTGTCTTCAGGAGGAGGAGGGGGTATATTTGGCCATGAAGAGACGACGTGATGGTGACTGCTGTAGGAGGAGGTTCTGGAACATGGGGGGGGGGTGGGGGAGAACGAGAGAGTCGAGGTGCAGTGTGACCAGGCTCAGGATTACCAACAGTATTACCAGTATTATCGATATTTGAAAGCTGCCATCTCGTATTCCTCCAAAATCGAAGCCGGCCGGGGGTCAGGGGTAGCTAGTCTTGGTAACAATGACTGGCATCATTAACAAGTGCCTCGTAATGGTAAAGAGTGAGTGTGTGTGTGTGTGTGTGTGTGTGTGTGTGTGTGTGTGTGTGCAAGCCCCTGGACAATTGAAATTCTTCCAGTGTTCACCGAAGGCCTCATCCTGTTGCTGCTGGTGTGTGTGTGTGTGTATCCAATGTCTGGAGATTGTTGGCGGACAGGGCGAGGTGCGTCGTGGGTAGGGTGTTTCTTTAGGGAGGGAGTTGATCAACAAGTGTCCCAGGCAACACTATCTGGACACGGAGGTTTTATCTTAGTACGTCTTCTTCTTTTTCTTTATCAATTTAATTTATCTTTTCACATTCTCCTGTAGGATCACATTACGAAGGCCTTTAAAACTTTCTTTTTTATATCTGCTGAACCATACAACCATACTAACCCATAAAGCACCATTAACCATACAGCAGTATTGTACGTTTGCGGATGACACCAAAATAGGGCGGCAGATTAATTCAGGGCAGGATGCAAATGCATTACAGGAGGATCTAAATAAACTGCAGGGGTGGTCTGAAAAATGGCAAATTAAATTCACCATCAGCAAGTGCAGCGTACTTAATATTGGAAGAACAAATTACTGATAATGTATACAGCCTTAACAACATCAACCTAGGGAAGTCGACTTGTGAAAGAGACCTAGGGGTACTTGTAAGCCCGGACCTACGGCCTAGAAAACAGTGCGTTAATGTTCGAAATAAGGCAAACAGAGTATTGGGTTTTATATCTAGAAGTGTAAGTAATAAGAGTGCAGAGGTGTTATTGCAACTATATTTTGCGCTAGTCAGGCCGTACCTCGATTATGCGGTTCAGTTCTGGTGCCCCTATTATAGAATGGATGTCAATTCACTAGAGTCGGTGCAGCGAAGAATGACGAAAATGATTCCGGGACTTAGAAACCTTCCATATCAGGATAGGTTAAAGAAACTAAACTTGCATTCCCTAGAAAGTCGAAGAGTGCGGGGAGATATGATAGAAGTATTTAAGTGGGTGAAAGGAATCAATAAAGGGGATATAGATAAAGTTCTTATAATATCCGAGCAGGATAGGACTCGGAACAACGGATTTAAGTTGGATAAGTTTAGGTTTAGGAGGGAGATAGGAAGAAACTGGTTCACAAATAGGGTGGTGGACGAGTGGAACAAGCTTAGCAACTTTGTAGTAAGTGCTGGAACTCTGGAAGTTTTAAAAGGAGGCTAGATAGATTCATGAATGATAGAGAATGGTAGTAACTCTCGACAGGAGCTGCCATGCACAGGCCAACCGGCCTATTGCAGACTCCTTATTTTCTTATGTTCTTATGTTCATACATTATAAATTATCTGATTAAACTTTCTCATTCGATGTTATATAATGATGGAGATCAGTATTATAATTACAGTAATGATAAATATCTAGAATACAACTCGGTGTTAAGTGAATATAATCTAGTTCAGGGTTCCTTCAGTCTTATTATCATACTCAAGGGGTTAAATCATCTTCGTACTCAAGGGATTAAATCTTCGTACTCAAGGGGTTAAATCATCTTCGTACTCAAGGGATTAAATCTTCGTACTCAAGGGGTTAAATCATCTTCGTACTCAAGGGATTAAATCTTCGTACTCAAGGAGTTAAATCATCTTCGTACTCAAGGGATTAAATCTTCGTACTCAAGGGGTTAAATCATCTTCGTACTCAAGGGATTAAATCTTCGTACTCAAGGGGTTAATCATCTTCGTACTCAAGGGATTAAATCTTCGAACTCAAGGGGTTAAATCATCTTCGTACTCAAGGGATTAAATCTTCGAACTCAAGGGGTTAATCATCTTCGTACTCAAGGGATTAAATCTTCGAACTCAAGGGGTTAAATCATCTTCGTACTCAAGGGATTAAATCTTCGTACTCAAGGGGTTAATCATCTTCGTACTCAAGGGATTAAATCTTCGTACTCAAGGGGTTAAATCATCTTCGTACTCAAGGGATTAAATCTTCGAACTCAAGGGGTTAAATCATCTTCGTACTCAAGGGATTAAATCTTCGTACTCAAGGGATTAAATCATCTTCGTACTCAAGGGATTAAATCTTCGAACTCAAGGGGTTAAATCATCTTCGTACTCAAGGGATTAAATCTTCGTACTCAAGGGATTAAATCTTCGTACTCAAGGGATTAAATCTTCTGACGCTAACCTTGTAAACACTCCTTTTGTTTATGCTTAAGCCAACCAATCAGGTATACCTTTTGTCGATCACCAATTAGAATGAATCGTCATGACCCCGACCTATTGAGAATCTAGAGTTTGGGTCATAACTTAAGGTTTCTAGACAGCATGAGACGTCCTTTTTGTCTATTAGTCACGAGAGGCTAATAAAAAAAAAGTATTCGTGTCAGGATTCCGTGTATAAATGTTACTTGTTCTCCATGTCTCTCTTATCACCATTTGGAGTGTTAGTTCACCTCGAGATTGACACACACACACACACACACACACACACACATCTGTGAGGGAATTACTACACCACATCAGGAGGGAATTACTACACCACATCAGGCCCCTCATAACACCATCTGTGAGGGAATTACTACACCACATCAGGCCCCTCATAACACCATCTGTGAGGGAATTACTACACCACATCAGGCCCCTCATAACACCATCTGTGAGGGAGTTACTACACTACGTGTCTGCTGTTCAACACCTCAGCTCACATGATCTACGTGTGTAAACATTAATCTGTATGTTCACTGTATGTTCCTTTACCTTTCTCTAGTGAAGGCTTTTGTTAAACCACCAATGTATATAATAAGTCATTTACGTCCAATGTATATTTTCAGCCTTCGGGATGGAAACTTTTTCAATAAACCGTTTATTATTATTATTATTATTATTATTATTATTATTATTATTATTGTTATTATTATTATTACACACCATCCACACCATCCACCCTCCCTCCACACTAGTCCACAATACTCTCCATCCCTCAATAACTACAACATCTACCCTCCCTTGGGCTCTTGTTAAAGGTTACTGGGAACAAATGGCGAAGAAGCAGTCCAAAAATAGCCCAGAAGTATCCCAGGAATAACCCAGAAGTAGCCAAGAAGCAGCCAAAGAGTAGACAAGAAGTAACCAAGAAGAAATAGCCAAAGTGTAGCCAAAGTGTAGACAAGAAGTAGCCAAAGAGTAGACAAGAAGTAACCAAGAAGAAATCGCCAAAAAGTAGCCAAAGTGTAGCCAAGAAGTAGCCAATAAGTTAGCCAAGTAGTAGCCAAGAAGTAGCCAAGAAGTAGCCAAGAAGTTAGCCAAGAAGTTACTGGTGATTAACTCTACAGCAGAAACTAACACCACCTCTCACATTACCCTCCTCCAAAGTTACTCCTCGACTTGCTATACTGAAACAAATTATACTGCTGATGCTGTCACTCGTCCAACAGGTATTTCAACATTCATTAATTTAAAACCTGATACAGAGTTATTTCATGAGACAAAGCAATATGTGCATGACGAGAACTGATTACACGAATGATAAGTGATTAATATTGAACTGTATAACCCAGTGGAATGATTATACACTCATTCCTATCACCTGATTATTGACCCCCCCCCTCCCCGAGTTTATTTCACCTGATGATTAACCTCCCAATTCTACCTGAGGGGTTTAGGTTAGGTTAGGTGATAATTATTATTTTTTTTCTCGTTTAACTTGTCGATTAGTTTTAATTTTCAGAGTGTAGTTTAGTTTTCTCTCATTTAATTGTATACACAAACTTGTAACTCGAACCTGTAATTGCACATCTGTTCCCCGCACCTGCTGTTATACACCTGTTCCCCTCACCTGCTGTTATACACCTGTTCCCACACCTGCTGTTATGCACCTGTTCCTGCACCTGCTGTTATAAGAACATAAGAAAATAAGGAGTCTGCAATAGGCCGGTTGGCCTGTGCATGGCAGCTCCTGTCGAGAGTTACTACCGCTCTCTATCATCCATGAATCTATCTAGCCTCCTTTTGAAACTTTCCGGAGTTCCAGCACTTACTACAAAGTTGCTAAGCTTGTTCCACTCGTCCACCACCATATTTGCGAACCAGTTCCTTCCTATCTCCCTCCTGAACCTAAACTTATCCAACTTAAATCCGTTGCTCTGAGTCCTATCCTCCTCGGATATTATAAGAACTTTATCTATATCCCCTTTATTGATTCCTTTCACCCACTTAAATACTTCTATCATATCTCCCCGCACTCTTCGTCTTTCTAGGGAATGCAAGTTAAGTTTCTTTAACCTATCTTGATATGGAAGGTTTCTAAGTCCCGGAATCATTTTCGTCATTCTTCGTTGCACCGACTCCAGTGAGTTGATATCCATTCTATAATAAGGGCACCAGAACTGAACCGCATAATCGAGGTGCGGCCTGACTAGCGCAAGATATAGTTGCAATAAGACCTCTGCACTCTTATTACTTTCACTTCTAGATATAAAACCTAATACTCTGTTTACCTTATTTCGAACATTAACACACTGTTTTCTAGGCCGTAGGTCCGGGCTTACAAGTACCCCTAAGTCTCTTTCACAAGTCGACTTCTCTAGGTTGATGTTGTTAAGGCTGTATACATTGACAGTATTTGTTCTTCAATATTAAGTACGCTGCATCTGCTGGTGTTGAATTTCATTTGCCATTTTTCAGACCACCCCTGCAGTTTATTTAAATCCTCTTTGCATTTGCATCCTGCCCTGAATTAATCTGTCGCCCTATTTTGGTGTCATCCGCAAACTTGCTTATGTCACTGCTGATCCCAGTATCTAGATTGTTTATGTAGATTATGAACAAGAGTGGGCCTAGTACTGACCCCTGGGGAACCCCACTAGTTACACAGCCCCACTCAGATTTAACACCATCTACGCTGACCCTCTGCGTTCTATCGGTGAGCCATGATTTTATCCAATTTAAAATTCTCCCCTCGACACCATGAGCCTTAACTTTTTTCAGAAGCCTCTGATGCGGTATCTCTGTCAAATGCTTTGCTAAAGTCTAAGTAAATAACATCGTAATTTTCGTCGTTATACACCTGTTCCCGCACCTGCTGTTATACACGTATTCCCCGCACCTGCTGTGTTATACACCTGTTCCCCGCACCTGTTGTTATATACCTGTTCCCCGTACCTGCTGTTATACACCTGTTCCCTGCACCTGCTGTTATACACCAATTCCCCCCCACCTGCTGTTATACACTTATTCCCCGCACCTGCTGTGTTATACACCTGTTCCCCGCACCTGCTGTTATACACCTGTTCCCCGCACCCGCTGTTATACACCTGTTTCCCACACCTGCTGTTATACACCTGTTTCCCACACCTGCTGTTATACACCTGTTTCCCACACCTGCTGTTATACACCTGTTTCCCACACCTGCAGTTACACGTGAGAGGGTGTGGCAGGTAGTTATCAACGCTTGTCACACCTATGGCAGACAACCTTTCACCAACGCCACACCAATGTTATGTAGTGCGGGCGAAGTATACTGTATACTGTCCCATCATAACCCGAGTGCGTCCCACGTTCATGTTAATAATAGTGAAGGAATGAAAGATAATTAGTTCCCCCTTCCACAAGACCTAGAGGAAGGATAATGTCTCACTTTCTCTAGAGGAAGGATAATGTCTCACTTTCTCTAGAGGAAGGATAATGTCTCACTTTCTCTAGAGGAAGGATAATGTCTCACTTTCTCTAGAGGAAGGATAATGTCTCACTTTCTCTAGAGGAAGGATAATGTCTCACTTTCTCTCCGCGTTTCTCTAATGATTGACGTCTATGATAAGAAACATTCATCGTGTCAATCTCTGAGAATTTAGATCAAGGCCTTCATTATTATGATCAGCCGGGGGCGATTATTCCGATATTCATCACCCGTACCTATTACAAGTCTACACGTCTGTGTAGACTCAATTTGAATTTCCACTCATCCCTGCATGTGGAAACTACTAAAGCCGTAATCATTAATCATTCTGTTTTATTCATATCTAGAAAATGTTCCTTGAAGATATAAAGAAAAAAGTTTACACGTGTTTTAATGTGACTGAATGGCAGAAACAGATGACGGTGAACAATCTCCTTATAATTCAAGCTTACACCCTCTCCAAGCGTTGCCAGCTGAATAGTGTTAATCGTTAATATGACCTCAATAACACTTGCACAGCCTTGAGTGTTCGAGGTAAGATTTCAGTATTTTCCATAATTAAACTTGTAGTAACGAATAAAAAAAAAGGTTAAATGGTTTTTATATTATCATCTCAGTTCTTGTTGGTATTATATGAGCGGCTCTCACCAGTCATTGTGGACCTTCACCGGCGTTTGATCTCACTCACATATGACTAAAAAAATCATTAAGTTCACAAAATAGTTTAATATTTAATAGTTTTTCCTTTAGATAAGTGGCTCATGAGTAATATTTAAGTATAATAAAAATCTACATAATTTTCTTTTAAGGCCAAGAGTTCAATCGTTTTATACAATACGTGTGCGATATACAATACAATGAAGGCCTGGATTAAAAGGTACAACTCAGAATCGACGTCCGGAACTAGCACAACCTATTTATAATTAAGAGATAATTAGTGGCAGTGATGCTCATCGTGGTAATCTCCATTAGCCGCCCGAGTGGTCGCGTTGTGTGTGTTTACATGTCGTCCTTGTGTGTGTTTACCTCATCCACTTTATTATTCATGTTACATTCTATTGATGATAAATTCCAGTCTGTGTTTATCTCGCTATAACATCTAAGACTTGACTAATGTCTGCTGTATTTTAACTTTTGAATAGGAAAAAGACCCACTGAACCTCCCTCATGATCCTACTCCACCAAAAAAAGCAAACAGCCGTTCCAGATATCTGTAAATCAATACTATTTTTTTTTAATGCCCAAGTGAACGTTGACCAGAGGAAACAAGTACAGTAATATAATATACTCGACTTTTTTATTCTAATTCTGGCCGATATATTTTCGTAAGAAAACTTTTATACAGTTGCTGTTTTTATATAGTTAATGCTTATATAAATACTTACGGTATCGTCAACTGGTGAACTATTATTTTATATTGGTCGATGATATTACACCTTGTGATGGAAATAAACCTTGTTATGGCAGCTATAATCATACATAATATAATTTACGTCCTAAGTTCTATAATTTCCTTGTTGTAAATATATACACTATTACAGGGATCACGTGGAGTTTAATAATCCCCTACCCACTGCTTATTCACCTGATGATTAAACACCTTAACGGTACCTAAGGGAATTTAGGTTAGGTTAGGTTAAGGTAAGTTAATGTTATGTTTGGTTAGGTTAGGTTAGGTTAGGTTAAGGTAAGTTAATGTTATGTTTGGTTAGGTTAGGTTTATTTAGGTTAGGTTGAAGTTTAGTTAGGTTAAGGTTAGGTTAATTTAAGTTAGATTAAGGTTAGATTAGTTTAAGCTAGACTAGGTTAAGGAGGCATAAGGAGATCCCACGTTCGTCTGCAATTTCCATTAACCACTTCACAATTCGACGAGGCTATGCCAAGTATTGTTGATAGTTCGTGCTGGCGGGTTTTTTTTCTCTATAGTAACGGGCTAGGGTTGCTGTACGCCTTGCTGCACTGTTAAATATAGAAGTATGTAACGGTACAGCAAGAGTGTGTTAAGGAGGAAGATAAAAGAGAATATAGAATGTGTAGGTAAATTAACAATAGCGGCTTTGCTGAAGATGTTTACCACTGTGTAAGTTTATGTGGATAGTTTCCCATCGTAAATATGACCGATTATTCCATTGTATTTATTAATCTGTAATTAATTTCCTTGTGGATAAATTTATTTGTTTATTTATTTCTAATCTTTGAAAAATAAAACGATAATCAAGATTCTTTCAAGTCTCAATTGTTCCGTAAAAATGTACGTTTCTGGAATAGAATGACAGTAACATTACAGACGAGTATAGTATTATAATAATAATAATAATAATAATAATAAAAGCGTTTCCCTTGTGACTTAGAATGTCTTAGAACCCGCGCCACACCGCAACATAACTATACAAACGGAAATGAACAAACGCTCATCATCTAATTGGTGGTCCAATTAACAACTCACATTCACAATAGCCAGTGATTTCAACATTCACAACAACAATGCGACTGAAGAACTTTGCTCATCAACATAAAGGCTTTGATCATCCAACAAGTGTAGCGAACTGAGGACGGAACGACGCATAGAAAAGTGGTAAGACTTTGTTAACTGTTATGTGGAGAGTTGAAGTGTGTGGCTGTGAGAAACCTGGACACTTAGGATTATAAAACACAAGGATAGGTTTTGAAATGGTAAGAATGAGAGAGGAGGGTGACAAACTGTGCATTTCTGGCAAAGGACTGGAGAATGAAGTGTGGTAACGATGACAGTGAAGAACTGGATGGGTCGTGTGTTGAGGTGTAGGGGTAGCGAGGTGGTATGGGATGTCATGAAGGGAAGAATTAATGAGAAGTTAAGACGAGGATGACGGAGAACTGTATCTTGTTGAATGAACCGTTGGAGAGAAAGACAATCATGCGTAGTAGTGTAAGAGAAGGCAAAAACAAGAATAAAATTCCCAAATAAAATAAAACTGGGTGGATAAATTAGATTCCAAGAACCTTTTTGAAGGGTGGAAGAGTAATAGTATCGATGATCAAGCCAAACGGACAACATTCCTACGAGGTTCCATGCAAAAATGTACGATGGACATTCCCTTGATCCCTCAACTGACTCTCAATTGTCTCTCCTCTTGGCTCTTGTGACCATTGCTGCGTCTCTGCTACTATAGTTCTTTAGTCGAGTCAGAGTCCGTCCAACGAAAACACGTAAGTGCAAATGTACGTACATAAATATTGGATAAAAGTAGTTGAATATGATTACGATGAGGTCAACTGAGAGGGATTTTAGGATTTATTCAGGTTAGGTTAAGTGAGGACCACAGGTTTAATATTACCTCATATTTCAGAACCAAGATCTACTATACTGTACGTATTAACAGTTAACATACATTTAAATAAGAGTGTGTGAGTGTGTTGTGATAATTCGTCTCTTCGACTCGATACGGAGAGAGAGAGAGAGAGAGAGAGAGAGAGAGAGAGAGAGAGAGAGAGAGAGCCTATCAAAACAAAATAAAATGTCCTAAGCATTGCATATTTGTAGGGATATTTCAACACTTATTATGCTATAGTTCTTTCTACAGACAATACTTATGCATTCAGTATCGACATTAGCAGGGGAAACAGAGTTGGTGCTTGTTTTATTGGATCACCTGAATATTAGACACCCTATTTCACCTGAAGATTAGACAGTCTTGCTTGTTTTCTTGAACATTAACCAATCTAATCCTACCTGGGGGGGGGGGTTAAGTTAAATTAGGTTAGCGTTTGGGTGATTGGTTATTATAATTATGATTGTTATTTTCAGTAGTAGTAGTAGTAGTAATAGTAAAAGTAGTATCATTATTATTATTACTGTATTATTATTGATCAACAGAAACATTATAAACATTAAATAGAAATGCAATATTCAAGCCGCAATGACTTTAGCCTTCTCACCCCCTAAAAAGACACACTTAAGATGTACTTGTGATAATACGTCTTTACGACATCACTGAATCCTTGAAGGTGTCGAAACAGCTTACTTGCAAGACAGTGAATAGTTGCCGTAGTTGTTGATAAATTTATTCACGTATTCTCAGATTGATGAATTCAGCAGTGATGAGGCAATGACGGCTTAAGTGTGTGTGTGTGTGTGCGTCCCAGATGTCTACAGTAAGCACATTCCTTGCTCAGTGTGTATGATAATTTTAGCAGTCATAAGAGATGGGAAGAAATATGACGAGAAAATGAGAGAGAGACGGGAAGCGAAAGAGAGAGTGAACCAAATAGAGGCGAAGAGACGGAAGGGCTCTGTATTTATTTATCAAGCGCTGAACGGGATTCCAAAACTGCACGTAAGGTTAGATTTTTTACTTATCTATTTCGCTTAGGTTAATTAATAGACAAATATCGATTCTTAAAAGTTATGAAGAAAATGAACTTCTTTCCTTACTGGAGATACAATAATATATTTATCAGTTTCACTTAAATTATCGCACAAAAGTAAATTCTTGAAGGTTTTTACGCCGTGGGAGAGACTGCAGTGCGTGGGAAAACTTTCTAGGTATGGGAGAGGTTCTTAGGGCGTGGGAGAGGTTCTCATGGTTTTGGAAAATCTCTACAGTGCTTGGGAGGGGTTCATCAGGCTTTGCAGAGGCTTGGTTGGTTGAGAGCGTTGAAGTCACTATGGCACGGTGGTAGGAAGGTGGTCACTAGGTCAGTCCGAGAGGCAGCTCTGGTGACCGGTTCTTATACAGCCCCGACGAGAAGTGACTGTCTGTGTAGGTGTGCAGTGAGAAGTGGTGCTTGTTACAGTGAGGAATGGTGCTTGTTACAGTGAGGAATGGTGCTTGTTACAGTGAGAAGTGGTGCTTGTTACAGTGAGAAGTGGCGCTTGTTACAGTGAGGAGTGGCGCTTGTTACAGTGAGAAGTGGGGCTTGTTACAGTGAGGAATGGCGCTTGTTACAGTGAGGAGTGGCGCTTGTTACAGTGAGAAGTGGTGCTTGTTACAGTGAGAAGTGGTGCTTGTTACAGTGAGGAATGGTGCTTGTTACAGTGAGGAATGGTGCTTGTTACAGTGAGGAATGGTGCTTGTTACAGTGAGGAATGGTGCTTGTTACAGTGAGGAATGGTGCTTGTTACAGTGAGGAGTGGCGCTTGTTACAGTGAGGAGTGGCGCTTGTTACAGTGAGGAGTGGCGCTTGTTACAGTGAGGAATGGTGCTTTACAGTGAGAGTGACGCTTGTTACAGTGCACAGTGAGAGTGGCGCTTGTTACAGTGAGAAGTGGTGCTTGTTACAGTGAGGAGTGGCGCTTGTTAGAGTGAGGAATGGCGCTTGTTACAGTGAGGAATGGTGCTTGTTACAGTGAGGAGTGGCGCTTGTTACAGTGAGGAATGGCGCTTGTTACAGTGAGGAATGGCGCTTGTTACAGTGAGGAATGGCGCTTGTTACAGTGAGGAGTGGCGCTTGTTACAGTGAGGAATGGCGCTTGTTACAGTGAGGAGTGGCGCTTGTTACAGTGAGGAGGAACGCCTGGTAGTGTGGAGTAACAGATAGTGAGAACACTTAAGCCACGTCATCCTCCTCCGAGTGTGATTACTAAGATCAAGCGGTGGAGTCTTGGGCTCAACTCTCACGTTTTGGATCACGTGAAGGTTAGCCCCTCAGCCCCTTAGCTTATTTCACCTTAGGATTAACCAGTCTAGTGTTAACGTTAGGGTTTTTAATCGTCAGGTGAAATAAGTTGGGTGGCTAATCTTCACGCGATCCATAAATTGTTTTTAGGAACTGCCAGTGACCGTGAAGAGGTGCTCCGGGAACCTGTAAACACTGGCCTTCGGTATCTCAAAAAGGCGTATTGTAGAGCCTTGTTTTTATGAATTTTTATAAACATGTTTTTTTTTTCATAACACATAATTATGTTCTCTTGTATTGTATATGACCAGACTTCTAATTGATTGAAACAACTTAATCTCGACAGCTATGACGTGATTAGTGAGCGCTTCACAGCCACACAAACGCTCCAGCTTGGAAAAAGTGTAGAAAGTTGGTAGTGCCTCCCCCTGCACGACCCTCTCCACTACTGCCGTCGGGGATAGTGAAGTGATCTTTTCGTTGGCTAGCTCAACGCATATAATCGACTGACCCCTGTCACTTTTTTGCTGGAACAAGAGAAAGGGTCAACTGTTGTGACGTCACTTGAGCTGTGTGGCCTGATTGGCTGGCGGTGTGAGGGGGCGTGGCCCACCCGATACCTCAATAGTCAGTCACCTCCCCCTCAGTTGAAGTGGAGGAGTGTTAGAGGAAGGTGGTCATTAATTGTGCTCTTCCTGACGTCCTGACTTGGACGACTGGACCACTTGCTTGGGATAACTTCAGTGCTTACGCGTGTTCTCACAAGAGCAAAGTGTGAAGGCATTCCAAAAACGAACAACAGCCAAGATGACGGATTTAGAAGTGAGCGAGGTACGAGGGTGGTACAGGAACAAGACTGTATTTATAACTGGAGGCACAGGATTTGTAGGAAAGGCACTTGTTGAAAAAATACTTCGAACCTGTCCTGTTAGGAGGATCTACCTACTGATGCGCCCCAAGAGAGGCGTCGACATACACCAGCGCCTCGACGACATGTTCAATTATAAGGTAAGTTAAACTAACTCTTTGCAAGTAAAGTATGGCACGTGAAGACGATTAACAATATATCCTGACCATCCCGAAACTCGCCGAATTTTAGCAAGTGCTGCAGGCGTAAGGTAAAATTGGAGGCCAGGGTTATGGGGGTTAAACAGATCCACACCTTAGTTAGGGGGCTGTGTTCCTGTGGCAGGCTCTTACAAGGGTTTTACACAAGTCGCCAGAACGGTCCTGAAAAGCGGCGGAAGACTCTCACCGCTGAAAGTGGTAGCGTGGTGCAGGTGGTGAGCGGCTGACCTAGTAACGCAACAGCTCGGGGTATGATGGTCTAGCTAGGCTGTCTGCACATCGCAACCATAATTTAGGCTTTACCTTCTACCAAAGGTAAAGCGGAGTTATTACGTTACTTTGCCCTGCCTACTGTTTATGGATTCATTTCTGCATCGGTGTTAAACGGTACAGGATCAATCACTTGGACTGCATGTTAGTTATATCAAACAGAGGCGATGTAGACTGCACAGCCTTCTCGCCGTGTGCATGTGATCGCTCGATTTACTTTTACAGGGGGTGAGTGCATGTGTTGAATCTTACCTATATATGACTTCCAACCATCGTATCAAACAGTATATATATATGTTACGGTTTCCTGTGTAAGTTGAGATAGAGAAGGTAAGACGTCCATTTAGTTATATTCCTACACATTTTTCGCGAAAGTATCTTATCAAAGTTACCTGTATGTACACCCATACTGAATTATTAATTTTTTTTAGAACTTGCATCCGCTTTGGAATATATGGATGGATTTAGCTTGGTGGATACGTGGTTATGTTTTGGATGCGTATAATGTGCACGGATGTAACAAGTGAGATAGAGGTGTCGACTACGACCGTCTGGCTGATGCGAGAACATCACCCGTGAGATGCAACCCTAAACACGATGCTGCTGCAGGTGAAAGTGATGACCAGACAGGAATAAAAAGTGTTGGGACGTGGTTGGTTCCTTTCGTTTTTTTTTTTAATGCTAAACATCTACTTCTTAACAATCTTTAAGAACGCCGTAGTGAAATAGAAGTCGATACGCGTAATCGAGGAATCATTGCCAAAATATTACAGGATAAACTCTCCAAACATAAACTAATTGAAAAAATAGACTAAGGTCGTTAGGTTGTTCGTATCTTTATTTGGGTCATTTTCCAGGATCGTGCGTAACATAAATATGTGGTAGTTATGTTTACAAAAGTGTATTTTCAGTGATAAATTTATATACTTTGAAATTAAGAGTACCAGCCAATTAGTTATGGGAATCAGAAGACGGCTTCAGCGGCGTCTAGGCTTTAAAAACTATGATCATTAAACACGTATTTTAAGTTATTATTTACGCTTAACACCAAGACTTTCAAGACAGACTCAAGCTGGTTTGTATGGTGTTTATCGAACTACTGTACTGTAAAATTTAAAGTTATTAAAAACCTTCACTTTACAATACTCGCCATTAAATACAATAATAAGGTAACGATATATTGCCAGACAACATGAGCTTAAAATAACTTAACGGGGGTATTGTAGCGCCATTTAGGTTGGCTTAATGGAGCTTGTCAGTCGCTCTTAAAATGGTGCGCCACAAAAACTACATTGGAGACCCAGCTACGCTTTTGTTTATTTTGGTGAAACTCCCGTAGGTTGATAATTACGTTACGTCTTACCTACTTTAGAATGTCGTCCGCGTTATCCCTCCTGGCTGGTGATGGCTATACTTGACCAGTTTACCTCGTTTGTAGGATTGTTTTTTGTTTTTTTAATTAAACCTGCCATTACTCTTCGTTTCTTCAGGAGGATGCAGTCACGGTTATGGTGGGGTTTGAATCCTAGTCTGAGGGTTCCCATGCATGCTCAGCTCGACCTGTAAGTCCAAATAGGTTCCTAATTCGGCAAAATTACATTTGCTTTTTTTTCGTAATTTTCAGTAATTTGTTTTGGGTAAGTTTGTTTTTGGAGCTCTTGTGTAATTTTACGATATAAACTAGGAAATACAAAACAAATGACATTACATGCAAACATTACATGCACTTGGGAGCTGCTTGTCTGTCATACTTAACATTTTAACGACAGGCTTTCTTGGTTGTGTTTTTGTCTTGGGGCAGGTTTAAGTTGCTCTTTTACGAAGACATTTAACTACTTCAACTTGACACAGACGAACTGGAACGGTGAGAACAAACTCAAGTGTTGACATTTACACCGGATGAACTCTGTCTCCTCCCCTCCCCCTCCCGACAGTTTACACTCGACAAGATACTTTGGCCCATACCTCTGTAACATTTCTAGTCTATGTAACACGCACAGTTAACTTAAAAAACTTTATACAACACGTGAAAAATAATGCAACGTACACGACCACACACTAGGGTACTGTACAACGAAGGTGAGATCTATACATTGGCAACCTTGGACACACTAAGTCGACAGATGTAGACATAACTTATAAACAACAGAAAAACACCCGTTATCACAATGAGAGTTTAAGAGTAGAAGTAGTGTATTAATGCAAGCTAACAACTTATATTCAGACACTTTCAGACCCATTATATAAAAACGCTGTCTCGGTAGCAACACCTAAAATACTGTACACTCGGTGGGCCTGGCAGACAGCTCACCTCCAGCATCTGCCATCACACACCCCCTTGAATCCACCCTTACTTACACAGCCCCATCGTTACTTAGTTCTTTTACGCATCATAGCCAGAAATTTAAGGTTCCAAGTAGTACAAATGAAAAGAACTGGGAGTTATTTAGGGGTGTGTATGTTATCCGCGCATCTGGCAACAGTGTAAGGTGCATATCGTAGTGAGGAAGCTGGCATAAACTCTCGCTCAAGCCCAGATGTTGTAATGTGGCAACTTTCCTTACCTTATTAGTTATTATGCCCTAGTTTATTCACTCATGTGCGTGTGCTTGTCGCCCTGTATTAACGTAACTTCTTCCGTGAGATATCAGATTTTTTTTAGATGAGAATGTTAAAATATTTCCTGCTTTACGAGTTATTATTATTACCAAAGAGGTTGTGACAGTCAGCGTTTATTGCCAAGTGTTGAGTCAGGCAGTATTTTCATCATAGTCACCAGTAGTTGAGGAGAAGAAGTATATGTAAGTGAATGCAAAACCCGAGTTATTCTCAGCGCAACCCACACCTATCATATCGCGTGTTATGATGGTGCCGGCAGCGCGTTGTGAACCTCTCCATCGTGAAATGGCATCTCGCATCACTCATTTAAGTCAGGAACTGAGAATGACGTAGCAGAATGTTAGTTTAGGGAACACTTCCTTGTTACACGACTGCTGAGCTAAGTCAAGGCAAACCGCCAAACTCTTACCTGACTGCTTAACATGACCTGACCTATTCACTCGAGCTGATTTGCCGTCCAAGTCTGATTACACGTTTATATCCCCACTGGTTAACTGGTGTCTAGGGACGCTTGATTCAGACGCCCGCACAGATGGTTGTTTTCTCATTAAAGCAGACTTTACATGGTCGTATTTATCTGACTTCGTTCATCTCGACTCCAGGTTGTTAAATACTTCTCGTCTGATACATGTTAATAACCACACAAACTACTTGGCTCTTTTGTGAAGTTTATCTTTGTTTAACGAGGTTACGTTGATTAACGATCTTGTTTACCTGCTTTCATCCTCCGCAATTTTTATAATTAAATTTATTATATTGTGGTATGTAGTTTTTGTCTCGTAGCTCGTGTCAGTTAGTGTAGGAATATAAATGGTGTATAAACAAGTGTTACATAAGGATAAAGCCAGGGTCAACGTCTTCCAGTTGCAGGGTCACTAGCCAATAGGGGGAGGGGTGGGGATTGCTCCGGTAGAGATGAAACACCTGACCTGAGTTGAATACTCGAGGAACTTGTGTATGAAATTAAGGTAGGGCAGAGCATACCACAGCACGGAGGGGATGCTCAGAGTCCACGTGCCTCGGGCAGAGAATTAGTTTGCATATTGTTTGTGTCATGGTGGGCGTTTGCCGTCTTAGGGAGGGATACGACACAGTTCATGATATTTTGCAGGTTGTCATTCTTCTAGTTAACTTTATAAATGTAAATATAACGTTTATCTGTTTTGATTTTACAAAAAGATGGTAGAGAGGCAGCGTTATGGGGTGGGATAGTCTACTCCCGTCTCGTTGCCAAGTCACCGGTTTGTCTTCCCCCTATCCTAGCAACTGGGTGGTCCCCTTCACGATCCTAGCCATCCCTCACCCCCGTCCTTATCGTCCACACCACCATTCTCTCCCTTGCGAACTGATTATTCCCCGTCACTGAACTCGAGTGGGAAGTGGTTTCTGTCTCCTGCATAACTTAATGAGGGGAGTTGTTATATAAGACGCCAGTGTGTAGTCCTCCTCATTATACGTTATCCCTCCGTCTCCCAGCGTGGCCAGAGGCTAGTCCTTTATCCAGTTCCCAGTAGGGATGACTGAAGCGTACAGTAACCTCGCCGCCACCGGGGTTATTACTAGTACCTTTCCCGCCGCGGTCCCTCCCCATTTCTCTACCTTAGCAACTCGGCGGTTGGTTGTCCCAGTCTCTCCAGAACTTCTGATTATTTTACCCTTTTCTCTATCCTCTTTACTCACGTTTGTCTTTTCTACTATTCCCCCATTCACGGCCGCCTTCCCCTAGCTACCCACCTCTATGCTCGTCTCTCCCTGTACCCCAGTGAACAGGCCATCCTGGAGGTGGGACGTGGCCCCCTGCACCAAGGTGAAGCAACAGGTGGTCGTGTTTAAGGTTCCCTGCACCTGTCTGGTTCACGGTCACTGAACTTGGTAGCCCATTATTATTCCCTATTTGTCTTAAGTGACCGGAGTACTCAAGGGTTACGGTCATGTTTACTTTACGTAATTTTATCCGATCCAGGAGGTCAGATGGCTGTGGTCACCTGTTTTGACATTTGGTGTTTCTTGTCTGTAGAGGAAATACTGAGAAGGTATTCCCTGTTTTTCTTTTATGTATGACTGGTACTTGATAATCCCCTCCCCCAAGTTGAGTTTCCGTAATACTCTTGTTTAAAAAAATCACTATTGTCTGTTATTGGTAGAGCTTACCCGACCACCGTGGCCGCATCGTTATGAATTTCGTTTCTGATGACAAGATACAAATCTTTCGTGGATTCGCTGTTTTATGGGTTCATCATTATTTCAGATTTGTTTTGGGCAGATTTGTGTCATTTTCTTTTGTATTCTGAGTTTCTATTCCCTTGTACGCTTATTAATTACTGAGCCTAATGGATTCATTTCGTAGATTTTCAGAACCGTCGATTCGGATTCGTCGAGGTTCAAATTTCCACTCTGCGGATCGAATATATCTCTACGATGCTTCATTATCTCTTATTGTGAACCCGGATCGTGTATGCTGTTACAACTTATTATCCCGTATATTATGACAATCAATGTTTGTTTGACACAACTTTGTCGATATAGGAAATTCCTGTGGGGTTTTTCTAATAGGTAATGGTCCTACAAGTTATATTGGCTTCTGAGTCACTTTGTTGGTGTCTATTGTTTGGGGCAGGATATTACTCCTCCTCACCTGATCCTCTCACTCGTCTCTCATAAACCCTCCATTCCTATACATTCTCCACCTCACCTTGTCTCTGTTATCTACCATCTACCAGGCCCACCAGCATTCCCTCCCTCCTTCCCCCTCCTCTCTCGTCTGTCTACCAGATCCGTCCCCTCTCAGTACCCTCCCACACCCACCAAACCTCCCTTCCTCCTATCCATTGCCTCTCCTCTAGCTCCCCCCTCCTTTTCCTGGTATCCTCTATTCTCTCCCATCTTCCTACCCCTGTCATACTCCTACCTACCCCCCCTTTCCTCCCTTCTCTCCTTCCCAGCTCCTCTCTCACCTCCAGTGCTCTCGCTTACCTTCCTACCCCCTCTCACTACCTATGCTCTTCCTTCACCTTCCCACCCCCCCCTACCTAGCCCCTCCTCTGGCTGGCTGGATGTGTGTGTGTGTTAACTATGCAAACAGCGCCACCACAGTGTCTGGATGAGGCTGCTGAAGCTTCATTAATCTTCTCGCTCAAGAATTTGCCGCCCCGGACCAACAATATGTCCCTACCTAGTCCTTACTCTCCCTCTGTCCTTGTGGGAGAATTGATGTCTTAAATAGGGTCCTGTATGGGGGGTTGTGTGTGTCCTATGGGAGGTTTTGGTGTCCTGTGGGAGTCCTAGGGGAAGTTTTCTGTCGTCTTTGGGGTCTGGTGTATCCTCTTTTGAAGTCCTGTATATCCTAGGGGAGGAATATTGGTGTCATGGGGAGGTTATTTGCCGCTGTTCTAGGGTAAGAAGGCGGCGTTATGGGCAAGGCTCGTGTGTAGGGAACGATAAGGACCTACCGGGGAGGGGGGGACAGTGCCGGCGGGCGGTGATTGGTGGGAAAGATTGGGTGAATAGATTGGGGTACATGAAGCTAGATGGATGGATATAGATTGGTAGATAAGTAGATATATATATACTATAGATAGATAGATGGATAGTTAAAGATTGAATTAAAATCTTCATAAACGTTAATAAAAGTGAGAAGAGGAAAGAAGAAAGGAGAAGACAAACAGGGTGTTGAAGGTTTGATCTGAAGTGAGAGTTTAATAGATCAGGAAATGGCGGAGGAGAAAAAACTTGAAATGCAAAGGTGTTCATTGTGGGTGTATGTGTAGGTATGTGCGTGTGTGTATAGGTATGTCTGTATATACTGTAGGCGTATGGGTTTGTGTATACAGGTGTGTGTGTGTGTGTGTATAAGGTCGTTCCCTTGACAATGAATCGACCTGGTGACCTTAAAAGCTTTCACTTGGTACTCACACTGTATAACGAACTGAGGCTATGTACACGCACTTTTGGTATGGTACGAATAGTGCGTGATTTGATCCTCTAGAGTACATAATACAGTATACCTTTAAACTATCTTGAACCGCACTTTACGCCTTTCTTAATGAGAGAGAGAGCGAGCGTGTGTGACTCTGAGAACACACTCTAAAGGCATGTAATTTGTCAGATATAACCTGTATGGTATGGATTGAAGTTACACACAGACTTCTCTAGCACTCTGTCTGTCTGTGCCGCCAACAATTTCACTGTCACCACTACCGCAACCTGTCTTAACCAGTCCTCAACCCCACCACAACTGCTACTACATCACCACCACCACCCTTCTCAACCAGTCTCCCACCTCTACCACCATATGTCATAACCCATAACCAGTCTCCCTACCATCACCACCTTAACCACCACTTTTATCACCATCCGTCTCTGCCACTACCACCATCGCTAGCTATAACCCCCCCGCCCCTCAACCAGTCCCTCCACCTGTACTGCCCATACTACTAACACACCCTCACCCCACCCCCTCGCCCCAGTCCCTCACCACTAAGACTGCTACCATTTTTTCCCTCAACTAGCCCACCACTGCATCTACCACTCCACTAGCAGGTTGACACACCCACGCTCTGCTGACCCTATACTTGCAGGCTGACACACTTCCCACATCCTGCTGGTGTCAGTAATTCATAGCTCAGTCAACCGTGTGAACAACTTTCCTGACTGATTGACTTCCTGAGAGACTATTTTTTTTTGTTCCTTTACCAGATCATTCCTCTTACGACACAGGTGACTAAGTACCGTATTCTCAAAGACTGAGACTATTGTAAGCAGATAAGTTTTCAAGCCTCAATAATCGGGAAAAAATAATGTGTGGGCATATTTGAAAGTGGAGCTTGAGTCTTGCCAGCCAATAATCTTCGAGAATCTAGAATTTGGTCTCCCTCTTGTCAATCATATTCGAGAATCTGTTTAGTCTCTCGTTAGTCAATAATCACCGAGAATCTGGAACGGAGACTCGTGTTAGCCAATCATATTGGAGGATCTAGAGGTACTCATTAGACAATAATCATCGAGAATCTGGAACGGAGTCTCGTGTTACCCAATCACATTGGAGAATCTAGATTCACTAGTACATGTTTGCTCAAGAGTACCCAATTATCGCAGGCGTGTCACCATTATGCTACTGAAAACACGTTTGTTGGGCTCTCAGCTGGAAGATGAAAATATAGTGTTCTGAAGACGTTTAAGAACATAAGAATGGAGGAAACTGCAGTGGGCCTATTGGCCCATACTGGGCTGTCCCGTTTACACCCAACCCCTATTGCTCATATAAGCATCCAACCTATGTTTGAAGCTATTCAGCGTATTCAAGTTAATGATGATATTTGGTAACTTGTTCCACTCATCCACTACTCTATTTCCGAACCAGTGTTTACCTATTTCACGCCTAAATCTAAATTTGTCTAATTTAAAACCATTGTTACGAGTTCGCTCCTGGTTGGATAGTTTGAGTACCTTTGTAATGTCTCCTTTGCTTAGCCCTGACTTCCACTTATACACCTCTATCAGGTCGCCCCTCGCTCTACGTCTCTCAAGGGAGTGCAATTTAAGATGCTTTAACCTGTCTCTATACTCAAGGTTCCTAATGCCCGGGATTAGTCTTGTCATTCTCCTCTGAATTCTTTCCAATGATTCTATATCCATTCTGTAATACGGTGACCAGAACTGAACTGCGTAATCCAGGTGTGGTCTCACAAGCGCAAGATACAGTTTTAGGATGACCTCGCTAGTCTTGTAACTAACACTCCTTTGTATGAACCCAAGCACTTTATTAGCCTTGTTACGAGCAAAAACACATTGTTTACTTGGCTTGAGGTTCCTACTTATCATTACTCCTAAATCTCTCGCAGTCGGATTTCTCTATGGCATCGTTGTTCATCTGGTATCTGGTTTCCCTGTTTACACCTCCAATACTGAGTACTTTACATTTGTCCACGTTGAATTTCATCTGCCATTTTTCAGACCATTCGAAAAATTTGTTTAGATCTTCCTGTAGTTTTACAGAGTCCTCGTCAGATTTAATTACACGTCCTATTTTAGTGTCATCAGCCAATTTGCTTATGTTGCTGTCTATGCCAATATCTATGTCGTTTATGTATATAATAAATAATAATGGTCCAAGTACTGAGCCTTGGGGAACTCCACTTGTGACGTTGCTCCAATGGGACTTAGTGCCATTAATGCTCACTCGCTGTTTCCTGTCCTGTAACCACGCCCTAATCCATTTAAGGATGTTACCTTTGATGCCATGTGCTTCTACCTTTCTAATTAGTCTTTCGTGGGGGACTCTGTCGAAGGCTTTGCTAAAGTCGAGATATACCACATCATAATTGTGCCCCTTGTCCACCGATTCGAAAACTGATGAAAAGAATGTTAATAGATTAGTTAGACAAGAACGTCCGCTTGTGAAGCCATGCTGGGAATCATTCATCACTCGGTGCTTCTCCAGGTGATTTCGTATAGAGTTTGAAATGATTGCTTCCAGTAATTTGCCTACTATTGATGTTAGACTGATTGGGCGGTAGTTAGAGGATAGTGATCTATCCCCCTTCTTGAAAATCGGTATTACATTCGCTATCCTCCAGGATTCTGGTACTACACCTGTTTTTAAGGACATGTTAAACAACTTTGCGAAGGGCATACTAAGCTCTTCCTTACATTCCTTTAATACTCTGGCAAATATCTCATCGGGACCAGGTGACTTATTAGGCTTTAGTTTGTCTATTTGCTTACTAATATCGTTACTAGTCACTACTATCTCGCTTAATTTGTTTTCTTCACTATCTCTGAATAGAGTCGGTGCCTCGGGTATCATGTTTAAATTTTCAGTGGTGAAAACTGTTGAAAAATATTTATTCAGATTATTCCACATTTCTCTGTCGTTATCAGTGAGCTCGCCGGTGTCTGACCGTATTGGTCCAATCTTTTCTCGTGTTTTAGTTTGATACATTTGGTAGAATCCTTTGGGGTTTGTCTTCGCCTCCCTTGCTATCTTCACCTCATTATTCCTCTTGGCTTTCCTTATCTCGGTTTTAACCCTACTCGCCAATACCCTATAACACTCCCGGAGGTAAATTTCGCCACGATTTATCCTTCTACCTATAGCCTTCCTTTGGCCAATGATGTTCTTTAAATAATTATTTATCCATTTAGGGTCATTGTTGTATGATCTGAGTTTTTTGTATGGTATGTTCTGCCTTTGTGCATTAAGTAACTCATTATTTAAATTGTCATGGAACTCGGCAATCTCAGATCTCGTTATCAGGTCGGAGTCATCTGTTAGGTTCACGGCCAAGCGTGACACCCCCTCTCTCAGCTGCCTCTTTAAACTGTCAAAGTTTGCCCTTCTTAAATCTGGTACTTCAGTGGAATTTTCCTTACGTCTGCCCTGAAAATCTAACTGGAATCTAATTTCTTTGTGATCGCTGTTTACAAGTTCGTTTCCTACCTCGACATTTCTGTGTGTGAAGAACTCTTTATTTGGTTAGTTAGTTATATTATTGTATGTTTCTCTTCACTGATCGTCGAACCATCTTAAATTTTGTCAAGGAAAGTTAGTTCTTTTAGCACCATGCTTAGAGAGAGTTGACCCCAAAGTTTGTAGGATTTTTTCCCGGTAGATTTCAAGTATATTTCGTAAATTAGGGGAAGTAATCATTAACCGTTATTACCGTTATAGTGTTCGTCTTTAACTTCTATGACAGTTATTTTTTTTATTTTTTTTAATCATTATTTTATTTTCAAAATTTTAAAAGAAATTGCTATTAAAAAATCGTAAGTTCGTTTTTTTTTGTCACTTTCCCTTTGTGTAGTTCCATGTAATTACCCGAGGTCCTCAGTTATGGTAAGTGCGTTCTTCACATAGACTTGCTTACAACTTTCATTTAAGGTTGATGGAATTCATTCATTCCGGTCACGTCTGGAGTAGCGAGAGGGTGCCTCCTATTGGTCCATTCTCTTCCGTAGTGGGTAGTGGGTCACTCTCATTGGTCGCCACCTCCACCACTCTCCATTCATGAGCATATCGGTGGCGCGGGGTTAAAATTCCGCCAGGGTCTAGTCATGGCTAATTCAAAACTTATCAGAATCAATATGTTGGGAGTAGTAATTTAGTTTTTGTAGACATCATTATTGTAGCAGTGTTTTGTAGTTTGTGTGTGGGAGTATCTGGGGAATTGTTTACATCGTAGAGTCGGGGAAGACTTTCTAATTCCATTGACCCGCACCTCCGTGTTGACCGGGCGACTCCCTCACCCGAGACTCCTTAATTATTTCCGAGTCGACATCCCCATTTCTGACAAATATTCCCGCGGGAACGTGGTTTCCACTCTCACCTGGTCACACCCCAGGGGTACTATGACCGCGTTCCAGAGGGCGTAGTCCGGAAGCCTAAGGAGAAGTGGTTTACGGTGACTGACTTGGCTTCATCACCCGGCCGGTATTTGGAGATTCCTCATTCGTTTACTCACATGTTAAATAACTTGGCATCATCAAACCGGCCAACACCTTGAGTTTATTGATTTAATTTTATTCTGAGGTTAACTTAAACTATTTGGCTGGAGGTGAGGCACTTAGACCTGCCCGCGGCCACTCTCATTCCGCGGCCATAATAGCCCTCTCACTCCCTATTCCTAGAGGCACTCAAGCCTCCTCCCTTTAAGGTATCATCCTCTCCTTCAACCTCGGATTTGACATCACTTAAAAATGAACTTGGCAATGTTGTTGATCGTCCCTACGAGACAATGTTGCTGTTTTGTTTACACGAGAGACAGAGTTTGTAATGACTAGATAGAGGGTGTGTTGATGTCTACACACACACACACACACACACACACACACACACACACACACACACTAACTACTTAGAAACAACGCGTTGATACTAAAAAGCAGATGGGGAATACCCAGGATTTGGCCGGCTATGTGTAGGGTGGGGAGGACAGGGTGGCCACTCCTGCCTGCCTCACCCCCATCACACAGCTTCTTGTGTTTGGATGTAACAAATTTCATGTTACGGTCTATTTGTGGCGTTGGCGTGTCCATTGATTTGTGTCGTAGGGAGGGCGGTGGGCAGGTGGTGATAGAGATGGGAGTTATTAGAGGAGGTGATGGGGTGGTTATGGAGGTAAGGGGTGGAGGTGATGGGGTGGTTAGGAGGGTAGTGGAAGGGGTGGAGGTGATGGGGTGGTTAGGGTAGTGGAAGGGGTGGAGGTGATGGGGTGGTTAAGGGTGTGGAGGTGATGGGGTGGTTATGGAGGGTAGTGGAAGGGGTGGAGGTGATGGGGTGGTTATGGAGGGTAGTGGAAGGGGTGGAGGTGATGGGGTGGTTATGGAGGGTAGTGGAAGGGGTGGAGGTGGTGGGGTGGTTATGGAGGGTAGTGGAAGGGGTGGAGGTGATGGGGTGGTTATGGGTGGAGGTGATGGGCGGCTATACAGATGTAGGCTGATGTATTGTTGATGATTACTCTATAGCCGGTAGTGGCGAGGCAGGGCCATAAACCCGACCTCATATCCTCGTCTCTCCCCCCCCCCCTCTCCTCCCCTCTCCTCCCCCTATCTCCCTCAGGCCTTCCCCATGCACTGCCCTATGTGGTCAATGATAAACAGTTAGGTGGTGGTGTTGTGAGGGGTGGGGCCAGGAATGTTGTCCTGCGTTGAGAAAGGTCACCTGAAGATTAGACACCCTTGTTTATTTCACCTAACCCCTCAGGCAGCGTTAAGGTGTTTAATCATCAGGTGAAATAAGATTGGGTGTCTGATCTTCAGGTGACCCGTTGTGGACACCTGTTGATGTTTGGCCTTTAATAGACCCCCTTCACACTAACCTTCCCTGACCCCTCCACACTACCCTCTCTGACCCCTCCACACTACCCTCTCTGACCCCTCCACACTACCCTCCCTAATCCCTCCACACTACCCTCCCTGATCCCTCCACACTACCCTCCCTGACCCCTCCACACTACCCTCCCTGACCCCTCCACCAATCACGACATCCCTGTGTACCACACCACTGAATTTAATCCTTTAGAATTGGTTTCCATTCCGGATGGTTAGGATAAGATTGGAACCTGTATGGATAAGGTGTTGGAGCCGATAGGTTGGGGCGTGTTAGGTTAGGTTGGGGCCCAGTTGACCAGTCTTCTGAGACAAGAACCCAAATACCAATGCCTCACACTGGGGTCACCAACACATCAGTGACGCGCCATTGAAAAGACTCACATTTACGATGACACAAAAAAATACAAATACTGAGACATAAGACCCTATTGGCCCATACTGGGATGTCCCCTTTACACCCAACCCCTATTGCTCATATATCCATCCGACCTATGTTTGAAGCTATCTAGCGTATTCGAGTTAATGATGATATTTGGTAACTTGTTCCACTCGTCCACTACTCTATTTCCGAACCAATGTTTACCTATCTCGCGTCTAAATCTAAATTTGTCTAATTTAAAACCATTGTTACGAGTTCGCTCCTGGTTGGATAGTTTGAGTACCTTTGTAATGTCCCCTTTGTTCAGCCCTGACTTCCATTTATACATCTCTATCATATCGCCTCTCACTCTACGTCTCTCGAGGGAGTGCAAATTAAGATGCTTTAACCTGTCAGTACTCAAGGTTCCAGATGCCCGGGACTAGTCTTGTCATTCTCCTCTGAAAAAATAGTAAGCAAATAGTGTGTTCCAATACTTACAGGGACTTGCAAAAAGTAAATAAAGGGAGAATTGTGTAAAGGAGCGAGAAATTTTAAGTGGTGAGAAAAACTCAAATGCTTGCCAAAAACTTCACCTCGCATTCAAAATAACCAAGATATGGGTCATGGTAGCTTATGATGAGTTGTTCTAATATACAGTACATCAATATTCAAGTGAGCGGGAGGTTGCTTGACTGTGTGGCAAATAAATAACGTTTAGAAGTCAACCCGCGTGTGCTACCCAAGGGTAACGTTATATATACCAAGGTCCTTGATTACAGTACTGTATATATATATATATATATATATATATATATATATATATATATATATATATATATATATATATATATATATATATATATATATATATATATATATATATATATATATATATATATAGAACCATCTACATTCTCAATGGAGTTGTAAGATACGAACGTGAAAAAATATACATCGAGATTTTATTCATGCATATATAAACACACAAACACGAATTAATCGTACAAATGTTCTTCTCTGTACTTACGCGAGCGCACTGTACCGGTATATGAAAACAGTTTCTTTTTTTTTGTGTGCACGAACGCGAAAAAAGTAAACAGTGAGGTTGTACCCCAAACGTTACTTAGAACGAGAGAAAGTCGACGGACATTTCACCCTTGGCCACCATGACCTGTTTTACACTGAGGTGCGTTTCAGCCAACATAATGGAGTTATCCTTTACTGATGCAAGACGAACGGATTTATTTTCCTGTAGTATTAAAAGTTACGGCTATCGTAGTGCTGTTGGTGTGTTGCATAAAACGGTCGACCTGAACCAAGCTTACGGCGGTGTTTCGTGTTGCGACGTGGATCCACCTTTTTGTTGTCGCCAATTTAGTCGTTGTCAGAGTTACATTTAATGCTGCAAGAGGAAACCAACAAGTTTTTCGTCGTAGTTATGTTGGGTATTTCTAAAGATACCTTCTAGGTGTTGCTTGGGAGGAACAGTCTTCTATTTATCTATTTTTTTAACAGAACTTCACCAGCAAGGAAAGATTATTCAAGGTAGTGATTTAGGGAACGTCATGTATATAAGTTAGGAGTGGTTTTGCCTTGGTGTTGAAACCTAATTGTCGTCCTCGCTAGACGTTCACTATATCAAGTCTAAGGTGGTGCAAGACGTGGACACCTTGTAACAGTGTTCAGGTGGTGCAAGACGTGGACACCTTGTAACATTGAAGTGTGACCCAGACTAAGGAGGACGTCAGGTTATTTTAACAGGTGTCCGATGTCAAGGGTTGAAGGGGGGTAGAGAAAATGTAAAGGAAGAGGAAGGGTCAAAGATGAAGAGGAAAAGTATGAAGTGGATGAGAAGGAAGTGGTGTGTGAGGAGGAGCGTGAAGAATATGAGTGTGAAGAAGAGAAGACGAGGAGTGTATATCAAAGAAAGATTAAGAAGAGGGAATATATATATATATATATATATATATATATATATATATATATATATATATATATATATATATATATATATATATATATATATATATATATATATATATATATATGTGTGTGTGTGTCCTGGACCTCGACAGTGACCTACATTGGGGGCGTCCTCCGGCCCACTTGCTGACCGACATTCTCAACACACAAGTTTCTCACTCCGCTCAAACCAACTTTCGCTGCAGCCCCACACACACACCGCCCCTTCTGGCCCACCTCTATACCACTCACTCTTGTGCCCTTTCCCTCTCCCTGCCCCACTCCCCTACCCCACTCCCCTCTACCTCTTGAGAATACTTTTCCTGTCTCTGTTGATTTTATTTTTGATCTTAGACGCTGTGGCTGCAAGAGCTACAATAATACCAGACGCGTGTTTTAATTAGATTCTACAATGGCACTGTTGCAGATGGCGCGCGCGTGTGTGTGTGTGGCTGAAATTAGATGCAGATTATTGTCTTTGTGTGTGGTAATGAGTATCTATATTTGTAGTGAAGGGAGAGTAATCTTAAAAGAGTTTGTCAAATTGTTGTGGGTGAAGGCAGGCGGGCTGGGTGGGTCCTCGTGTACACTAAGTTTCACCTGTTCTAAGCGACACAGGTGATGCTCGCAGATAATGACATATGGTCAAGGTGTAATCGTGATGTTGACAATTAACAGCTTGTGGTGAGAGAAAGTTGACTGGACGTCTCTAGTTTGAATAGTTGAGGAGATAGACTGATGATGGAGGATGGTGTTGATGGTGACTGATGGTGGGGGATGGTGTTGATGGTGGGGGATGGTGTTGATGGTGACTGATGGTGGGGGATGGTGACTGATGGTGGGGGATGGTGTTGATGGTGACTGGTGGTGGTGGTGGTGTCAGGTGATGATGGTTGTGTGTCAGGTCTCAGTTGGTGGTGATGGTGGTTACTGATAGTGGTGTTGATGACTGATCATGGTGTTGACTAGTGGTGAGGGGTGTTGTACATTCTTAACCTCAGTGATTCAGTGATAATGTTTTATTTGTAGTTCTTATTACTCTCCAACACCATATGGTCCTCTGAAGACTAAACCTTCATTTTCCTTACCTATTTGATCACATCTCTCTAGTTTTCGCCACGCACACCGGATTAAATTCGGATCACCTGAAGAATTACCTCCCACTAGTTTATTTCACCTGATGAGAAAACACCCATAGCGCTACCTGGACAGTTAGGTAGGGTTAAGTTAGGTTAGATTAGGGTTTTAGCTTAAATTGTTAGATTAGGATATGTTAGGTTATGTTAGACTGGGTTATGGAAGGATAGGTTAGGTTAAGTTAGCTCGTGTTAGGTCAGGTTGGGTTAGGTTAGGTCGTGTTAGTTTTAGGCTTGGTTAAGTTAGCTCGTGTTAGGTTGGGTTAGGTTGGATTAGGTTAGGTTGGATTAGGTTAGGTTAAATTCGATTAGGTTAAATTAGGCTGGGTTAAATTGGGCTAGGTTAAATTAGAGTAGGTTAAATTTAGCTATTCCATGAAATAAGCTAGGGTGTCTATTTTTCACATGATCCACAATTTTATATATTAATAACCGTCTTGAGAATCTCCCTTAGTATATGTATTTTGTCTGGAGTGTTTCCGGTCATTGTATAGACGGAGGTATTATGTCATTTTAATATTACTTAATTTAATAGGCGTGTTGTCCCCCAAGGCCAGGATGATGAAAGGTTCCTAGGTTAAATATTGTCGTTTGTGTGTGTGTGTTATGTATGTACGTTTAATTGTGTGTTCTTGTACGTTTATTTGTGTGTGTATGTTTATGTACGTTTTTGTGTGTGTGGGGGGGGGGGCACTACTCGACCAGCCAAGCAAGGAAACATGGCTACGTTGCTCTCCCCGCCGTTTTGCTCTGTTGGCACGACAAACCTCTCGGCTCCCCCCCTTCTCCCCCCTTCCTTCCCTTTTCTCACCCTTTCCTCTTCCCTCCTTCCTCCTTCTCCCTCCTCATTCCCCCTTCCCTTTATCCCCCTCATTCCCCCTCCCTCATCCCCCTTCCCTCCTCATCCCCTTCCCTCCTCATTGCCCTTCCTCCTCATTCCCCCTTCCCTCCTCATCCTCCTTCCCTCCTCATCCTCCTTCCCTCCTCATCCCCCCTCCTTCCTCATCCCCTCCTTCCTCATCCCCTTCCCTCCTCATCCCCTTCCCTCCTCATCCCCCTTCCCCTCCTCATCCCCTTCCCTCCTCATCCCCCTCCTCATCCCCTTCCCTCATCCCCTTCCCTCCTTTTCCTTCCCTCCTCATTCCCCTTTCCTCCTCATTCCCCTTCCTCCTCATTCCCCTTCCCTCCTCATCCCCCTTTTCTCACCCTTTCCTCTTCCTCCTTCCTCCTTCTCCCCTCCTCATCCCCCCTCCCTCCTCATTCCCCCCTCCCCTCCTCATCCCCCCTTCCCTCCTCATCCCCCCCTTCCCTCCTCATCCTCCCTTCCCTCCCTCATTCCCCTCCCTCCCCTCCTCATTCCCCCTCCCTCCTGAAGGTTAAAAGTTGAGTAATACTGAAGGTTAAAAGTTGATTAATGTTGAAGTAAATTATTCTCAAAATTAAGTCTTTTTTAATCCGTTTATTATGTCATGTGGGAACAATGAGACGAAACTCAACCTAACCTAACCACGCTAACCTAACCTAACCCCCACTCCAAGCAGCGTTGGGAGGTTTAATCAGCAGGTGAAATAAGCTTAAAGGGTGGTTGTTAATCTTCAGGTGATGTCGACTTAAGTTTGTTTAAATTAAGGTTAATGGTCCATGTTGAGGTTAGGTTACAATATGAGGCGCCAGACTTTACATGAATTATAAGGTGGAGGGAGGGAGGGAGGGAGGGAGGTATGGAGTGATTGACCGAGATGTTGTGTTAATTGTGCCGTGACCACACTAACTTCTGTCTCTTCTTCCTCCTCCTCCCGTCCTCCTCCTCCTCCCGTCCTCCTCCCCTCCCGTCCTCCTCCTCCCGTCCTCCTCCTCCTCGTCCTCCTCCTTCTCCGTCCTCCTCCTTCTCCCGTCCTCCTCCTCCTCCCGTCCTCCTCCTCCTCCCGTCCTCCTCCCCTCCCGTCCTCCTCCTCCCGTCCTCCTCCTCCCGTCTTACTCCATTTCCCTCTTAGTGAGAGAGCTTGGTTGACTCCTGTGGTTCTGTCCGTCCATCTGTCTCTCTGTCTTGCTCCATTTCCCTACTAATGAGATTAGTTTGGTTGACTCGGTTCGGTCAACACTCGGGCTACAGTGTGGACGGAAAGTTATGGTGAGTTGTAGTGAAAGTCGACAACAAGACCCCAGTACCCAGTCCAATGTGTCCTTCAGAGCACCCGGCGGGAGGAGCCCAGCCCAAGTCAACTCCACCTTATCTAATCTAGCCTAACCTAACCTAACCCATCACCCTCCTCACCCCGCCCCCCACCCCAAACTCATCCCAGCCTAGCCTTGCCTAATCTAATTTAGCCGAACCTAACCAAACCCAATCTAACCTAACCCAACACAAACTCATCCCAGCCTAGCCTTACCGAGGAGAATGACAAGACTAATCCCGGGCATTAGGAACCTTGAGTACAGAGACAGGTTAAAGCTTCTTAATTTACACTCCCTCGAGAGACGTAGAGTGAGGGGCGATATGATCGAGGTGTATAAATGGAAGTCAGGGCTAAACAAGGGGACATTACAAAGGTATTTAAACTACCCAACTAGGAGCGAATGGTTTTAAATTAGACAAATTTAGATTTAGGCGCGAGATAGGTAAACATTGGTTTGGAAATAGAGTAGTGGACGAGTGGAACAAGTTACCAAATATCATCATTAACTCGAATACTCTGGATAGCTTCAAACATAGGGTGGATGGATATATGAGCAATAGGGGTTGGGTGTAAATGGGACTGCCCAGTATGGGCCAATAGGCAACCCTGGCTGGGGCTCTAGAGGGGGCAGTTCAAAAGATATCGAAGTCTTTAAACTGCTAAGAGAACATAGGGGCACGGGGGTGGAGGAGACTGCAGTGGGAGCGGGTAAACAAGGCGAAAGATTACAAGGAAATAGTGTTAGGAATGATGTCAAAACTAAATTAGACAGGGAGTTTAAAACTAAACGCGGTAAGGGAAGGACTCAGAACACGACTAACTTAAATGTATACTACGCGAACAGTAGAAGTATGAGAAACAAAATGGATGATATTAAGGCCTTGGTATGTACCGAAGAAATCGATATAATTGCATTCACTGAAACATGGATCAACCTAGACACACGTGAATTACCAGTCGAATACCAAATTGCGGGTTACAAACTGTTCCATACCGATAGGCAGACCAGGAAAGGAGGCGGAGTAGCAATCTATGTTAGGGATAATCTGAAGTGTGAAATAAATAAGGAAATAAAAACTGAGAGGAATACAGAAACAATTTGGATAGAATTAAGCGACGGTCGGGAAAAATTAATCACAGGGGTAATATATAGACCCCCCAATCTTGATAGCGTCAATGAGCGACTTATCTGGGATGAAATGCGCAGGGCTTCCATACACAACAAAGTCTGTATAGTAGGCGACTTTAACCTTGGCCAAATAGATTGGACTGTCCTTACGGGTAACTCAGAATCAGAGGATTTTCTCGAGACGATCCAGGACTGTTTCCTAAGTCAACATATAACCGAACCCACACGGGGTAATAATATACTGGATTTAGTTCTGTCGAACAGAGAAAACCTCATTAGCAATGTCGAGGTAGGGAACGAACTTGCAAACAGCGATCACAAAGAAATTCGATTCCAGTTAGATTTTCGGGGCAGACGTAAGGAAAATTCCACTAAAGTACCAGATTTCAGAAGGGCAAACTTTGACAGTTTAAAGAGGCAGCTGAGAGAGGGGGTGTCGCGCTTGGCCGTGAACCTGACAGATGACACCGACCTGATAACGAGATCTGAGATTGCCGAGTTCCACGACAATTTAAATAGTGAGTTACTTAATGCACAAAGGCAGAACATACCATACAAAAAACTCAGATCAGACAACAATGACCCTAAATGGATAAATAATTATTTAAGAACATCATTGGCCAAAAGAAGGCTATAGGTAGAAGGATAAATCGTGGCGAAATTCACCTCCGGGACTATTATAGGGTATTGGCGAGTAGGGTTAAAACCGAGATAAGGAAAGCAAAGAGGAATAATGAGGTAAGGGTAGCAAGGGAGGCGAAGACAAACCCCAAAGGATTCTACCAAATGTATCAAACTAAAACACGAGAAAAGATTGGACCAATACGGTCAGACTCCGGCGAGCTCACTGATAACGATGGAGAAATGAGCAATAATTTGAATAAATATTTTCAACAGTTTTCACCACCGAAAATTTAAACATGATACCCGAGGCACCGACTCTATTCAGAGATAGTGAAGAAAACAAATTAAGTGAGATAGTAGTGACTAGTAACGATGTTAGTAAGCAAATAGACAAATTAAAGCCTAATATGTCACCTGGTCCCGATGAGATATTTGCCAGAGTATTAAAGGAATGTAAGGAAGAGCTTAGTATGCCCATAGCAAAGTTGTTTAACATGTCCTTAAAAACAGGTGTAGTACCAGAATCCTGGAGGATAGCGAATGTAATACCGATTTTCAAGAAGGGGGATAGATCACTATCCTCTAACTACCGCCCAATCAGTCTAACATCAATAGTAGGCAAATTACTGGAAGCAATCATTTCAAACTCTATTCGAAATCACCTGGAGAAGCACCTGTTGATCAATGATTCCCAGCATGGATTCACAAGCGGACGTTCTTGCCTAACTAATCTATTAACATTCTTTTCATCAGTTTTCGAATCGGTGGACGAGGGGCACAATTATGATGTGGTATATCTCGACTTTAGTAAAGCCTTCGACAGAGTCCCCCACGAAAGACTGATTAGAAAGGTAGAAGCTCATTGCATCAAAGGTGACATCCTTAAATGGATTAGGGCGTGGTTACAGGACAGGAAACAGCGAGTGAGCATTAACGGCACTGAGTCCCATTGGAGCAACGTCACAAGTGGAGTTCCCCAAGGCTCAGTACTTGGACCATTATTGTTTATTATATACATAAATGACATATATATCGGCATAGACAGCAACATAAGTAAATTTGCTGATGACACTAAAATAGGACGTGTTATCAAATCTGACGAGGACTCGGCAAAACTACAGGAAGATCTAAACAAATTTTTCGAATGGTCTGAAAAAATGGCAGATGAAATTCAAGTCGACAAATGTAAAAGTACTCAGTATAGGAGATGTAAACGGAAACCAGATACCAGATGAACAAGCGATGCCATAGAGAAATCCGACTTCGCGAGATTTAGGAGTAATGATAAGTAGGAACCTTAAGCCAAGTAAACAATGTGTTTTTGCTCGTAACAAGGCTAATAAAGTACTTGGGTTCATACAAAAGAAGTGTTAGTTACAAGACTAAGTCATCTAAACTGTATCTTGCTCTTGTGAGACCACACCTGGATGCGCCAGTTCAGTTCTGGTCACCGTATTACAGAATGGATATAGAATCCTTGGAAAGAATTCAGAGGAGAATTACAAGACTAATCCGGGCATTAGGAACCTTGAGTATAGAGACAGGTTAAAGCATCTTAATTTGCACTCCCTTGAGAGACGTGGAGCGAGGGGCGACCTGATAGGTGTATAAGTGGAAGGCAGGGCTAAACAAAGGGGACATTACAAAGGTACTCAAACTATCCAACCAGGAGCGAACTCGTAACAATGGTTTTAAATTAGACAAATTTAGATTTAGGCGTGAAATAGGTAAACACTGGTTTGGAAACAGAGTAGTGGATGAATGGAACAAGTTGCAAATATCATCATTAACTTTCGAATCACGGCTGAATTGCTTCAAACATAGGTTGGATGCTCATATGGGCAATAGGGGTTGGGTGTAAACGGGACTGCCCAGTATGGGCCAATAGGCCCGCTGCAGTTTCCTCCATTCTTATGTTCTTATGTTCTTAACCCAATCGAACGTAACCTAATCTTGAAAGTGTGAGGCTTAATATTACTGAAGGAAGTCTGGTATGGTTAGGGTAAGGGTGTTCCAGTCAACCAATAGAAGAAGCGGGATGACTAATTTTTATTGTGGATGATATCTCTGAACTTGACCCCCTAACCCCACTACGGCCTACACTCCCTCCTGACCCCCACCTGCACTCTCCCCCGACCCCCACCCTTACACTCCCTCCTGACCCCCACCCTTACACTCCTCCTGACCCCACCCTTACACCTCCTCCTGACCCCCACCCCTTCCCCCTGACCCCCACCCCCTGCACTCCCTCTGACCCCACCTGCACTCCTCTGACCCCCACCCCTGCACTCCTCCTGACCCCCACTGCACTCCCTCCTGACCCCCACCCTACACTTCCCCTGACCACCTGCACTCTCCTGACCCCACTACACTTCCCCTAACGGACCTACGGCCTAGAAAACAGTGCGTTAATGTTCGAAATAAGGCAAACAGAGTATTAGGTTTTATATCTAGATGTGTAAGTAACAAGAGTGCAGAGGTCTTATTCAACTATATCTTGCGCTAGTCAGGCCACCTCGATTATGCGGTTCAGTTCTGGTGCCCCTATTATAGAATGGATATAAATTCACTAGAGTCCGTGAAGAATGACGAAAATGATTCGGGACTTAGAAACCTTCCATATCAGGATAGGCTAAAAAACTTAACTTGCATTCCCTAGAAAGACGAAGAGTGCGGGGAGATATGAAAGAAGTATTTAAGTGTGTGAAAGGAATCAATAAGGGATATAGATAAAGTTCTTATAATATCCGAGCAGGATAGGACTCGAGAGCAACGGTTCAAGTTGGATAAGTTTAGGTTTAGGAGGAGATAGGAAGAAACTGGTTCACAAATAGGGTGGTGGACGAGTGGAACAAGCTTAGCAACTTTGTAGTAAGTGCTGGAACTCTGGAAAGTTTCAAAAGGAGGCTAGATAGATTCATGGATGATAGAGAGTGGTAGTAACTCTCGACAGGAGCTGCCATGCACAGGCCAACCGGCCTATTGCAGACTCCTTATGTTCTTATGCTCTTATGTAACCGGGTACTCCTAAGTTACCAGTTGTGAAAGTTTGACGGGTGATAGTTGTTGGTAATATAGGTCTATAGGCGTTTGACCTTCACCCACTTCCTACCTGCCTACTTATTGCCCTCCCTCCCTTTTTTTTTCCTCCTTACCTGCACCCATAACCATAACCCCCCCACCTCTTAACCACACACCTACCCTCAGCACCTACCTCATTACACCCACCCCTCACACATACCTCCTTCACCATCATATACCTCGACACTCTCTTACCTGTCCCCCTTTACCCCTCCCCTCCCTTTCATGCCGTTCCTCTTACGCCTGCCCCCGCCCTCCCTAGCACGTGTGACCTCCACCTAGTATATTATAGACTGGTGGGAGGGGGGTCTTAATTCTCAATTCTTGCTCCCTCCTTCCCAGTCTTGATCTCTCCCTCCCCAGTCTTGGGAAAGAGTAGTGGACGAGTGGAACAAGTTACCAAACATCATCATTAACTCGAATACGCTGGATAGCTTCAAACATAGGTTGGATGGATATATGAGCAATAGGGGTTGGGTGTGAATGGGACTGCCCAGTAGCCAATTGGTGCTGCAGTTTCCCTTCCCTACTTCCTCTCCTCCGTGTTTTCCCCCGTCTCCTAAATGTCCTCTCTCTCTCTCTCTCTCTCTCTCTCTCTCTCTCTCTCTCTCTCTCTCTCCTCCCAGTTACCCTTGGCACGGTTCTCGAGGATCCACCAGTGACCTTGTCTACTCCGTGTGGAGGGTGGGGGTATGGTGGGTGGGGTAGTGGGAAGGTGTGTGGAGGGTGCGTGTGTACAGTACGGGTATGGTGTTTTGTATCACTTAACCTTGTTTATGTATGTGTATATACCTACTTAATATATAAACATGTGCACCAATGTGTGTACGTTAATATGAAGGAGAATGGGTGAGGGAGGGAGGGAGGCCTATTTCACCTCTCTCCCTCTCTCTCTTCCTTCCTCACCCCTTTACTATATTCCATAACTATCTCTCTCATCCACCCTCTCCCCACCTCCCCCACCTCCTCCACCTCCCCACACCCCCATCACCCCAGCGTTTGTCTTCCAGCACACCTGACCCTCTCTATACCCCACCTCCCCCACCTCCCCCACACCCCCATCACTCCAGCGTTTGTCTTCCAGCACACTTGACCCTCACAGTTAATGGCTTCTACCTGTACAGTAATTGCGTCGTGCATTAAATGTGCTCCCACACATTGTTAAATAAACTCTACTAACAATAAAATGCTTCCTACTGTCGGTAAATAATGGTTGTCCAAATAAATGGTCTCTATTCCAGCTAAATGAGTTTTATTTCCATTTTATTCTGCTTTTATCCCTAGGAAATAGTCTGTAGTCCTAGTAAATAGTTTCTTTATCTGTGGTATATGATTAACTAGCCTGGATAAAGTACTTTGAAAGTATGTAAACACCGGTAGTAATATATATTTACGGATGGATGTCATGAATTTGTAAATAAATACTGCGATTCCTGTTGTCTCTGTAGAGGTGTCATTATCCTTCGTCCGTCCTCATATTGGTAAAGATACGTTTTTTTACTGTGTACATGGCG
This sequence comes from Homarus americanus, assembly GCF_018991925.1. Lineage (NCBI taxonomy): Eukaryota > Metazoa > Arthropoda > Malacostraca > Decapoda > Nephropidae > Homarus > Homarus americanus. The sequence goes on along the minus strand of NW_024731852.1, from coordinate 271,494 downwards.
CCCCTCCTTCAGAAAATGGCCACCAACCCCCTCTACCCCACCTCGGAAAATAGCCTCTCCACCCCTCTGAAAATGATCTCCTTCCATATCAAGATAGATTAAAGAAACTAAACTTGCATTCCTTAGAAAGACGAAGAGTGCGGGGAGATATGATAGAAGTATTTAAGTGGGTGAAAGGATAATAAAGGGGATATAGATAAAGTTCTTATAATATCCGAGCAGGATAGGTCTTGGAGCAACGGATTTAAGTTGGACAAGTTTAGGTTTAGGGAGAATAGGAAGGAACTGGTTCAAAATAGGGTGGTGGACGAGTGGAACAAGCTTAACAACTTCGTAGTAAGTGCTGGAACGCTGAAAGTTTTAAAAGGAGGCTAGATAGATTCATGGATGGCAGAGAGTGGTAGTAACTCTCGACAGGAGCTGCCATGCACAGACCAACCTGCCTATTGCAGACTCCTTATTTTCTTATGTTCTCCCTCCCCTCTCGGAAAATGGCCTCCACTCCTCGGAAAATGGCCTCCCTCCAGCTGTTGCTCCGGGGGCCACTTTTCTTTGGGGTTGGCAAGAAGCTCAAGTGAAAGTCAGGTGTTTTTGGTCGGGTGTGGGATATTGTTGTCTTGCCCTGGAGCTTCCGATTGTTCGCACACCGTCGTTCCTAGACTCGGGGCCGTAGTTCATGGTTTCTAGAGAAGCGGCCGTGGTTCTGGATTCTAGGTATGGGGGCCGTGGTTCTGGTTTCTAAATAGGGAGGGCGTAGTTCATGTTTTACAGCTACAGGGCCGTAGTTCACAAGGGGTCTTAATGTGGAGTGGTTGGGAGAATGCGCCTTCAACTTACAACACACACCTACACACCTACGCACACACACACACCTACTTACACACACACCTACTTACACACACACCTACTTACACACACACACCTACTTACACACACAAACCTACTTACACACAAACCTACTTACACACACCTACTTACACACCTACTTACACACCTACTTACACACACATTACACACACACACCTACACACACACACACACACCTACACACCTACACACACACACACACACCTACATACACACCTACACACACACCTACACACCCTACATACACACACCCTACACACTTCTACACACACACCTACGCGCACACAACTCCGCGCACATTATAAGAATACAAGTGTGTGTGTGTGACCGTGTCGAAAGTTTAAGGGGACAGTGTCGTAGGTAAATTCTGGTTCATTTCACTTTAGCACCCTGTCATAAACACCTTGACCCTGATCCTAGTTTTTATGCAATCCTTAAATATGGGTCACATAGGGGACTGGCGTCTGTCTGTCTGCCCGCCCGTCTATAGCTACTGATTTGGCCGGCAACAAAACCATCTGGTAACCAATGGATAGATAGACAGACTGATAGACAAGTGATAGGTTAGTAGATGGATAGACAGACAAGAATAGATCAATTGGTCGGTCTTGTCTTTTCTCTCCGCGTTCGTCACTTGTTTGCTTCATCTGGTCGTGTGCTCCTTAGGATCTCCGGTAGCCAATCAGATACGGCTTAGGAGAATAGCCAAAGATCTGATTGGCTAATTATCGTCGCGTTGAGGCTTCCAAAACTCTTTATAATGTCTGAACCTGAGATATGTTTTTATTCCTCGTGGTGAAGAGAGAGAGTGGGGAGGGTGTATAGAGGGAAGGACCGTGTCTGTCTGTTTCTCTGTCAACAAGTTTTGCCTCGGAGATGATGACATGAACTAAGAGACACACACACACACACACACACACCCACACACACACACCCCCCCACACACACCCCTCCCACACACACACACCCCTCCCACACACACCCCCACACACACACCACACACCCACACACACACTCACTCTACCGGGGACTATTTCCATCAGTTTCTTGTCCTTGCTAAGTGTCTCTTTGTCTTCTCTAAGTGACTTCTTCCTCCATTAAGTGTGTGTGTCCTTGCCTCTCTATTACCATCCAGTAATTATATATATTTTATTTATGATATACAGTAAAAAGTGGAGGATTCATATGAAGATTAGCCCCGCTCTCCCTCCCTCCCTCCCTTCCATTCTTTCCTGTTTATTTTACTTGATGATTAAATTGTACTGGTAATTAGAGGGATTAGGGTGGTTAGGTTAGATGAAGTTAGCGTTAGTGTGGTTAATCCTAAGGTTAATCTTGAGGTTGACCTTTATGACCCAGCACCCAAGGGTCACCACATACCCGTCTCATCAATCATCATTTTATGGGTTGACGGTCACGGGTCTTTACGAATCGTGGTGTTAATTCTTGTCGTGTTGAAGGTGAACTGACCCAAGGTTGACTGTCGCCACCTGTAGAATACCTCTACTACTTTGATGTATGTGCGTGTGTGTGCGTGCGCGTGCGTGCGTTATGTAGGTGTGTTTCGACATGAATACTGCGGTACATTATTTACGTACATTCAGCAGTGCGTGTGTACATGACTTCAGCAGTGCGTGTGTACATGACTTCAGCAATGCGTGTGTACATGACTTCAGCAGTGCGTGTGTGTGTGTATATGAATTCAATGGAGCTCGTGAAATTACACACACACACAGAGAGAGAGAGTTAACAGATGGTCTGGGCGTATTTTTACCACTAGAAGCTACAGGTAAAGTTGTTCCCAGCTGTAATATAAACCAAACACCTGATGGGAAATATTTAAAAAAGACAAAATAATTATGGTTGCTGTATTAAGGTGGAAGGAGGACGAGCTATATTACCAGTATTTTCTCCCTGGTATACTATTTCACTCACTAGATCTACCGAGTCCAACTGTTTATAATATTCCTCTCACCGATTATATAAACCGTATATATATATTAAACTCTGTTTCCCCCGGTTGTTGGTAAGTGTGTGTTTGTGTGATGTACAGAGCGGTGTTGGTGTTTATTTCGTTTGTTTTTTCTGTTTGTTTTCTTCCTTTGCTCTGTTAGATTCCGCCCGTTTCTGCGTTTGGCTCCGTCTCTCTCCGTCTCCGTCCGTCTTTCCACAATAATACGAGGTCGTAAAGCTAATTCGCTTCTATGGTCTGTAGGTGTGTCAGGTATAGTAATTATATCCAGGTGTTCGTGGGTCGGTAGGTGTGTCAGGTATAGTAATTATATCCAGGTGTTCGTGGGTCGGTAGGTGTCAGGTATAGTAATTGTGTCCAGATGTTTTTGGGTGTGTCACATGCATACTGTACTAATGTTTCCCAGTTGTATTTATGTATGTATTTAAGGAATGTCTTGTTGGCAATATTATTAACGTCTAAACTCTAATCACCTCACGTTTGCCATATGACGACGTAGGTGATTAGAGTTTGAACTCCGATAAAACTGTTTTTCAATTATGATTGAGTAAATGGATTTTTGCGTGTTGTAGGTCGATTGGATAAATTTTTGCGTGTTGTAGGTCGATTGGATAAAATTTTTTGCGTGTTGTAGGTCGATTAGATAAAATTTTTGCGTGTTGTAGGTCGATTAGTTAACATTTTTGCGTGTTGTAGGTCGATTAGTTAAAATTTTGCGTGTTGTAGGTCGATTGGATAAAAATTGTGTTGTAGGTCGATTAGATAAAATTTTTGCGTGTTGTAGGTCGATTAGATAATATTTTTGCGTGTTGTAGGTCGATTAGATTAAAAATTTTTGAGTATTCTGTAGGTCGAATCGCGAGTAAAGTCGACGTGAGGTTTTTTCTTATATTAATGGTTTTTAATAATTCCTAGAGAACTAAACATTGATTATATCCAAGACATTACCTAGATATGACTGGATAATTTACTCGTATTGAACCACTTTGCCTCTTCCCTCCCCCTTCTCCCTTTCCCTTTCCTTTGCCCCTTCCCTTGCTATGATTTGGGTTAGTTGGGTTATCAAATCCCCACCAACCCTCCTGCTAGCTTGGTAAAGTAAGAGTGAGGAGAGGGATTACGTACGTGTAATGGTGGGTTAGTTCTTACCAGCGGTCCCTTCTCCGGGGTGAGGAGAGGGGGTCTCTAGTGAGGAGAGGTTCGGGGAGAGGGGTCTCGGTGAGGAGAGAGTGGGGTCTCGAGGTGAGGGAGAGGTGGGGGGTCTCCAGGGTGAGGGAGAGTGGGGGCTCTAGGTGAGGGAGAGGTGGGGTCTCTAGGTGAGGGAGAGTGGGGGTCTCTGGGTGAGGAGAGTGGGGGTCTCGGGTGAGGGAGAGAGTGGGGTCTCCGAGGTGAGGGAGAGGTGGGGTCTCCGAGGTGAGGGAGAGTGGGGGTCTCCTGGGTGAGGGAAGGTGGGGTCTCGGTGAGGGAGAGAGTGGGGTCTCTAGGTGAGGGAGAGTGGGGGTCTCCTGGGTGAGGGGAGAGTGGGGTCTCTAGGTGAGGAGAGAGTGGGGTCTCGGGTGAGGGAGAGAGTGGGGGTCTCCGAGGTGAGGGGAGTGAGGTCTCCTAGTGAGGGAGTGGGGAGTCTCCTAGGTGAGGGAGAGAGAGGGGGCTCCTAGGTGAGGGAGGTGGGGTCTCCTAGGTGAGGGAGAGTGGGGGTCTCAGGGAGGAGAGGGGGTCTCCTAGGTCTAGGTGAGGGAGAGAGTGGGGGTCTCCCTAGGTGAGGAGTGGGTGGGGTTGGGTGAGGGAGAGAGTGGGGTCTCTGGGTGAGGGAGAGTGGGGGCTCTAGGTGAGAGAGTGTGGGTGTCTCCTAGGTGAGGGAGAGAGTGGGGGTCTCCTGGGTGAGGTGGGGAGGTGAGGGAGTGAGGTGAGGGAGAGGTGGGGGTCTCTGGGTGAGGGAGAGGTGGGGTCAGAGGGAGAGAGTGGGGGTCTCCTGGTGAGGGAGATGGGGTCTCCTAGGTGAGGGAGAGAGGGGGGTCTCCTAGGTGAGGGAGAGTGGGGGTCTCTAGGTGAGGAGGGAATCGTTAACCAAAATGTCACTATAATCAATGAAGTAAATAACGGATTACGATAATAATAAAATACTTTTCGGAAATAGATTAACATGTGTGTGGGGGTGAAATGTGTGGGGTGAAAGGGTGTGTGGGGGGAGGTGAAGAAGGGGTGTGTGTGTGTGTGTGTGTGTGTGTGTGTGTGGGGAGTTAACCACTTTCTCTTGCTCAACCACTACTACCACCTGTACCATTGCCCTGCTACCTACTTCCCTTTCACCACTACCACACTGACTACCCCCTCTTCTTAACTACTGCCCCTCCTCCCCCTCTTTATCATCAGTGCTACCATCACTAGTGGTAGCTACGCCCCACCCTGCCTTGCTACGCCCCTTGCGACCAGCCCCGTCTTGTTCTGCCCTGCCCCACCTTGCCCTGCCCCGTCCCCACCTTGCCTGCTCCGCCACACCCATCCACCCCCACCCTTGCCCCGCCCCTCCTCGTCTCACCCCACCTCTCAACGTCCTGCCCCGTCTCTACCTGGCCTCTGCCCCGCCATTGTCACTAGCCCCCCTACTAGCTTACCAACTACCGTACCATTACCCTGCTACTATCACCAACACTAGTACCACCCCACTACTACCAGTACAGTACCACACAACCACCAGTACCACAATGCTCTCAAAACATTTTTTTACCTTCCTTTGGCTATTCTTGGCTTACTTTCACCCTCCGTTGTACCCCCCCCCCCGTCCCCTGGTGTGGGCAGAACCTAACCTAACCCAATCCCCTATCAACAAGCTGGCATATAAAACAAAAGAAGATCAACGTCAACTATAAACGATATAACACTGGGAATAGTTTCGAGGAGACTTAAAGGATCGAACACTAATAAAATCAAGTTATCTATACATACACACATCCTATCGCTTCATCCTTATAGATCCTATACCGGTACATCCTTACTGAAGTCAATCCTATTTTAACATCCTTATTTATCCTTTCGCCTCATCCTATATCCATCCTGTTGCCAAATCCTTATCCTGGACCTTAAACCCTTTGACGCCAATGATTTAACCCTCCTTAAAGAGTGCAATCTGCTAAACAATCATACATGTAGGCAGTAAGTCAGTATACGTGTGAGAAGCGAGTATGTATATATGTAGACAGTATACATAGAGGAAGTGAGAAACCGGTATACATGTAACAATTGAGGCTTTAGTAACTTTAATTGAATATACGACGAAATAAAACGTGCATGCAAGCCCTGGGATTGGATGGAGCGTGCAAAGGCGAAGTGAGAGTGGGGGAGTAGGTGCAAGCAGCCAGCAGCAGTAGGAGGAGGGGCAGGTAGGGAGGGGGAACGGGGGGGGGGGCACTCAAGAGGGGAAAGTAAGGAAGAAATGTGACGAATAACGAGAGACTGTACCACTATTCGTTGTCTGTGTTCGTCCACCTGTACCTCACATTTTCTGTATCTGTTAATTTACTCTTGATGTCATTAAATGCGTACTAGATGATGATTGGTCGATGTTATTTAATTATTGCATGTCAAAATGGACGATTTCCGATGGCGGTATCCGACAACTCGACAGCCATGCCATTTATCACATGTTTTCGGTTTGTTTGTTTGTTTACATCCGTCTAGTCTTCACGTGTTGCCAATAATATGTTTTTGCTTTAATTTTTATTGTTTTGGTCGCGCGTGTAGGGTGGGAGGTGGTTGGTGGTCGTCTCTGTGATGTAAAACCTTGGTGGTCGTCCTCAACACGAAGCTGAATAACCCGAGACTGCTGTTCAAGGAGCAGAAATTCCGGTTTGATGCGACAGTGGGAGAAAGTGTTCCGTAGTGATGCCATATTGCGAGGGGCTCTTCTCAACCATGGTGGCACTGTGAGGACCATGGTGGCACTGTGAGGACCATGGTGGCACTGTGAGGACCATGGTGGCACTGTGAGGACCATGGTGGCACTGTGAGGACCATGGTGGCACTGTGAGGACCGTGGTGGCACTGTGAGGACCATGGTGGCACTGTGAGGACCGTGGTGGCACTGTGAGGACCATGGTGGCACTGTGAGGACCATGGTGGCACTGTGAGATGGTGGCACTGTGAGAGGGACCGTGGTGGCACTGTGAGGGACCATGGTGGCACTGTGAGGACCATGGTGGCACTGTGGGATGGTGGCACTGTGTGGTGGCACTGTGAGGACCGTGGTGGCACTGTGAGGACCATGGTGGCACTGTGAGGACCGTGGTGGCACTGTGAGGACCGTGGTGTCACTATGAGGGCCACAGTGGCGCTATGAGGACCATGGTGACAATAAGGACCATGATGGCACTATGAGGACCATGATGGCACTGAGGACCATGGCACTACCGGGAGAAGGACTCTGAGGGAACGTGGAGAAAGTTCACTCTCGGATGTTGCAAAAAAAGTGGTTTTGGCACTGTAGAGCCGGGAGGGGGGGGTGCTGGGGAAGGGAGAGAGTGAGTAGGAGAGACTGGGGGATTGAGAGCCTTGTACTATACTAAGATACATCAGGTAGTTCTGACCTTGGTGGTTGTCATTGGTCAGGTCACGTAATGGTGGTGGTGGTGGTGAAGGATGGTAGTGGTGGTGAGGAATATGAATGGTGGTAGTGATGGTGGTGTAGGAGGGAGGGTATTGGTGGTGGAGGAGGGTGGATAGTGGCGGTGAAGGAGGGAGGATAGTGGTGGTGAAGGAGGGAGGGTATTGGTGGTGGAGGGTAGTTGGTGGCGAAAGGAGGGAGGATAGTGGTGGTGAAGGAGGGAGGATAGTGGTGGTGAAGGAGGGAGGGAGGGATGGAGGGAGGGTAGAGGTGTATGTGAGTGGTGGCGCCTCCCGGATGTGCGATGCCACGAGAGAAAGTTTAGTCAGAAACACACCTGACTGACCACCCACCACCCTACACACCTGACTGATCACCCACCACCCCACACACCTGAATGACCGCCCACCACACCCCCCACACACCTGACTGACCGCCCACTGCCACACTGACTGACCCTGCCCCACCTGACCCCACCACACACCACACCTGACTGACCGCCCACCACACCCACACACACACCTGACTGACCGCCCACCACCCCCCACACACCTGGCTGACCGCCCACCACCCCCACACACCTGACTGACCCCCCCCCCACACACACACACACCTGGCTACACACACACACACACCTGACTGTAGCACAAGTCTGTCTCCTTTTCGGTCCTAAGTGAACGCATCTACTCGTAGTTGTGATAGAACCCCTGTATAATGTGGCTATATTTGGATTTCATTTATTGTATTTCAACCCAAAATAACCAACTAGGGGGCGTTATTTTATTTTCATTTACGAGGAACAATAAATATATACGAACCTCTTTTTAGATTCGTTACGTTATTTCCCGGGAGTAGCGTTTTCTCTGGTGTTGTTTAAGGTTTATTATTCGTGGTGTGTGTATTAGTATGGCGTAGCGGACCATATGCGTTGGTGTCCTTGAGGGTCTTCGTTCACAGGGTGTAAATAAAGGTCCACCAGGCTCTAGGTCCTGTATTATCCCGTCTACCCCTATCTCGCTGCTCCCTCCCCCCATCTCACCTGTGTTTTTCTTAGTTTGTCCAGTCCAGTTCAGTCCGGTCCTGTCTTGTCTCGTGTACACATAACTGGTATCATCGTAGCTTCCTTGTCCTAATGGCAGTGAGTTTGCAATGTGTCCTTCGTTAATACCTCCCTTGATTCGTGATCCTCTTCACTGTCACTCTTCTTGGGCACTGAGAGACATTTGGAATTTTTATCAGCTTTAATCTCTAGTAGAAATGTTGGTAAGATTAAGTTAATTTTCGACACTCGGGGAGATAAGATGAGGTTTTCACTGCAGTGCGATTTGGCAACGCCGAGAATTCATGTTACGAAATAGTGAACACTTTACTGTCGCTAAGGGTAAACGACTTATTTTTATCATCAAAATAGTGTTATACCTTTCTTTACAAAGTAATATGACCACAACTGTGTTGCAACTGGAGCTGTGGTATGTGTTGCATCAGGTCTGAAAATGTACAAGTTGCAGTAAGTAGACTTGCGGGCAGATACGTCGATATAACTTTTGTTTGTTTTTCCCTGGAGTCGACTGGCCTCCCTCAGAGATGCCCTTGGCCTCCCTCAGAGATGCCCTTGGCCTCTTCGTCTTCTGTGGTGCCCGACCTCGGCTCCACGCACCACATTATTAGAAAATTCTTATAGTGGATTGTCTGGTGTAACACTAGTTGTTGGAAGGTTAACACGGGGATATTGTCGCAGTGAAGACTTGGTTATTGAAACGTTCTCAGCATATTGTACATTAATGGAACAATAGTGAGGACATTGTTGTTTGCCTCGTGTTGATGCTCACACACACACACACACACGTGGATATCGTCGTGACTGGCGCTATGTTACTGTAACACCCGCATGTGGATATTATCGTGTGTGACGTCCAATGTATCGTTAAGCCATTACGTTTTTTTTAACATGACGAAGGTTTACAGCACTTTCACTTACACTTATTCCAGTTTACTTAAGTCTGGCCTTCATTTTTGTGAACAGCTTTTCTGTCAAGTGATGAATGTTAGTTTTCAGGTTATTTTTTGATGTGTTGCACTGTATAGATTGTGAATATGTTTACTAATTTTTGTTAGTGAAATTATTATTTGAATGACCATCTTTGCCATCACTCAGTTGGTCGGTCGGTGTCTTTCTGGCATTTTTAACAAGTCCTGGATGTGTACAGTACCTGAACATGTTAGTCCAGCACTGTTGCAATATTAGTTGGTCGTCATTCACAACTCTTACTCCAAAGAAGTTAGTTATGACAGCCTGAGAGCGTGATGTATTAACCTGAAATTATGGCTAAGTGAGAATGTTTTAAAAGCTAATGGCCGTCTCGGAGACATTTCGAAAGATTTACTTTAGCGAACACAGGAAGTGACTCCAGGACCTGTGTGATACAGTGCTTGCAGGCAACTGATTGTTTTGTTAGCGAGGCACGACAATGTTAACTTGATGAGAGAAATTATTTTGTTGGGCTTATGGTAATAAACATTGTTATTTTTGTTACTACTATTACTACTACTACCGTACTACTATTGCTGTAGACTTGTACCCCGTTGTCTACCACACAGGCAACAGGTAGCGTTCAATGAACTACGGCATATGATCGGTAAGTTGCCGAACCAATGAAAAGCGCGATCGTATTCACAATAAACTCGACGAGCGTATATGTCAATCGTCATCATCACTACTGCACGATATTTCAACAGACAGCCTGCACCAGCGAGTATGAAAAAGGAAAGTGATATGAAATGCAAGAGCTGAGGGCATAACGAACCCCCCCCCCTCTCTCTCTCTCAGGGACAGCGCTTGCATCTTTCAATCAGTCCAATATTCTCTTAACTTTTTTGCTTTCATAATATACCTTTAAGATCACAACAACACGTCTGCAATGCTGAAACCACAAGCTGAACAGCGGTGTGGTGTCATCCTGTAAGTTTCATCAGCTTTAGGTGTTGGTGAATAAACATTTAATATCACAGCTGAATGTGTTTCCCATTCCCCGAAGATGAAAGCAAGCAAGCAAACATTCCATTCTTGTTTACATTCGTCGTTTAATATACAAAGGTGGATTGCAATACAGTATTCTGCTGTGTAAGGCCAGTTTTTTTTAGTAAGATAGAAAAATATACAGACAAGGTTGCAATTGAGTAATGTAAAAATGGAGGGAACTATCTTTCTGCTACCCCATTTTAGACACGACTTGCGCTGCAGCCCCTAGGATATGTCCAAGGCCGAGTCGAGAGTTGTCTTTGTTGTTGAAAGGCTCCAGGGGTGTAGTGACCTTGTCAACCTGAAGAATGTGGGTACAGTCAGGAGATGACAAACGCAGGAAATAACATGACCCCCATTAAAATTCATCTTAATACTGACGTAACATTAGAGTTGTCTTTGATGGATTGAAAAAGATAAATACTGTATACATAGAGTAGATCTCTCTTACATAACCTACATTAACACAGTTTAAAAAGAAGAAAAAACTTTGCACTAACTGAAGAAAATAACAATTATATAGCTAAAATAAAAATAAAGGTTTGAAGATAACGATAACATTTACATATTTAAATAAAATAAATGTAATTGTGTTACATAGCCTTTGTATTGTTGAAAAGATAATCAGCAGTGATGTAAAACGTATACATTGTTAAATTTAAGAGATTCATGCATTGTATCGGTATATAACAATTGTATAATAGTGAATAATATTTCATCTTCAAACAGCTTCGAATAGTTAAAACGTATTGTGATGGTGTTGAGTACTTGATAAAAACGATAAATAATGATAATGTTAGAGGAACAATAATATTGATGTATAATGATGTGGTTTAATGGTTGATGGTAATAATGACGGTGGTGACTGATGATGGTGGTGGTAGTTATTAATTCTGACGGTAATGGTGATTTGATAGTGATGATGGTGGTGATAGTAGTAATGGTTTGTTGATAATTTGACAGTATAAAAATGTGTGTGTGTTTGTTTGTTGTTGTTGTCTGACCAGAATGTTTATTATTGTTTAGTTACACGCTCAGTACGTCACATGTTTAGTGTATTGCATTAAAGGATGGCCACGCCTCTCTCTCTCTCTCTCTCTCTCTCTCTCTCTCTCTCCTGGGTCTGTTTCCCTCTCTCTTTCCATAGCTGTTCGCCTCTCAGGATATCTCTCTACGACGCCACACTCAAACTATACTTCAAATTTGCAGTAGACATCTAGCCTGGAGCCGCGTGATGTCTACGCCCTTGGAGGTTATTTAGTTTGAAGGGAAAGCCATAAGGTCTAAGATCTCCCCGTCAGTAGTCCCCTTGGCTGCGTCTCGATGATTGGAGGAACACGCTCTGCATTTCGGCCTTCTAACCGACACACCCACCTCCTGCCGTGGATGTCAGTCACGCGCAGTAGTGTTCGTTCATAATGCTCCACTTTCCATCTCCAGTACAAGCAATCGCCATCGCTTGATGTTGCTTCTCCATATTGTTTTTTTTTACTATAACTTCCCTGTGGAGGTTTTATCAGTGGAGTCTTTGTCTGTCCTTTGATTGTACTGGAGTAAATGAGGTTAGATTAGGTTAGGTTCCAAGAAGTCAGTGTGAATATATGCAATAAACATATTTTTTACCATTCCACTTTCCGCATCACATTTACCATAAAATCTAGTAAATAAAAAATAATTCAATAACCCCATAAGGAAAATAGAACCAAATAGCAATGGTAGATAAATAAATGATAATAGAAATAATATAAAGGGGAGAATAATAGACACGATAAAGAAAAAACTGTAATCTGTCTGCTGGGAGGTGACACACACGCACCCCCATACGCACACACGCACCCACACACACACACTCACACTCACACACACTCACACACGCAGTCATACTTATAAACACGGTAATTAAGTTGCATTCTACCTGCCTACTTCCCCCCCCTCCACCACCACCATTTGCATCATGGTTACCATCAACCAGCCTGACAACACCACATTACCAACATAACCAGAGCGTGTTATATCCTGGTTGGGTTATGGATTTCCGGAAGGGGTTGTGTACTGGACGGCTGGTCTATAGATATGAGATGAAAACAATGTTACCACCACAAGATAATGAGTGAAATTAATATATTATTGTGTTGTTTATGTAATATTAGTTGTTTTTTTATTTGAAGATTTGGTAATAACTCGACTTGACGTAAAAAAATAAAATACCTTAATTACTCAACTTCGTTACATCATTATTTCCGGTTTGTGTTACAGTAAAAGTTGAATTTCTATGTTTCTCTTACTTGTACATGTTTAAGCTTATACACGTTTAAGCTTACACATGTTAAAGCTGCCATTCCCCAAAGTTGTGATTCGTTTCTGGCTCTGTTGTTAAAATGACGCAAATTTTGTCAATAAACATTAACAGCAGCACCGGCGCCTACAGCTCTTGAGGTCCTAGGGGTGATAAGAACCACGTTAGAATTAGTTACCCTAAGTGATAGTGATGGTGGTAGTGATGATGAAGGGGTATATGTATGTTTGGCTTCACTATCATCACCATCATCTTTACCTCTATCGTCACTATCATCACTAGTCACCATCATCGTTATCAGGGGGTGGTAAAGCTCCTTAGAAAATATTAGTGGACGTTTGAGAGAAAATTTCAAATGCTTTTATAACAGGAAAGAAGTGGCAGGCCAGAGGTTGAGTGAAAGTGTGTGTGTGTGTGTAGTCCTGGATTCGTGTGTACTTCCTCCTACTACCATGACCCCTCACTACGACCCCCCATCACGACCCCTCACACTACCCCACTTCAAATACTCTCACTTCTTTCCTCACTGCCCCTCACTCTCACAGACGCCCCCTCCCCCCACTCTCACAGACGCCCCCTGTCCCCACTCTCACAGACGCCCCCTATCCCCACTCTCACAGACGCCCCCTCTCCCCACTCTCACAGACGTCCCATCTCCCCACTCTCACAGACGTCCCATCTCCCCACTCTCACAGACGCCCCCTCTCCCCACTCTCACCCCCTCTCCCCACTCTCACAGCCTCCCCCCCTCCCCTCGGACCTCCCTTCCTCATCCCCCCTCTCCTTCCCTCTCCCCCAAGGTAGTATGGTGATAATGAAGGGATCCTGAGACGCACGAAGACCTCAAACGAAAGTAAGAGGGCGCGCTTCTGCCCACCCCTCCCCTTCCTTCCCCTCCTACTCCCTCTCTTCTAACACCTCTCTTCCCACCCCCTCTCTCCTTCCTTCATCTAGTTTCCCTCTCCCTTACCTTCCCTTCCACTTTGGTGAAAATGATAATAATGACAGGTAAGAGATCTGATGACTGTGAAGGATCGGTTAGTTATCGAGTTTCCATGTCGGGTGAGTTTTGTTCACCCATAATTATTCCGTATGTCTAGTGTCTGATCAGGTGGCGTGTGTCGTAATATCGGGTGGCTTGTGTCTTAATATCGGGTAGCGTGTGTCGTAGCGTTGGGAGGCGTGCATCGTAATATCGGGTGTCGTAGCGTTGGGTGGCGTGCATCGTAATATCGGGTGTCGTAGCGTTGGGTGGCGTGCATCGTAATATCGGGTGGCGTGTGTCGTAATATCGGATAGGATGCGTTGTTGGCCAGTATGTGTGTCTGGAGAAGCTCGTGGGTATACGCGGCCGCCATGTACAGTCGACGAGACCCATGTGCGTTTTTTACTTGGCGTAAATGTGCGTCTGGTTGTAGGCGCGGCCCTCCTGACACGAGTAAAAATATACATTCACTAGTTAACCAGCTGGCGGTGAAGGGGGGGGGGGGCGCTCCCTAATTCTGGCGCTAATCGAGTATCTTGGTCGAGTCACTTATAAACTGTAGTAGTGTCACTTATAAACTGTAGTAGTGTCACGTATAAACTGTAGTAACGTCACTTATAAACTGTAATAACGTCACTTATAAACTGTAGTCGCGTCACTTGTAAACTGCATTCGTCTAGGAAACGTGTGAATAGTGAAAGGTAATCGGCTGAAGTTGATACGTTGAGGTAATTGAACACCTAAGAGTCCGGGTATAAGTGTCATGAAACACTTGCAGAAACACTTGAGGGTTTGTTTCGAGACCAGATACACTTTACACTCGTGCTTCATGAAACACTTAATGAACCACTTGATATTTTAAAAGATTTACTTTGTATTTTCTTCATATTTCTTAATTGAGGATAAACAAATACGCCTTTAATTAGAGTCCTGGTGTAGTTTTGACGCCATGTTTGTTTTCGTTGATGTACAGAAGTAATTAGTTATATTCTGGCGGGGGGAGTTGAGTGTACGAACTGAACCTCCTGTACAGAGGGTTTGTTGTGGTGATACTTGGACCACCATACGGGGAGGGTTAGCAACGAAGGGAAGAGGAGGAGGAGGAGGGAGAGTCAGCAAGGAGGTGAAGAGGAAGGAGGAGGAGGAAGAGGAAGAACAGAAGTGGGGAGGAAGAAGGAGGGTCAAGGAAAGGGAGCGCAAAGAACAAGTTTATCCCCTCCTGACCTCCTATTGTAAATTAGACCAGACTTTCAGAATCCAGTTTTTGATGTCGAAGTGATGATTAGGTTAGCCCAGCGGTGATTGGTTGGGGGGTGTGTGTGTGGGTTTTTTTTTACACGCACACAGACACACACTGACCTAGGTAGGGTTAAAGGTCACATTAGTAATTAACTTTCGCTCTATTTGTTTACTCATTCACCTGGCCGTACATGTGTTCATATACCTGACTGAATGGTTCGTCTTGGCAACAACGGATAATGAAACGAGAAACAATTGAAATGCTTTAATGTAACAGCAACAAGCAGTAACGTGTCCTTGCGTGTTGTAACTGTATTTACATTTGAGTTCCTGCAGCAATGTTTATAAATACATACACCTTTTGTTGCATCCCTGCCCCGTCTCCCTCCCCTCAAGGTGTGTATTGAACCAGTGACGTACGCCAATGAGAGGTGTGTGTGTGTGTGTGTGTGAATTTTATCTTGTTTTGTGAGGTGTATATATATATATTGGTTTCGGAACACCTGAAGATTAGACACTCCATTATTTTTGTCACCTGAAGATTGATCACCCTAAAGCTACCTGGTGTGGTTGCTTTCAAGGGCGACGTGTATCTCTCTCTCTCTCTCTCTCTCTCTCTCTCTCTCTCTCTCTTGTTTCTCATTGTGTCCCTCAATGATTTACGTCTTAAAAGTCTTTCTCACAGTTTATTTTTCTCTCATTCTATCTGTCTTTTAATCACACACACACACCCACCCTCACACACACCCACCCTCACACACACACACACACACACCCACACCCCCCCCCTACCTACCTAATAGTGGTAGTGAAGATGTACTGATGTGTTGGCGAGTAGTGATTCAGCATTCTACCTCGCCTCCCACACCACCATGAACGACCTGCCACCCCCACCACCACCTTGCTTGCCTAACCCAACCAACCTGTGTACAGCGACCACTTCCCCTTCCTTCCTCACACGCCCATTATATCACACTGTAAGGTTAAGGTAACGTGGTCTAGCTTACTATAACCAACAAGTTAAATAGGAGACCTTAGGTTAGGTTAAGTATAAAATGGATTAAGTTAACATATATATTTGTTAGGAGCTACAATAGAAGTTGGGTTAGGCTGCGTTAAGGTAAGTTTAGGTTAGGTAAGGTTGGGTTAGGGTAGGTTAGGTTAGGTAAGGTTTATACCCATTATATCTCATACTTTTTGCCCAACAGTCATAAATTCTACCATTCCCCTTCACATGACAACAGATCAGGTCGGCTCCCAAGGTCGATAACACTGGTGCAGGTCCGAGGTTTTTAGATGAGGCTGGACTAAATTAATGATCTTGGTGAAAAAAAAAATATGGATCACCTGAAGATTAGCCACCCCCAGAGACTATTGCTCCTGATGATTTAACATTAATGATAATCTAACGTAATTTAACTTGATCAAACCTACTTAAACCTAACTTGACCCCACTTGATTAAACCAAATTAAACTAACTTTATTTAACCTAACGTAAACCCTACCTAACCTAAACCAACCTAACCTAACCTAACCTAATCAACAAATGGTAGATCTGTCCTTCAGTTTTAATAAGCAGTGAATATAGTTAATGTGGTGTTCAGGATACAGGTGGGCAGCGCTAATTAGCAGGTGTATACTAACAAGGTTTTCCTTGTTTATTTTCGTGTGTTTGTGTGCATTAGTTTGTTTGTGTGTGTGTGTGTGTGTGTGTGTGTGTATAATGTAATTAACGGTTTATTTAAAAAATTCTGCAGCCCGAAGGCTGAAAATATACATTGGACATAAATGACTTATTACATACATAGGTGGTTTAACAAAAGCCTTCATCAGAGAAGGTAAAGGAACATACAGTGAACATACAGATTAATGTAGGTGTTGAACAGCAAACACGTAGTGTAGTAACTCCCTCCCAGATGGTGTTAGGAGGAACTCACGTGGTGTAGTAGTTCCCTCAGATGGTGTTATGAGTGTGTGTTTTAGTTTGTGTTTGTGTGTGCATTAGTTTGTGTTTGTGTATGTATTAGTTTGTGTTTGTGTATGTCAGTGGGTTTTTTTAATGTGTATGTGAGTTTATGTCCGTGTCTGTCTATGATTGGTATGTGCCAAGTGAAAGTAGTGCCACACGAGTCCTTGGCACTCCCTGGCATGGGGCCTCTTAGTGGGGGGGGCCGCGGCTACTAGTTTAGGGGGAGGGCCTTTTAACGTGTTTGTAGGGGGGGTATGGAAGTAAGGGGTGGAGGGAGTTCCTAACACCACCTCACCGCTCCACCACACCTCACCGCACCTCCACCTCACCGCACCTCCACCACCGTCACTCTAACGTTAAAAGTGAATGTACTAAAGTGACGTCACGGCGGTGTAGAGAATGTACACCTGTGGGGGGCCTACAGGGAGAATGTACTATAGCAGTAGGTTGTAGTGTACAGAGTATATTATCATTCTGAAGTGATTATTATAGTCTCAAATGGCTGTATAATTTTCTGGGGGGTGGATTATAGCATTGAGAATATATACAACTATTTAGTTTATATTATAGAAACTTGTGGCTACTGATGACACACGTACACACACATATAAACACACGTACATATAAACGTACACACACATATATACACGTACGCTATTAAGAAGGACGATGTACAGTGTAACCCAGGATTGCTCTTTACATATGAGAATATAGTAAGAGTTGTCAGGTCACATCGGCGATAGAATGCCAATGCCTTGAGGTCACTGTGACAGGGAAGGTAATGTGCTCTAGCGTGTGTGTGGAGAGAGAGAGAGAGAGAGAGAATTAATGCTATGGGGTCACTGCTAAAACTAGGGAGGGGGCTAAGGGTGACTAGAGGGGCTATGGAGGAGGACTAGACCTAACCTAACCTAACCAAAGGACTCTAGTGGAAATAAGTACTCTATTGGACGAGTCTAATTGCCTTATTGTTTTCTGATATCTACATTGTCTTGGTATGTTGGGAATTGTATACCTGCATTGTTTACATACGGTGAGCCAATTGTAATATCTATCTACCTGCCTCTGTATCTACCTGCTTGTCTCTGTATCTACCTGCCTGTCTCTGTATCACCTGCTTGTCTCTGTATCTACCTACCTGTCTCTGTATCTACCTGCCTGTCTCTGTATCTACCTGCCTGTCCTGTATCCTACCTGCCTGTCTCTGTATCTACCTGCCTGTCTCTGTATCTACTGCCTGTCTCTGTATCTACCTGCCTGTCTCTGCTATCTACCTGCCTGTCTCTGTATCTACCTGCCTGTCTCTGTATCTACCTGCCTGTCTCTGTATCTACCTGCCTGTCTCTGTCTACTGTCTCTGTATCTACCTGCCTGTCTCTGTATCTACCTGCCTGTCTCTGTATCTACCTGCCTGTCTCTCTTATCTACCTGCCTGTCTCTGTATCTACCTGCCTGTCTCTGTATATACCTGCCTGTCTCTGTATCTACCTGTCTGTCTCTGTATCTACCTGCCTGTCTCTGTATCTACCTGCCTGTCTCTGTATCTACCTGTCTGTCTCTGTATCTACCTGCCTGTCTCTGTATCTACCTACCTGTCTCTGTATCTACCTACCTGTCTCTGTATCTACCTGCTGTCTCTGTATCTACCTGCCTTGTCTCTGTATCTACCTGTCTCTGTATCTACCTGCCTGTCTCTGTATCTACCTACCTGTCTCTGTATCCTACCTGCCTGTCTCTGTATCTACCTGCCTGTCTCTGTATCTACCTGCACCTGCCTCTGCTATCTACCTACCTCTCTGTATCTACCTGCCTGTCTCTGTATCTACCTGCCTCTCTGTATCTACCTGCCTGTCTCTGCTCCCACCTGCCTGTCTCTGCATCTACCTACCTGTCTCTGTATCTACCTGCCTGTCTCTGCTGTCTACCTGCCTGTCTCTGTATCTACCTGCCTGTCTCTGTCTACCTGCCTGTCTCTGTATCTACCTGCCTGTCTGTATCTACCTGCTGTCTCTGTATCTACCTGCCTGTCCTGTATCTACCTGCTGTCTCTGTATCTACCTGCCTGTCTCTGTATCTACCTGCCTGTCTCTGTATCTACCTGCCTGTCTCTGTATCTACCTGCCTGTCTCTGTATCTACCTGCCTGTCTCTGTATCTACCTGTCTCTGTATCTACCTGCCTGTCTCTGCTTATACCTGCCTGTCTCTGTCTACCTGCCTGTCTCTGTATCTACCTGCCTGTCTCTGTATCTACCTGCCTGTCTCTGTCTACCTGCCTGTCTCTGTATTACCTGTCTGTCTCTGTATCTACCTGCTTTGTCTCTGCTGTCTACCTGCCTGTCTCTGTATCTACCTGTCTGTCTCTGTATCTACCTGCCTGCCTCTGTATCTACCTACCTGTCTCTGTATCTACCTGCCCTGTCTCTGTATCTACCTGCTCTGTCTCTGTATCTACCTGCCTGTCCTGTATCTACCTGCCTGTCTCTTATCTACCTGCCTGTCTCTGCATCTACCTACCTGTCTCTCTGCTTATCTACCTGCCTGTCTCTGTATCTACCTGCCTGTCTCTGTATCTACCTGCCTGTCTCTGTATCTACCTGTCTCTGTATCTACCTACCTGTCTCTGTCTACCCTGTCTCTGTATCTACCTGCCTGTCTCTGCTGTCTACCTATCTCTGTATCTACCTGCTGTCTCTGTATCTACCTGCCTGTCTCTGTATCTACCTGCCTGCTCTGCTTCATCTACCTGTCTGTATCTACCTGCCTGTCTCTGTATCTACCTGTCTCTGTCTACCTGCCTGTCTCTGTCTACCTACCTGTCTCTATATATACCTGTCTCTGCCATCTACCTGCCTGTCTCTGTCTACCTGCCTGTCTCTGTATGCCTGCCTGTCTCTGTATCTACCTGCCTGTCTCTGTATCACCACCTGTCTCTGTCTGCCTGTCTCTGTATCTACCTGCCTGTCTCTGCATCTACCTGCCTGTCTCCTACCTGTCTCTGTATCTACCTGCCTGTCTCTGTATCTACTGCATGTCTCTGTATCTACCTGTCTCTGTATCTACCTGCCTGTCTCTGTATCTACCTGCCTGTCTCTGTATCTACCTGTGTCTATCTACCTGTCTACCTGCTCCTGTCTCTGATACTTAACCGCGTGTCTCTGCCTGTGTATCGCCACGTCTCCGCACGCCGTATGCCCGTCTGCCTGCCTGTCTCTGCCTGCCTGTCTCTGTATCTACGCTGTACCTGCCTATCGATCTGCCCTGCCTGTCTCAGCGTCTGCTTACCTGTCTCTGCTCTACCTGCCTGTTTGTCTCTGTATCTGCCTGCCTGCTCTTATCCGTCTGCCTGCTCTGTATCTACCTGCCTGTCTGCTCTACGCCTGCGCGATATGCCAGCTCTGCCTGTCTGTCTCTGCCTCGCACCGCCGCGTCACCTGCGCATGTCTGCATCTGCCTGTCTGTCTCTGTATCTGCCTCGCTTGTAGCTGTCTGCCTGCTGCCTGCTGTAATCACCTGCCTGTCTCTTGTCTGCCTGTCTTCTCTGTATCTGCACCTGCCTGTCTCTGTATCTACCTGCCTGTCTCTGTATCTCTACCTGTCTGTCTCTGTATCTACCTGTCTGTCCTCTGTATCTACCTGTCTGTCTCTGTATCTACCTGTGTCTCTGTATCTACCTGTCTGTCTGTATCTACCTGTCTGTCTCTGTATCTACCTGCCTGTCTCTGTATCTACCTGTCTCTGCCATCTACCTGCCTGTCCATCTACCTGCCTGTCTCTGCTATCTACCACCTGTCTCTGCCTCTACCTGTCTGCTTATCTACCTGCCTGTCTCTGTATCTACCTCCTGTCTCTTACCTGCCTGTCTCTGTATCCTGTCTCCTGTCTACCACCTGTCTCCTACCTGTCTCTCTGTACTACCTGCAATGCCTCATCTACCTGCCTGTCTCTGTATCTACCTGCCTCTCATCTGCCTGCCTGTCTCTGTATCTACCTGCCTCTTGTATCTACCTGCCTGTCTCTGTATCTACCTGCCTGTCTCTGTATCTACCTGCCTGTCTCTGTGTCCTGATCTCTGTATCTACCTGCCTGTCCTCTGTATCTACCTGCCTGTCTCTTGCCATCTCCTGTCTCTGTCTCTGTATCTACCTGCCTGTCTCTGTATCTACCTGCCTGTCTCTGTATCACCTACTGCATCTACCTGTCTGTCTCTGTATCTACCTGCCTGTCTCTGTATCTACCTGTCTGTCTCTGTATCCCACCTGCTGCTCTGCTTGTCTACCTGCCTGTGTCTCTGCTTATCTACCTGCCTGTCTCTGTATCTACCTGCCATCTCTACCTGCCTGTCTCCATGCACTCTACCTACTGTCTCCACTGTCTCTGTATACCTGTCTCTGTATCTACCTGTCTCTCTGTCAATCTACGCTGCCACCTGTTCCCTCTGTATCTGCCTGCCTGTCTCTGTATCCCACTGCTACCATCTACCTGCCTGTCTCTGTATCTCACCTGCCTGTCTCTGTATCTGCCTGCCTGTCTCTGTATCTACCTGCCTGTCTCTGTATCTACCTGCCTGTCTCTGTCCTGTCTGCTTCTGTCTCTGTATCTACCTGCCTGTCTCTGTATCTACCTGCCTGTCTCTGTATCTACCTGCTGTCTCTTATCTACCTGCCTGTCTCTGTATCTACCTGCCTGTCTCTGCTTACCTGCTGCCTACACCCTGTCTCTGCAATCTACCTGCCTGTCTCTGTATCTACCTGTCTCTGTATCTACCCCTGTCTCTGTATCTACCTGCCTGTCTCTGTATCTACCTGCCTGTCTCTGTATCTGTGTCTGTCTCTGTATCTACCTGTCTGTCTCTGTATCTGCCTACTGGCATCTACCTGCCTGTCTCTGTATCTACCTATGCTGTCTCTGTATCCTGCCTGTCTCTGTATCACCTGCCTGTCTCTAATCTACCTGCCTGTCTCTGTATCTATGTCTCTGTGTCTACCTGCCTGTCTCCATCTGCCTGCCTTTCTTTATCTACCTGTCTGTCTACTGTATCTACCTGCCTGTCTCTGTATCTACCTGCTGTCTGTATCTACTGCCTGCCTCTCTGTAATGCGTGCATCTACCTGCCTGTCTACCTGCCTGTCTCTGTATCTACCTGCCTGTCTCTGTATCTACCTAATCTGTCTCTGTGTCTACCTGTCTGTCTCTGTCTACCTACCTGTCTCTGTATCTACTGCCTGTCTCTGTATCTGCCTACATTGATGTGCCTGCATCTACCTGTCTGTCTCTGTGTCCTGTCTGTCTCTGTATCTGCCTGTCTCTGTATCTGCCTGTCTGCGTATGCCGCTGTCTGCCTCCTGTCTACGTCTGCCTCGCGCATGCTGTATCTGCCTCGCTCTGTATCTCTGCCGCTGCTCTGTATCTACCTGCATGTCTCTACCTGTCTGTCTCTGTATCTGTCTGTCTCTGTATCTACCTGCCTGTCTCTCTGTATCTACCTGTCTGTCTCTGTATCTACCTACCTGTCTCTGTATCTACCTGCCTGTCTGTATCACCTGCCTGTCTCTGTATCTACCTGCCTGTCTCTGTATCTACCTGCCTGTCTCTGTCTGCCTGTCTCTGTATCTACCTGCCTGTCTCTGTTATCTACCTGCTGTCTCTGTATCTACCTGCCTGTCTGTATCTACCTGCCTGTCTCTGTATCTACCTGCCTGTCTCTGTATCTACCTGCCTGTCTCTGTATCTACCTGCCTGTCTCTGCTATCTGCCTGTCTGTATCTACCTGCCTGTCTGTATCACCTGCCTGTCTCTGTGTCTCTGTCTGTATCTACCTGCCTGTCTCTGGCAATCTACCTGCCTGTCTCTGTATCTACCTGTCTGTCTCTGTATCTACCTGCCTGTCTCTGTATCTACCTGCCTGTCTCTGTATCTACCTGTCTGTCTGTATCTACCTGTCTGTCTCTGTATCTACCTGCCTGTCTCTATCTACCTGTCTGTCTCTGTATCTACCTGTCTGTCTCTGTATCTACCTGCCTGTCTCTGTATCTACCTGCCTGTCTCTGTATCTACCTGCCTGTCTCTGTATCTACTGCCTGTCTCTGTATCTACCTGCCTGTCTCTGTATCTACCTGCCTGTCTCTGTATCTACCTGCCTGTCTCTGTATCTACCTGTCTGTCTCTGTATCTACCTGCCTGTCTCTGTATCTACCTGTCTGTCTCTGTATCTCCACCGTCTGTCTGTTTGTCCATCCGTCTGTTGATAAGCAAAATCTACTCATTCGTGATCCATTTGTATGTTGATGTTTAAATTGATTGAATGTTGATCTAAGAAGAATGTGTGGTGCCCCCCAAGGGACCCTAAATGTAGACCCCAAAATCCTAAATGTAGTCCCTAAGGCCCTAAATGTAGACCCCAAATAACCTTAAAATAGTCCCAAGGAGGCCCCTAAACAGCCTTTTCATAGATGGTAATAATGTACGATTTGTTTGTAAATTTCTCAGCTTCTCTGCTTTAAACTGGTTAGACTTGGTGACTCATCGTTTTAATTATAGGTTCAATCCGGGTTTTTTCAGTCAGGTGATAAAAGTTACAACACACTACCATTGGCATTCTGTTGACCAATGAGAACCTCCTCTTGATTTCAGTGTCTCGATTTAATTACCAATCATGAGCACAAGGTGGCGTGAGCAAACAAACTCAGTCGTTACGAAATGATGACGATTTTTTGCTTTTAATATTCACCTCAATACGCATTGAGGTAAGAGATCAGCTGTCACGGTTTCTTAGCAACTTTCCAAATCAATGTTGCGTTGAGTTGACAGCATTGTATGAGTCTTGGCAGTGAGAATGAACCAAATCCGGATACTGTGTTTGAAATCCTCCTCGGTACAGCTTTTACGCCACGTGAAGCTTAAACACCACATCAGCTTACTGCCTGATGATTAAAACACCCTTACACTCCTGGGGAGGGGGTGTTAAATCTTACCAAAACAATTCAGAGACAGCAGGGGGGTACTATGATAAGTTTCCTGTGAAGTTAATGTGTACATTTTAATGGTGTGTGAGGGGGTTGTATAGATGGTGAACATGTACAGACAGATAAGGACCTAATTGGTAACTGGTAGTGATGTATGTGGCATAGTCTGGCCCCTCTCTCTTCACCTACATAAACTACCCTTGACCTCCCATATAACTGACTACATAGTCATCACTACAGTTTTACGATGCGGTTAACCTTCCCCCTACAGGTATGGTGGAAATGCAGTCGATTATCGTCACCCATAGAACAAAACGAATAAAAACCATGGTTCACCTCGTAACATTTAAATGGTCAAGGTTTTGAATCCTCGTAAATATATAATGACAGGTTGAAAGAAGTGGTTCCCCATACACCTGAGGTGAGGGGCGGTGTTGATATATACTGGAAACCGCTGACTATTAATGTATACTTCACTTCTTCATATCCCTAGTTGTTGAGTTAGGTTAGGTTAGGCTGGGCTGGTGCGTCTCATCAGTGGGTCAGTCGTGGGTAGTGGTGGTGGTGTGGTGAAGACTTAGTGGTGGTGGTGAAGACTTAGTGGTGGTGGTGAAGACTCAGTGGTGGTGGTGAAGACTCAGTGGTGATGGTGAAGACTTAGTGGTGGTGGTGAAGATTTAGTGGTGGTGGTGAGACAGGCGGTGGTGGGTGAAGACTTAGTGGTGATGGTGTAGGAGCTTAGTGGTGGTGGTGGGTGAAGACTTAGTGGTGGTGAGACTTAGTGGTGGTGGTGAAGACTTAGTGGTGATGGTGAACTTAGTGGTGGTGGTGAAGACTTAGTGGTGGTGGTGAAGACTTAGTGGTGGTGGTGAAGACTTAGTGGTGGTGGTGAAGAGTGGTGGTGAAGACTTAGTGGTGATGGTGAGGCTTAGTGGTGGTGGGTTGAAGACTTAGTGGTGAGGTGGTGAAGACTTAGTGGTGGTGAAGACTTAGTGGTGATGGTGAAGACTTAGTGGTGGTGGTGAAGACTTAGTGGTGGTGGTGAAGACTTAGTGGTGTGGTGGTGAAGACTTAGTGGTGGTGGTGAAGACTTAGTGGTGGTGGTGAAGACAGTGGTGGTGGTGAGAGGTGGTGATGGTGAAGACTTAGTGGTGATGGTGAAGACTTAGTTGGTGGTGGTGAAGACTTGGTGGTGGTGAAGACTTAGTGGTGGTGAAGACTTGGTGGTGGTGGTGGTGAAGACTTAGTGGTGGTGGTGGTGAAGACTTAGTGGTGGTGGTGGTGAAGACCTAGTGGTGGTGGTGAAGACTTAGTGGTGGTGGGTGAAGACTTAGTGGTGGTGGTGAAGACTTAGTGGTGGTGGTGGGTGAAGACTTAGTGGTGGTGGTGGTGTGAGTGGTGGTGGTGAGGAGTGGTGGTGTGTGTGAAGACTTAGTGGTGGTGAAGGCTTGAGGGTGAAGACTTAGTGGTGATGGTGAAGACTTAGTGGTGAGTGAAGACTTAGTGGTGGTGGTGAAGACTTAGTGGTGGTGGTGAAGACTTAGTGGTGGTGGTGAAGACTTAGTGGTGGTGGTGGTGAAGACTAGTGGTGGTGGTGGGTGAAGACTTAGTGGTGGTGAGTGAAGACTTAGTGGTGGTGGTGAGACTTGGTGATTGGTGGTGAAGACTTTGTGTGGTGGTGGTGAAGACTCAGTGGTGATGGGTGAAGACTGTGGTGTGGTGAGACTTGGTGGTGGTGAGCAATGCGTAAT
>NW_024731852.1:168435-245736 GCF_018991925.1 Homarus americanus | reverse complement strand
CTCAAGCTAGGTTCAGGTTACGTGGTGGCTCTCTGTATCTGCCTGCCTGTCTCTTGTATCTACCTGCTGTCTCTGTATCTACCTGCGCTATCTCTGTCTACCTGCCTGTCTCTGTATCTCCTGCCTGTGTCTGTATCTACTGCCTGTCTCACACTGCTGTATCTACCTGCACTGTCTCTGTATCTACCTGCCTGTCTCTGTATCTACCTGCCTGTCTCTGTATCTGCCTGTCTCTGTCTACCCACCTGTCTGTATCTACCTGCCTGTCCCTGCCTGTCTCTGCCTGACCTGTCTCTGTCTACTGCCCGTTGCCCCATCTGCGCAGTGCTCTTGCCGCCACTGTCGTCTGTGTCACGCGCGCAATATATGGCCGTCTGCCTGCGCTGTCGCAGCTCTGCGCGCGCTGTCTGCCGGCAATCTGCCGCGCAATGTGCTGTACTCTGCCGCAGCGCAATGCCATCTGCCTAGCGTGTTGTCGCGGCCGTCTGCCGCTGCGCGGCATTCTGCCTGGCGCTGATGTGCAGCGTCTTGCGCCAGCATGATGTCATGATCTGCCTGCGCTGATATGTCACTGCGCCAGCGCCGTGTCCTGCCCGTCTGCTTAGCGCGCGATATGCGGCTTATCTGCGTAGCGCGATGTCGCGGTATCTGCCTTAGCGCGTGTAGCGTCTGCGCGCGATATGACGTCTGCCGCCTGCGCGGTCTCTTGGCTGCCGCCGCGCGATGCGCCAGCGTCTGCCGCCGCGCGTATGCCGTGTCTGCGCGCGCCGTGTCGCGGCGTCTGCCGCAATCGCGGTATGCCGTCTGCCGCGCGTATCTTGGCGTCTGCCTTCGCGCAATGTGTGTCTGCCGCGCGTCTCGGCGTCTGCGCCGCGCTTGCCGGCGTCTGCCTGCGCGTCTCTTGTCTGCCTGCGCAATGTCGCAGCGTCTGCTTGCGCGTTATCGCAGTGTCTGTCTTACGCCTTGATATCCAATCTGCCACGCGATGTCGCGTCACCATATGTAATTGATGCTCATATTGATCTGCGCCGCGCGATATTTGTGTCACCTTTGCATTTTCTTGTGTGTCTGCCTTGCGTAATGTTTGCTTCTGCCTGCTTACCAATCTCGCTCGCCTTAACACTGTCTCTGTATCTACCTGCCTGTCTCTGTGTCACACTGTCTCTGTGTCTGCCTGCCTTGTCTCTGTCTACACCTGTCTCTGTGTCTGCCTGCCTGTCTCTGTGTCTGCCTGCCTGTCTCTGTGTCTGCCTGTATATCTGCCATGTCTCTGTATCCACCCGCGATCTCTTGGCCTACCTGTCTGTCTCTGTGTCTGCCTGTCACCGTCTCTTAGCCATCTGCACCTGCATCTCTGTGTCTACCTGCTTACTGTCTCTGTATCTGCACTGTCTGTGTCTACCTGCCTGTCTGTGTCTGCCTGCTGTCGCTTGTCTGCACCTGTGCAGTATGTGTCTGCCGTCTGTCTCTTGTGTCTGCCTGTCTGTCTGTATCTGCCTGTCTGTATGTCGCCAGTGATCTCACCGCGCCAGCGCGTATGCGTAAATCTGCGGCAGCATGATATGTGGCGTCTGCCGCCATGATATCGCAGCGTCTCTGCCTGCCGCGATATGTAATCGCGCGATGCTCTTGTAATCTGCCGCCAGTGCCTTGTCGCGGTGTCTGCCGCGCGCGTTATGTGTTTGCCGCATGATAATGTGCTCTTGGCGTCCTGCGCAATGCCGATGTGTCGTCTGCCTTAGCGCAGTATGGCCGTCTGCGCAGCGCAATGTCTTTCCGTCTGCCTGCTCAATGTCGCCAGCCGTCTGCCGCCTGCGCGTGCTCTTGGCTGATCTGCCTGCGCCCAATATGTATCGTCTGCGTGCGCGATGTCGCCGGTATCTGCCTGCCTGTCGCGCGTCTGCCGCATATGCCTGTAATCTGCCTGCCGATGTCGCTGTATTCTTCGCGCGAATCGATGTCTGTGTCTGCGCCAATGTGATTGCCGGCGTCTCTGCCGCCAGCCATATGTCAGCGTCTGCGCCAATGTGATATCTAGCGTCTCTGCGCCAGCGCGATGTCGCCGTCGCCTGGCGCAATGTCGTCGTCTGCGCGCGCTGATATGTGGTCTGCCGCGCGCGATATGTAGCGTCTGCGCCGCGCGGTCTCGCAATGCAATACGCGCGATGTCTTGGCCAATCTGCCGCCGCGCGTGTGGCCGTCTGCCGCGCCCGTTGCGTAATCTGCGCGCGCGCGATATGTGGCCGTCTGCGCGCGCGATGTCGTGATCTGCCTGCGCAATGTCTTGGCAGTCTGCGCCGCGCGCCAATGTGGCGTCTGCGCGCGCGATATATGGCGTCTGCGCCGCGCGTCGCCGTCTGCCGCCGCGCGATATGGTAATCTGCCTTTTGTGTCTGGCGTCTGCCGCGCGCTGCTCTTGTCTGCGCACTGTCTTGTGTCTGCCGCCGCGCCAATCTCTTGGCCGTCTGCCTCCGCGATGCTCGCCGTCTGCCTTAGCGCAATGCTCCAGTGTCTGCGCACGCCAATGTCGCCGGCCAATCTGCCGCCGCGCTGTCTTGGCAATCTGCCGCAATGCGCAATGATGTAGTAATCTGCTGCGCCGCGCAATGCTCTCGTCTGCCTTATATCGCGTCTCTTGGCATCTGCTCGCAATCTCTTGGCCGATCTGCCTGACGCGGTCTCTTGTGTCTGCGCCGCGCCTGTGCCGGTAATCGCCTGCGCAATGTGCTCTGGCCCGTCTGCGCGGCGCGATGTCGCGCCGTCTGCCGCCGCGCATGTAGCGTCTGCGCGCGCATGTCGCCAGCGTCTGCCTGCGCCAGTGCCATAGCCCGTCTGCGCCGCGCCGTGCTCGCCAGCGTCTGCCGCCGCGCGATATGTGGCCGTCTGCCGCGCGCATGTCTTGTCTGCCTGCTGTCTCTGGCGTCTGCTGCCGCGCATATGCTGTGTCTGCCGCCGCGCCGTGTCGCAGCGTCTGCCCGCCAGCGCGTGTCGCCCGTCTGCGCGCGCAATGTCTGTCGTCTGCCTGCGCAATGCTCTTGTACGTCTGCGCCGCGCCAATGTATGGCCCGTCTGCGCAGGCGTTCTTAGCCATCTGCCTGTTTGTCTCGCAGCGTCACCCTGCCTGTCTCTTGTGTCTGCCGCGCGCAATGCTGCTGCCAATCTGCCGCCGCGCAAATATACGTCTGCCTGCGCGTCTCTTAGCCCGTCTGCCTTCGCAATTGCAGTCTGCCTGCCTTGTATTTATGTCTGCCTGTTGCTGTCTCTGGCAATCTGCCTGTTCAATGTACTGTCGTCTGCCCTGCGAATATCGCCACGTCTGCGCCGCAATATTCGCGTCTGCCTGGCATATTGTCTGCATACGCATGTCTTGTCTACCTGCGCAATGCTCTGTGTCTGCCTGCGCAATGCTGGCATCTGCCTGCACAAATATGCAGCGTCTGCCTGCTAATGTCTGGTATCCTGCCTGCCTGTCTCTGTCATCCTGCCGCGCGCAATTGCGTCTGCCTCGCGCATGCAGCGTCTGCCTTGCCGCGCGAATGCTCTGTGTCTGCCTTGCTCTTGTATCTGCCTGCTGCAATGCTCCTGTATCTGCCTGCGCAATGCTCTGTCTGCCTGGCATTGTCCATCTGCCTGCCGATATGCATTGTCTGCACATGCGCCATCTTGTATCTGCCTGCCTGTCTCTGTATCTGCCTTGCATCTATGTATCCATCTCCTTGCCTGTCTCTTGTGTCTACCTGCGCAATGCTCTTAGCCCATCTGCCTGTCATTATCTGCGGCTGTCTCTTGTATCTGCCTGGCACGTCTCTGTTGTCCTGCCTGGCTGTATCGCTGCATCGCGATGCCCGTCTTGCCGCGCGTATCGCAGCATCTGCGCCGCGCAATGTACTTTCTGCCGCCTTTTGCTGTCTCTTGTGTCTGCCGCGCTCGCGTCTGCCTGCGCTATGTCGCAGCCGTCTGCGCCGCGCAATGTCGAGCGTCTGCCTGCGCAATGTCGCAGTGTCTGCCTGCGCGATATGCCAGTCTCTGCCGCGCGCTGTCTCTGGCAATCTGCGCAATGCCTTTTCGCAGCGTCTGCCGCGCTATATGTGTCTGCCTGCGCAATGTCGCCGTCTGCGCCGTGCAATGCTGTGTCTGCGCCGCGCATGTCTCGCCAGCAATCTCTGCCTGCGGTCATAGCACCGTCTGCTGCCGGTCTCTTGTATCTGCCTGCCCGCTATCTGCCAGCGTCTGCCTGCTGTCTCTTGTGTCTGCACCTGCGCGATATGTAGTATCTGCCGCGCGCGATCTGTGTCTGCCGCGCGCAATGCTCGCAGCGTCTGCCTTAACGTATGCTGGCGTCCTGCGCCGCGCAATCTCTTGTGTCTGCCTGCCTGTCTCTGTATCTACCTGCCTGTCTGCCCATCTGCCTGCGTCTCTGCCTGTCCCACCTGCTGCCTGTCTCTGTATCTGCCTGCCTGTCTCTGCCTCTCTGTATCTACCATAATCTGTCTCTGCCTGTCTGTCTCTTGTATCCTACCTGTCTCTGTTCTACCTGCCTGTCTCTGTATCTACCTGTCTGTCTCTGTATCTACTGCCATACTGTCTCTGTCCTGCCTGTCTCTGTCTACCTGCCTCTGCCTCTGTCTCTGCTATCTACCTGCCTGTCTCTTATCTACCTGCCTGTCTCTGTATCTACCTGTCTGTCTCTGTCTCTCCTGCACTCTGTCTGTGTCTACCTGCCTGCCTGTGTCTACACACTTTGTGTCTGTGTGTGTCACCTGCCTGTCTCTGTATCTACCTGTCTGTCTCTGTATCTACCTGCCTGTCACCTGCCTCTGTCTGTACCCCTGTCTGTCTCTGTATCTACCTGCCTGTCTCTGCTACCTGTCTGTCTCTGTATCTACCTGTCTGTCTCTGTATCTACCTGTCTGTCTGTTCTGCCTGTCTGTCTCTGCTTATCCTACCTGTCTCTGTATCTACCTCTGTCTCTGTATCTACACCTGTCTGTCTGTCACACACTGCCTGCCCATCTCTGTATCCTACCTGCCTCCTGTCTCTGTATCTACCTGCCTGTCTCTGTATCTACCTGCCTGTCTCTGTATCTACCTGTCTGTCTCTGTATCTACCTGCCTGTCTCTGTATCTACCTGCCTGTCTCTGTAATCTGCCTCGCCGATATATGGCATCTGCCTGTCTGTGTCTGCCGCATGTGTGGCCATACTTGCCTTATTGTCTTGTATCTGCCTGCGCATCTCTGTGTCTGCCTGCCTGTCTCTGGCCATCTGCACTCCTGTCTCTGTATCTGCCTGTCTGTCTCAGCATCTACTGTCTGTCTCTGCTTGTCTACCTGTCTGTCTCTTGTATCTACCTGTCTGTCTCATCTATCTGCCTGTCTCTGTATCTGCCTGCAATCTGCGCATTCGTCTGCTGCCGTGTCTCTGTATCTACCTGCCTGTGTCTCTGTATCTGCACTGCCTGTCTGTATCTGACCTGTCTGCCATCTACCTGCCTGTCTCTGTATCTACCTGCCTGTCTGTATCTACCTGCCTGTCTCTGCCTCACTGTCTCTGTATCTACGCACTGTCTCTTGTCTGCCTGTCTCTTATCGTCACGCCGCGCTCATGACGCCGTCTCTGCCTGCGCCAATCGCCAGCGTCTGCGCAACGCCGTGCTTGCTAGCGTCTGCGCAATGTGATATGTAGCGTCTGCGCGTGCGTATGATATCCCGTCTGCGCTTGCGTATTGATTTGTAGCGTCTGCGCGATATATGTGTCTGCGTGCCTGTCGCGGCAGTCTGCTGCCGCGCGTTGCTTGGCCATCTGCGCCGCGCATGCTGCCAGATCTGCGTGCCTGTGCTCTTGGTCTGCGCCTGTTCGCCGTAATCTTTGCGCGCGCCGTTCGCCGTGTCTGCGTGCTGTTCTGTGTCTGCTGCCGCGCGATATGGCTCTGGCCCGTATCGCCTGCTCGATAAGCGTCTGCGCGTTACGTATATGTGCTGTTGCACTTGCGCGTGCTCGCCAGCTGTCTGCCGCGCGATGTGTATTGTCTGCGCGCGCGATATGTAGCGTCTGCGCCGCGCCAATATGCCGGCGTCACGCCGCGCGCGTCTCGCCGCGGTAGTCACCGCGCGCGCGATATGCCGCGCATCTGCCCATAACGCCAGTCATCGCCGCTGGCCGTCTGCCCATAACGCCGATGTGCCAGCGATCTGCAATGCGTCATCTTGGTAATCTTGCGCAATGCTTGTCCTGGTAATCTGCTGCCTGTCTGTCTCTGGCAATCTGCCCTGCAATGCTCTTGTCTGCCTGCCTGTCTCTGGCCATCTGCCTGTCTTGTCTCTGTAATCTCCCTGTCTGTCTCTGTATCTGTCTCTGTATCTACCTACCTGTCTGTGTCTACCTTGCACTCTGTCTGTATCTACCTGTCTGTCTCTTGTGTCTGCACTCTCTGTCTCTCTGGCATCTACCTGCCATCTCTGTATCTACCTGTCCTCTGTATCCTGTCTGTCTCTGTGTACACCTACCTGTCTCTGTGTCTACCTGCCTCTGTGTCTGCCTGCACATGTCTACACTTAACGCAATGCCTTGTCTACCTGCCTGTCTGTCTACCTGCCTGTCTCAGCATCTGCCTGTAATGCTCTGTCTACCTGTCTGTGCATAGCATCTCATGATGCCCCGATATGTGACGCGCCAATGATGTCGCCAGCCCGATGCTGCCTGCCTTGATGCTGCGCGCGCCGATGCTGGCGTCTGCGCAGCATGCGTCGCCGAAAGCGTCTGCGCAGTGCTGATGGCAGCGTGCGCATATGCGATATGCGCGTCTGCGCATAGCGCGATGTCGCCGTGATCACGCATAACGCGCCGTCTCTGTGTCTGCGCAATGGCAATGTCTGGCCGATCTGCGCGATATGTGGCCCGTCTGCGCGCGCTCGCGATGTAGCGTCTGCGCGCGCGATGTCGCCAGCATCTTGCGCCGCGCAATGACGTCGCGCATAGCATATGACGTCTGCCGCCGCGCGATGTCTTGTGTCTGCTGCGCGATGTCGCCGTCTGCGCAATGCCGTCTGCGCCAATGCCGATATGCCGGTAATCTGCGCGTGCGTGCCAGCGTCTGCGCGATGCTTGATGTCGCGTCTGCTGCGTATGTATTCGTCTGCCTGCGCCGATGTCTTGTGATCTGCCGCCAATGTGATGTCGCCGTGATCTGCGCTGGCAATGTCGTATTGATCGCGCGCGCGATATGGCGCGTCTGCCTTGCGTCTCTTCCGTCTGCCTGCGCAATGCTCTGGTATCTGCGCTTAGCATCTTGTTGGTGATATGCCGAGCGGTGTCTTGGTGTCTGTCTCGGGTGTAGCGTCTGCCGCCGCGCAATGTCTTGGCAGTCTGCCCGCCGCGCATGTCTGCCAGCGATCTGCCTGCGCAATACTGTTGTCTGCGTAATGCTGTGTGGCCGTCGCGCGTGCGTATGTAGCGTATCTGCCTGCCGTG
This sequence comes from Homarus americanus, assembly GCF_018991925.1. Lineage (NCBI taxonomy): Eukaryota > Metazoa > Arthropoda > Malacostraca > Decapoda > Nephropidae > Homarus > Homarus americanus. The sequence goes on along the minus strand of NW_024731852.1, from coordinate 238,268 downwards.
TCGCCAGCATCTGCGCGTGCGTGCTCTCAGCGTCTGCCTGCGCTGTTGTAGCGTCTGCCTGCCTTGTTCTGCCGTGCTGCGCATCTGCCTGCGCAATCTCGCGTCTGCCTGCGCCTGTCTCTGTATCCTGCCTGCCAATGTCTGTATCTGCCTGCCTGTCTCTTATCTGCCTGCTGTCTCTGCGCAATATAACAGCAATCTGCCTGTCTCTCAGCGTCCTGCTACAATCGCAATCTCTGCCATCTGCCTGCCTTGTCTCTGTATCTGCCAATGCTTATATGTCATCTTTACCTGCCTGTCTCTGTAATCTACCTGCTGCATCTCTGTATCTACCTGTCTGTCTCTGTATCTACCTGTCTCTGTATCTACCTGCCTGTCTCTGTATCTACTGCCTGTCTCTGTGTCTACCTGCCTGTCTCTGTATCTGCCTGTCTCTGTTACTGCCTGTGTACCTGCCTGTCTCTGCCTGTCTCTGCACCATCTACCTGCCTGTCTGCCTGTCTACCTGTCTCTGCCTTGTCTACCTGCCTGTCTCTTTTGCTGCCTGTCTCTGTCTACCTGCCTGTCTGTCTCACATGTCTGCCTTGCTGCAATGCTGTCTGCCTGCACCAATACTCTGTCTACCTGCCTGTCTCTGTCTCCTGTATTCGGGTCTGCGCGTCGCGTGCTCTTGTCTGCGCCGCCGCGCCATGTCTCCGTCGCGCGCGTCGCAATCTGCCGCGCGTCCATAGCGCGTCTGCCGCCGCGCGATGCCCCATCTGCGCGGCAATCATGCCGTAATCTGCGCCGCGCCGATATCGCGTCTGTCGCCGCGCGATATGCCAGCGTCTGCCTGCGCGCAATGTACTGGCGTCTGCCTGCGCTGTCTCGCTAGTGTCTGCCTGCTGTGTCTTATGTCTGCCTGCTGTCTCGGCGTCTGCCGCCGCGCCTGTAGTGCTCGCAGCGTCTGCGCAGTGCGATGTGTACGTCTCGCGCGATGCTCATGTTGTCTGCCTGCCAATGTCGCTGTCTGCCTGCTGTCTCGCCAGCATCACCCGCCGTCTGCTTGGTCTATCTGCCGCTGCTGTCTCATATCTAATCTGCCTGTCGCTGTATGGCCGTCTGCCTGTCTGTTGTCTGTATCTACTGTGCCGTCTCTGTGTCAATCTGCCGCAATGTCTCGCCAATCTCGCCGCCGCAATGTCCAGCGTCTGCCGCGTCTGTCTCTGTATTCCTGCTGTATCTTGTCTCTTGTATCTATCTGCCTTGCTCTTGTTCTCTTATTGTCTACCTGTCTGTGCTCTTAGCATCTACCTGTCTGTCTCTGTATCTACTGCGTGTCTCTGTATCTACCTGCCTGTCTGCTTATCTACCTGTCTTCTTTCTGTATCTACCTACTCTATCTCTGTATCCCTACCTGCCTGTCTCTGTATCTACCTGTCTCTGTATCTACCTGCCCTGTCTCTTGTCTACCTGTCTCTGTATCGTTGTTGTTTAACTGCCTGTCTCTGTGGGTGGGTTGGTTTGTGGTTGGTGTTTGTGGGTTTGGTGTTGTTGGTGTTTGTCTCTGTCTGTTTTTGTATCTGCCTGACTGTCTTGTATCTGCTGACTGTTGTGCTTGTATCTACGCTGTGCTCTGTATCTACCTGTTTGTCTCTGTATCTTGCTGTCTGTGTATCTATGCCTTGTCTGTCTCTGTATCTACCTGCTGTCTCTGTATCTACCTTGTGTGTGTTTGTTTGTGTTTGTTTGGTTTGTTTTGTTTGTTGTTGTTTGTCTCGGTTGTAGCGTCTGCCGCGCGATATGTAACGTCTGCGCCGCGCCAATGTGTGTCGCCGTCGCGCGGTGTCTCCTCGGCGTTGCCTCGCTGTGTGGCAATCTCGCGCGTTTGCTGCCTGCAATGCTGCCTGCTGTGCATGCGTCATCTTGGTTATCTGCCCTATGCCTGTCCTGGTATCTGCTACCTGTCTGTCTCTGCTCTGCCGCGCAATGCTCTTGTCTGCCTGCCTGTCTCTGTCCGTCTGCCTGCTGTCTCTGTATCTGCCTGTCTGTCTCTGTATCTGTCTCTGTATCTCCTGCCTGTCTCTGTCTACCTTGCATCTGTCTGTGTCTACCTGTCTGTCTCTTGTGTCTGCAGTCTCTGTCTCCTGGCATCTACCTGCCATCTCTGTATCTACCTGCCCTCTGTATCCTGTCTGTCTCTGTGTACACCTACCTGTCTCTGTGTCTGCCTGCCTCTGTGTCTGTGTGTCTGCCTTGCCTGTCTTGTCTGCCTGCCTGTCTGTCTACCTGCCTGTCTCTTCACCTGCCTGTTGCTCTGTCTACCTGTCTGTGCCGCGTCTCATGTGCCTCGATATGTGCGCGCGTGTCGCCAGCGTTGCCTGTCTTTATCTGCGTGCGCCTGCTGGCGTCTGCCGCTCCGTTCTGTTAGCGTCTGCCTGTCTCTGCCTACCTGCGCTTTGCCATATATGCGTCTGCGCCTCGCGCGTGTCTCTGTATCTCGCTAGGCCGTCTCTGTGTCTGCGCACTGGCTATGTCTGCGTTCTGCGCGATATGCCTGTCTGCGCCGCGCTATGTAGCGTCTGCGCGCGCGTGTCTCCGTCTCCGCCGGTGTCGTCTCGTGGTCTGCCGCCGGGTGTCTGTGTCTACTGCGCGTGTCTCTGTCTGCGCATGCCGTCTGCGCTGCCTGTCTGTCTGTATCTGCGTGTGCGTGCCAGCGTCTGCTCGATGCTTGTGTCGCGTCTGCTGCGTCTGTATTGTCTGCCTGCGCGATGTCTTGTCATCTGCCGCAATGCGTGTCTCTGTATCTGCGCTCTGTCTTCGCGCGTGATTCCAGCGTCGCGCAATGCGTGTCTTGTCTGCCTGCGCAATGCTGCCGGCATCTGCGCTATCATCTTGTTTGATCTGCGCCTGGGTGCTCTTGGCATCTGCCTGCGCGTGTCTCGTCTGCCGTCGGTGTCTTGTCTATCTGCCTGTCTCATGCGCTGCCGCATCTGCCTGCCATGCTGCTGTCTGCCGTATGCTGTATGTCCGTCGCCTGTGCGTATTTCGTTTCTGCCTGCCTGTCGCCAGCATCTGCGCAATGCTTTTGCAGCGTCTGCCTGCGCTATATGCAGTGTCTGCCTGCGCTGTTCTGCCTGCAATGTGATCTGCCTGCGCAATCTCGCGTCTGCCTGCGCCTGTCTCTGTATCCTGCCTGCGCAATGTCTGTATCTGCCTGCCTGTCTCTGTATCTGCCTGCTGTCTCTGCGCTATCGCTCTGCCTGTCTCTGAGCTTCCTGCTGCAATCTCTGCCATCTGCCTGTCTGTCTCTTATCTGCCTGCTTGTCTGTCTACCTGCCTGTCTCTGTATCTACCTGCTGTCTCTGTATCTACCTGTCTGTCTCTGTATCTACCTGTCTCTGTATCTACCTGCCTGTCTCTGTATCTACCTGCCTGTCTCTGTATCTACCTGCCTGTCTCTGTATCTACCTGTCTGTCTCTGCCTGTAACCTGCCTGTCTCTGCCTGTGTCTGTACGCATCTACCTGCCTGTCTCTGTATACCTGTCTCTGTGTCTACCTGCCTGTCTCTGTCTCTGCCTGTCTCTGTCTACCTGCCTGTCTGTGTCGCGTCTGCCTTGCCGCTATGTGTCTGCCTGCCCATCTCTGTCTACCTGCCTGTCTCTGTCTGCCTGTATGTCGCTGCGTCTGCGCGTCGCGTGCTCTTGTCTGCCCGCCGCTGTCGCCGTCGCGCGCGTCGCCAGTCTGCCGCGCGTCCTTAGCGGTCTGCCGCCGCGCGATGCCGCATCTGCGCCGCGCATCTGCCGTTCTGCGCTCGCCGATATCGCCGTCTGCGCCGCGCGATATGCCAGCGTCTGCCTGCGCGCAATGTCCAGCGTCTGCCTGCGCTGTCTCGCCTGCGTCTGCCTGCTGTCTCTTATTGTCTGCCTGCTGTCTCTGCGTCTGCCGTCGCGCTGTAATGCTCGCCAGCATCTGCCTGCGCGTTATGTACGTCTGCGCTGCTCGTGTTGTTGCGCTGCCTGTTCTGTCTGCCTGCTGTCTCTCCGTTGCCGCCGCGCTGTTGGATCTGCCGTGCTGTCTCTTAGCCTGTCTGCTGCGCTGTATTGCCTCTGCCTGTCTGTATGCTGTGTCTGCTGTGCTGTCTCTGTCTATCTGCCGCTTTGTGCTCGTAATCTTGCTGCCGTGTCGCAGCGTCTGCCTCGTCTTGTCTCTTGTATCTCCTGCTGTTCTTGTCTCTTGTATCTATCTGCCTGCTTGTCACTTTCTCTTGTTGCCTGCTGCCATGCTCTGATCTACCTGTCTGTCTCTGGATCTACTGCGCTCCTCTGTATCTACCTGCCTGTCTGCTTATCTACCTGTCTGTCTCTGTATCTACCTACGCTGTCTCTGTATCTACCTGCCTGTCTCTGCTTGTCTGCCTGTCTCTGTATCTACCTGCCCTGTCTCCTGCCTGTCTGTACCTGTCTCTGTATCTACCTGCTACCACGCCTGCCTGTCTCTGTATCTACCTGTCTCTGCCATCTACCTGCCTGTCTCTGTATCTACCTGCCTGTCTCTGTATCTACCTGCCTGTCTCTGTCTCTGTATCTACCTGTCTGTCTCTGTATCTACCTGTCTGTCTCTGTCTACCTGTCTGTCTCTGTATCTACCTGCCTGTCTCTGTATCTACCTGCACCTGCCTCTGTATCTACCTGCCCTGCCTCTGTATCTACCTGCCTGTCTCTGTATCTACCTGCCTGTCTCTGTATCTACCCCTAAATGTAGACCCCCAAATAACCTTAAAATAGTCCCAAGGAGGGCCCCCCAAACAGCCCTTTTCATAGATGGTAATAATGTACGATTTGTTTGTAAATTTCTCAGCTTCTCTGCTTTAAACTGGTTAGACTTGGTGAGCTCATCGTTTAATTATAGGTTCAATCCGGGGTTTTTTTTTCAGTCAGGTGATAAAAGTTACAACACACTACCATTGGCTGTTTCGTTGACCAATGAGAACCTCCTCTTGATTTCAGTGTCTCGATTTAATTACCAATCATGAAGCACAAGGTGGCGTGAGTATAAACAAACTCAGTCGTTACGAAATGATGACGATTTTTTTGCTTTAATATTCACCTTCAATACGCATGGTGAAGTAAGAGATCAGCTGTCACGGTTTCTTAGCAACTTTCCAAATCAATGTTGCGTTGAGTTGACAGCTGTGTATGAGTCTTGGCGAGTGAGAATGAACCCAACTCCCGGATACTGCGTTTGAAATCCCTCCTCGGTACAGCTTTTACGCCACGTGAAGCTTAAACACCACATCAGCTTACTGCACCTGATGATTAAAACACCCTAACGCACTTCCTGGGGAGGGTTGAAATGTCTTACAAAACAATCAAGAATTCGAGACAACTGGGGGTACTATGATAAGTTTCCTGTGAAGTTAATGTGTACATTTTAATGGTGTGTGAGGGGGGGTTATAGATGGTGAACATGTACAGACAGATAAGGACCTAATTGGTAACTGGTAGTGATGTATGTGGCACAGTCTAGAGCCTCTCTCTTCACCTTACATAAACTACCCTTGACCTCCCATATAACTGACGCTACATAGTCATCACTACAGTTTAACGATGCGGTTAACCTTCCCCTCTACAGGTATGGTGGAAATGCAGTCTGATTATCGTACCCATAGAACAAAACGAATAAAAAAACCATGGTTCACCTCGTAACATTTAAATGGTCAGGTTTTGAATCCTCGTAAATATATAATGACAGGTTGAAAGAGAAAGTGGTTCCCCCATACACCTGAGAGTGAGGGGCGGTGTGGATATAATATACTGCAAGGAAACCGCGTGACTATTAATGTATACTTCACTTCTTCATATCCCTAGTTGTTAGGTTAGGTTAGGCTGGGCTGGGTGCGTCTCATCGAGTGGTCAGTCGTGGGTAGTGGTGGTGGTGGTGGTGGTGGTGGTGAAGACTTAGTGGTGGTGGTGAAGACTTAGTGGTGGTGGTGAAGACTTAGTGGTGGTGGTGAAGACTCAGTGGTGGTGGTGAAGACTCAGTGGTGGTGGTGAAGACTTAGTGGTGGTGGTGAGTGAAGACTTAGTGGTGGTGTGGTGGTGAAGACTTAGTGGTGGTGGTGAACTTAGTGGTGGTGGTGAAGCTTAGTGGTGGTGGTGAGACTCAGTGGTGGTGTGAGACTCAGTGGTGGTGGTGAGACTCAGTGGTGGTGGTGAAGACTCAGTGGTGGTGGTGAACTTAGTGGTGGTGGTGAGACTTAGTGGTGGTGGTGAGACTCAGTGGTGGTGGTGAAGACTCAGTGGTGGTGGTGAAGACTTAGTGGTGGTGGTGAAGACTTAGTGGTGGTGGTGAAGACTTAGTGGTGGTGGTGAAGACTTAGTGGTGGTGGTGAGACTTAGTGGTGGTGGTGAGGCTTAGTGGTGGTGGTGAAGACTTAGTGGTGGTGGTGAAGACTTAGTGGTGGTGGTGAAGACTTAGTGGTGATGGTGAGACTTAGTGGTGATGGTGAAGACTTGGTGGTGATGGTGAGAGACTGGTGGTGGTGGTGAGGCTTAGTGGTGGTGGTGAGGCTTAGTGGTGGGTGGTGAAGACTTAGTGGTGATGGTGGTGAGACTTGGTGGTGATGGTGGTGAGACTTAGTGGTGTGGTGGTGAAATGTGGTGGTGAGGCTTAGTGGTGGTGGTGAGACTTAGTGGTGGTGAAGACTTGGTGGTGGTGGTGAAGACTTAGTGGTGGTGGTGGTGAAGACTTAGTGGTGGTGGTGGTGAAGACTTGTGGTGGTGAAGACTTAGTGGTGGTGGTGAAGACTTAGTGGTGGTGGTGAGGCTTAGTGGTGGTGGTGAAGACTTAGTGGTGGTGGTGAGACTTAGTGGTGGTGGTGAAGACTTAGTGGGGTGGTGAAGACTTAGTGGTGGTGAAGACTAGTGGTGGTGGGTGAACAGTGGTGTGGTGAAGACTTGGTGGTGGTGGTGAAGCTTAGTGGTGGTGGTGAAGACTTAGTGGTGGTGGTGAAGACTTAGTGGTGGTGGTGAGACTTAGTGGTGGTGGTGAAGACTTGAGGTGGTGGTGGTGAGACTTGGTGGTGGTGGTGGTGACTTGAGGGTGGTGGTGGTGAGACTTAGTGGTGTGTGGTGAGCTTGAGTGGTGGTGGTGGTGAAGACTTAGTGGTGGTGGTGGTGAAGACGTGGTGGTGATGGTGAAGACTTAGTGGTGGATGGTGAAGACTTAGTGGTGGTGTGGTGAAGACTTAGTGGTGGTGGTGGTGAAGACTTGGTGGTGGTGGTGAAGACTTAGTGGTGGTGGTGAAGACTTGGTGGTGGTGGTGAGCAGTGGTGGTGGTGAGGACTTGGTGGTGGTGGTGAGACTTGGTGGTGATGGTGAGGCTGTGGTGTGGTGAGCTGTGGTGGTGGTGAGATTGGTGGTGGTGGTGAGACTTAGTGGTGGTGGTGAAGACTTAGTGGTGGTGGGGTGTGGTGATGGTAGTGGTGGTGGGTGAAGACTTAGTGGTGGTGGTGAAGACTTAGTGGTGGTGGTGAAGACTTAGTGGTGTGGTGGTGAAGACTTAGTGGTGGTGGGTGTGAAGACTTAGTGGTGGTGGTGAAGACTTAGTGGTGGTGGTGGTGAAGACTTAGTGGTGGTGGTGAAGACTTAGTGGTGGTGGGTGAAGACTTGAGTGGTGGTGGGTGAAGACTTAGTGGTGATGGTGAAGACTTAGTGGTGGTGGTGGTGGAGCTTAGTGGTGGTGGTGGTGAAGACTTAGTGGTGGGTGGTGGTGAGACTTAGTGGTGATGGTGGAAGACTTAGTGGTGATGGTGAAGACTTAGTGGTGGTGGTGAAGAGCTTAGTGGTGGTGGTGAAGACTTAGTGGTGATGGTGAAGACTTAGTGGTGGTGGTGGTGAAGACTTAGTGGTGGTGGTGGTGAGACTTAGTGGTGGTGGTGGTAGAGACTTAGTGGTGGTGGTGAAGACTTAGTGGTGGTGGTGAAGACTTAGTGGTGGTGGTGAAGACTTAGTGGTGGTGGTGTGAAGACTTAGTGGTGGTGGTGAAGACTTAGTGGTGGTGGTGGGTTAGTGGTGGTGGTGAAGACTTAGTGGTGGTGGTGAGACTTAGTGGTGGTGGTGGTGAAGACTTAGTGGTGAGTGGTGGTGAGACTTAGTGGTGATGGTGGTGAAGACTTAGTGGTGATGGTGGTGAAGACTTAGTGGTGATGGTGGTGAAGACTTAGTGGTGGTGGTGAAGACTTAGTGGTGGTGGTGAAGAATTAGGTGGTGGTGGTGAAGACTTAGTGGTGGTGGTGGTGAAGACTTAGTGGTGGTGGTGGTGAAGACTTAGTGGTGGTGGTGGTGAAGACTTAGTGGTGGTGGTGAAGACTTGGTGGTGGTGGTGAAGACTTAGTGGTGGTGGTGAAGACTTGGTGGTGGTGGTGAAGACTTGGTGGTGATGGTAGAGTGTAAATGAGTCTCAGGTCAACCAGATCGTCGCGTCATTTTGTTTAGTTTTTGTTTATTTCTTAATTATTTAATAAGTCGTCAGTCCTTTGTTTAATTTTTTTTTTGTTATTTAACTTTTCTGCTCGTTAACTTTTGAATGTAACTTTTTTTGGGGGGGAGGCATTTTTATCTCACTTGGAAGTTCTGGAAGTGTAAGTCTTATTTATACATACATCCCCACACACACACACACACACACACACACACACGCACATGCATACATATGGGTAGGTTATAGTGAAGCTGCCAGATCATTCTAGTCCTTTGGGAAAAAAAGTTGTCTAGGTATTAACTGCTGAGGGGGTGGTGGGGGAGGGGGGTCCTCTTGATATTTACTTTTTTTTTTACTTGATTTAAACCAACTTCTTCTTTTGCGTTGTTGTCTGTAATTATCCAGTATTGTAAGGTGTGGTGGAGGGGTGGGGGTGTGGTGTGGCTATGGGTGGTGGTGGAGGATGGGGTAGGGTGTGGCTGTACGTGGTGGTGGAGGGGTAAGGTGTGGTGGTGGTGGAGGTGGAGTGTGGTGGTGGTGGAGGGTAGGTGTGAGGTGGTGGTGGAGGGGTAGGTGTGGTGAGCAATTGGAGGAGGTCAGGTGTGGTGGTGGTGGAGGTGTGGGTGTGGTGGTGGTGAAGGAGTAGGTGTGGTGGTGGTGGAGAGTGGGGTGTGGTGGTGGTGGAGGGAACAGGTGTGGCTGTAGCGATGTGGGGAGGTAAGGTGTGGCTGTAGATGGTGGGGGGGTGGAAGGTGTGGTTGGAGTGACCGCTGGGCTGCCCATGGTATGGCCCCGACAACTGCTTATGTCAAGACAAGAGTTTCTCCCTCTCTCTCTCTCTCTCTCTCTCGTTTAATGTTGGATATTCCCCACTTCTCTCCTCACCTCCTCTCCCCCGCCTCTCGTCTCCCCCACCTCCCCGCCTCCACCTCCCCCAATCCCCACCCTCCCCAGTCCACCCACCTCCCTCCCATCCCCCCACCTCCCCTCCACTTCCCCCCTCCCAAATCCCTACAGTCCCCACCAAGTCCCCCCTTGACGCCTCTCCCTCCTAATGCTCTGGTTATATTTAGATAAAAGTGAAATTTTCCTGCATACGAGAACCGATGAGAACGTCTTTTTTTTTACGAAGGAAGTTTTAAGATTTTTGACGTGTTATTATGAATTTCTTTGGGAACTTTTTTGTTTTAATTTATGAAGAACTGAGAACTTTTATTTGTGAGTTAATGTGAGTGGTTATAATAATGCCAAGTCGTGCAGCAGCGAGGTATATAGTACAGTCCATAACAGTATATCTCACCTGGTATATCGATACTCTGGTATATTTTCCACTGGTAAATTGAAAATTATACAACCTGGTGTATTCAGATTGTGGTATTAAATGCATGATAATGTAAGTACCATAAGATTATCATTATTATTCGTTTTTTCCTTCAGTTTCCTCAAAGTCTTATTAATTCTCATTTTCTTTCTCAGTTCCCCCTTAAACTTCCATCCGTTTTTTCAACAACTTCCTCTTGAAGATGATTAATTTGTTTTTATTCGGCTATTCCTTAAACCTTACTCATAACCGTTTTCTGTGTAAATTTATCTTACGGCCTAAAAACTATTTTATTCTCGTAATCCTTTTATGAAATTATTTTTGTTTTTCCTAAAGTTTCCCCCTTAAATCTTGATATTATTCAGTATTTCATTTTGCTTCATTATATTTTGTAGTATAATGACTCCCCAGATAATTATATGTTATGATAATTGAGATTTAATGTGGCGTATAATCCAGCATGTTTATCCATATTTCATTCACCCTCTTCCCCACTTTCATCCCTATAATTGCTTTTCTTTCCTTCCTTCCTTGTATACGTCCTGCAACCGCTTGTGTGCCTATTGCCCCTATGGCTTCTAATTTGCCCCCCTTCCCCCAATTTGTTGCCCCTACATATACCCCGTGTTTGTTTTTCCTCTTGCCCAAACCACTTATCCTATAATTCTTGCCCAAACCTCCTACACCTATTGCCCATAACACCTACCCTCTCCTTCCCCCCCTCCCTCCCTCCCTCCCTCTGGTTACCTGCCCTCACTCATTACTTCATGAATACCTATCCTCATGATTGGTTAACCTGTTACCACCAACCCTCATGATTGGTTAACATTTTACCACCAACCCTCATGATTGGTTAACCTCCTCCTCCATCGTGATTACCACCCATGACTGCTTATCACCGTTTCCTACCCTCCCCCCCCTTCCCCCATGTATGTCTACAGTAACCTTCCTAATCCTTTCTTAACCTATCCCCATGATCACCTGCTCCAGTAATTGCCTGCTTCCAGCCTTCCCACATCACAATAGCCTGCCTCCAGCCTTCCTGCTCTAATAATTGCCTGCCTCCAGCCTTCCCACCCTCATAATAGCCTGCCTCCACCCTTCCCGCCCCATAATTGTCTACCCCTCCCTTCTACCTTTCCCCATGAGTAGTTCGTGATGCATGCAGAGCTAACCATGTTGTTGTTGTCGTCGTTGTAGGGGCCGCTAAAGGCTTCCATCGCCTCGCTGTCCGGGGGCCGTACCAATGAGACCATGGTGAGTATATCGCGGCAGCAGAAGGGAGGGGGAAGGTGTGGGCGGGGTAGGGGAGGAGGAGGGGAAGGGCGCTTGATGTTCTTCCCTCCTCGTCCCTTCCTCCTTCTGTGCTCCTCCTCCTTCCGTCTCCCTACTTCTTCTGCGTCTCCTTTATCTTTTTTTTATTATTCGCCCTCTATACGCTATATGCCGAAGCTTCTTTAGAATCAATGCCTGGCTTTTTTCTAGTTCAGTGCCTAATTGTAGTTCGTCTAGATCAATGCTTCGCTACTGGTCTGGGTGTACAGCACTTAAGAGGTCTTGTAGATACCTGACTAGTCTCGATATGTGTCTGGCTAAAAACAAATGCGGAAGTAAACCTATATCTATCATGTCTGTGTCTCTTGATTCACTTTTTTTTCCCTGTAACTCATTTTCTTGTGACGTGTGGTTCTCGTGTTATCTCTGTTACTAGCTCTATATTTTCTTCATGTTTTTCCCGTCACTCAATGTCTGATCTCCTCTTTCTGTTTATGTAAGAAAAAGAAATGGTTATTATTTTCTTGGGTCACCTGAAGATTAGACACACCTGGATTAACCACCCTTAACTTGTCCTAACGTATATTATTCTTACTTAGCCTTAACTTAATCTAACTTTATTCAAACCTAACCCTACCCTACCCCACCCCACCCCACCCCACCTACTCTCAACCTAACCCTATCCTCCCTATACCCTACCCTACCTAACCCTACCTAACCCCTACCCCTACCTAACCCCACCCTAACCCACCCTAACTAACCCTACCCTAACCCCCTAACCTAACCTACCAACCTAACCCTACCCTAACCTAACCCCTACCCTACCCCAACCCTACCCTACCCTAACCTTACCCTACCTAAACTAACCCTACCCTACCCCTAACCCTACCCTAAACTAACCCTACCCTAAACTAACCCTACCAACTAACCTACCCTACCCTTACCACGTAACATTAGAGGGGGGGGGGTTAATCTTGAGATGATATAAACTAGAGCTCCTTAAATCTTAAAAGTATACCATTTCTTGTTGTTTTTACATTCTGTGGTAGACTCGTTCCTTGGTGCGTGTTTGTAGTGTAAACGTTCTTTCTCCATTTCCTGTCGTGTTTTTTTTTGTAATTAAAGTTGTGTGTGTGTTTTTTCACCTGTGCTGTAAGAATTGTTTTTTGTTTTTCTCTAATTTGTGTTTTAGACATTATACATATTGTTAATAATTTACTCAGTGGTTTTGTTGTTTTTGTTAAGTACAGTACTATGATTTGTAGATGGTAATGTTTATGTAGATATTGTATGTATGTGTGTTTATGTAGATAGTGTGTGTCTGTGTGTGTTGTTTATGTAGGCATTGTGTATGTTTTCACTTGTACAAAACACAATGGGATGTTTTTTTTATTTTTTATTTTCAGGGACACCGTTGAAATAAAAGAGTTTTATTTGCTTATATTTACCTGTATAAAAGACAGTAGAAAATGGTGTTAAATAGTCTTTTTTTTCTTAACAAAATAGGTAAACTAAGCTTTTTTCCCGCTTTTGAGTTACATTTAAGCTTTTTTCACTTGGAACAAAAAACATTGTTCGTATAAGCTTTTTTTTCATTGCTACAGAATACTTAAAATGAGCTTTTGTTCCATCTGACACAAAATACGGGGTTATATAAGCTTGTTTTTCATTCTGGTACAAAATAGATGAAATTTAAGTATTTTCTCAACCTGTTATAAAATTTCAATTAAACAATGTTTATTTTCCACCAGGTACAAGACAGTTAACAATGTGGATTGAAATAAGCGGTTATATCTACCTTCTACTAAACGGTGCTAAAATAAGCTTTTTTTTCATCTCCCACACTAAATTAAGTCTTAAGCTTTTTATCCCCACATATTAAAAACTGTTTTAAGCTTTTATATCCTCTCATACTAAACACAGCCTTGAGCTTTTATGTCCCCCACATACCAAACACAGCCTTAAATAAGCTTTTATTACCCCCATTTATTAAACACAGCCTTAAATAAGCTTTTATATCCCCCACATACTAAACACAGCCTTAAGTCAGCTTTTTTATCCTCTCATACTTGACACAATCTTAAATAAGCTTTGATATCTACCTTAAGATAAACACTTAAAATAAGCTTTTTTTTTCTTAGCTTGGTTTTCAAGGGTCAAACAACCTCGCCTGTTCTCCGTACTAGGTGGTGGTAGTGGTGGTGGTGCTTGTCCTTAGTAGTGGTGCTTGTCCTTAGTGGTGGTGCTTGTCCTTGGTAGTGGTGGTGGTGCTTGTCCTTGGTGGTGGTAGTGGTGGTGGTGCTTGTCCTTAGTAGTGGTGCTTGTCCTTAGTGGTGGTGCTTGTCCTGGTAGTGGTGGTGGTGCTTGTCCTGGTGGTGGTAGTGGTGGTGGTGCTTGTCATAGTGGTGGTGGTGGTGTAGGACGGGGTTGTTTGTGGTGGAAGGAGAGGTCGTGGTGGTGGGAGAGGTCGTGGTGGTGGAAGGAGAGGTCGTGGTGGTGGAAGGAGAGGTCGTGGTGGTGGAAGGAGAGGTCGTGGTGGTGGAGAGGTCGGTGGTGGTGGTGGAGCGTGGTGGTGGAAGGAGAGGTCGTGGTGAATGGGTGGTGGTGGTGGAAGAAGAGGTCGTGGTGGAAAGGAGAGGTCGTGGTCCGGTGGGTCGGTGGTGGGAGAGGGCGTGGTGGTGGAAGGAGGTCGTGGTGAGGAAGGAGAAGGTCGTGTGGTGGAAGGAGAAAGGGGTGGTGGAAGGAGAGGTCGTGGTGGTGGTGGTGGTGGGTGGTGGAAGGAGAGGGCGTGGTGGTGGAAGGAGAGGTCGTGGTTAGAGGAAGGGAGAGGTGGTGGTGGTGGAAGGAGAGGTCGTGGTGGTGGAAGGAGAGGTTGGTGGTGGTGGAAGGTCGTGAAGGAGGGTCGTGGTGGTGGAAGGAGAGGTCGTGGTGGTGGAAGGAGAGGTCGTGGTGGGGAGAGGGGTGGTGGTGGTGGAAGAAAGGAGGGTGGTGTGGTGGAAGGAGAGGTCGTGGTGGTGGAAGGAGAGGTCGTGGTAGAGGAAGAGAGGGTGGTGGTGGTGGAAGGAGAGGTGGTGGTGGAAGGGTCGTGGTAGAGTCGTGGTGGTGGAAGGAGGTCGTGGTGGTGGAAGGAGAGGTCGTGGTGGAGAGAGTCGTGGTGGAAGGAGAGGTCGTAGTAGAAGAATGAGAGGTCGTGGTGGAAGGAGAGGTCGTGGTAGAAGGAGAGGGTAGAGGAAGGGAGAGGGTTGTGGTGGAGGAAGGAGGGGGGTTGTGGTGAAATTTACCATGAACAACTATGTGATGGTGATAGTAGTAGTAATAGTAGTAGGAGTGGTGATGGTAGTGTAGGCCAATAGGAGTGGGGGAAGTGCTGAGGCGGATCATCGGAAAATGCATAATGGAGGTGGTAAATGATGATGTTAGGGCAGCAGCAGTGAACCTGCAAGTTTGTGCTGGCCAACAAGCTGGAGGGGAAGCTGCCATTCACGCCATGAGAACGATATTTGAGCAGCGCGATTGTGAGGCCGTTCTGCTGGACGCTTCAAACGCATTCAACATACTTAACCGCAGGGCCGCACTGCACATCATCAAGATCAAGTGTCCAAGCTTTGCAATGTATGTTGAAAACTCCTATAGGAATCTATGAGACCTCTATATAGTAAACAACAAGGCTCTAAGAGGGGATACCATCATACAGTCAGGGGAACAACGCAGGGGGACCCTGTTGCAATGGCAATGTATGCAATAGGCCTATCCGTGCTCCAACACACGATAAAATTTGAACCAACTGAGGTCGAGCAAGTGGCGTACGCTGATGACCTCACAGGAGCAGGAAAATTGGCGGACATCAAAAACGTGGTGGGACCTGGTAACATCATGAGGCCCACAAATAGGATTCCACCCAAACGCCAGCAAGTCATTCCTCATTGTGAAGCCAGAACATTATGAACGGGCAATGGAGGTGTTCGGTGGAAATGAGGTCAAAATAACAAAGGATGGCCAAAGACACCTAGGCGTAATTGGCACGACGGACTTCAAGACCGAGTACGTAACGGGAAAGGTGAATGAGTGGGTTAGGGAAATCCAGGCTGTGTCTGAGATTGCTAACACAGAGCCACATGCGGCTTTTGCGGCATTCACCCATGGAGTCAAGCATCGCTGGAACTACCTGATGCGCACTATCCCTGATATCGGACCCCTCCTCCACCCTCTGGAAGAAGCTATCAGCGTCAATTTCATTCCCAAATTAGTGAAACACCCTCACTTAACCCCGGCAGAAAGATCACTCCTTGCCCTACCACCGAGACTGGGAAGAATGGGACTGACCAATCCAGAGGAGATTGCTGCCACCGAACATCAAAACTCAGTTAAGCTCACGGCAGCCCTCACGGACTACATAATAGCTCAGAACGCTACAGGGGAGGTGGATACCAGTGAAGTAAACAAGATTCGAAGGTCCATTACGACAGATCGACAGCACGGCTAAAGTGATAAGTTGCAGCAACCGTTGCTGCAAGTACCAGAGAATGTGAAAAAAAAAGTAGCTATAGCACAGGAGGTGGGCGCCTCGAACTGGTTAACTACCATTATCGATAAGGGCAAATGGTTTGTCTCAATAAACAAGAATTTACAGATGCCAATGCTCTAAGGTACGGTAGGCCAGTAGAAGGTTTGCCCTCCCAATGCGTGTGTGGCTCTTCCTATGACGTCGATCACGCCATGGTGTGCAAGAAAGGGGGCTTCATATGCACGAGGCATGACGAAGTAAGGGATCTCGGCAAATATGTTGAAGGAAATCTGCCGTGATGTCATGGTAGAACCGACCCTCCTTCCATTGGACGGTGAGATCTTTCAACACAGAACTTCAAACACATCCAATGAAGCCCGTGTTGACGTCAGTGCTCGAGGATTCTGGACACGGGGACAGCAAGCCTTCTTCGACATCAGGATTTTTGATCCCATGGCCGCATGTCACCATAACTTAGCTCTCGATGCTGCACACAGAAGGGACGAGAACGACAAGATAGGGGCATACGGGGAGAGAATTCAGAACGTTGATCAAGGCAGCTTCACTCCTAGTGTTCACAACCTCTGGTGGGATGGGACCAAGTGCAAGATGTTTCTACGCCAGACTCGCGGAGGTTATCTCCGAACAGAAGCAGCAGCCCAGAAGTTATGTTACAGCCTGGATGAGATGTCGACTGTCCCTCTCTCTCCTTCGGTCGGCTTTGCTCTGCCTCAGGGGAACGAGAGCTTCAACCCCAAACCCGACAACAGCTGCAGATATTGACTATGAGGCTACAGTCACTGAATGTCGCATAGATCTGCGGCTCAACTAATTCAACACAGCTAGGATAGCTACTTATGTATTAGGGTATTTAATATTAAGGTAATAAAATGGCGGCGAGGGTGTGGCTATTGGGGGAGGCTGGAGGCCACGTTTAAAAAAAATAGTAGTAGTAGTAATGGTGGTAGTAGTGATGGTGGTTTGTTTTCATTTAAGGTATCGTGGTGTTTTGTTTTCTAGTAGCAGAAGCGTGAGAAACAGGTGTGTTAATTGACAGGTGTTTCATAAATGATTGCAGGTGTGTGATTGTTGACAGGTTTCAACAGGTGTGTGTGTGTGTCTTGACAGGTTTCAGCAGGTGTGTAGATAGGCTCACATTATATACCAAACACCTGTAAATTGTCTTTGTATTGTAATTACATATATAAATATTCCTGTCAAAGAATAAAAGCTATTAATGTACTGTAGATATGTTAATGTCTATATTTCATCTTTCTAAATACTGTATATATTTTCTCTTTGCTTTATGGTTTGTTTTTGCTTCTCTTATTTATTGTTTGTCCTTTGTAAGTTAAGTGTTCATATTACCCAGTTGATGGTGAACATTTTTTTAGGATTTGTTCATGTTAATATATCAAGGTAAATTAATATATACAGGTTGTACAGTATGCTTGTTCATCAGTGTATTAGAGAGATACTTTTCCTTGTTGCTTTGTTTCTAATTATACCCACAATTCAGAGGAAAATCCCGGCAAATAACGTGAAGGATAGTGGCAAGTGCAGGAAACACGTCATCCTATATAAACAAATATTCAATATATTTATGTATCATTGGTTATACTATTAGTGATGTCTTAACACTTTGGATTGTGATCGTTGCAGTTGTTCGACAAGATCAAGGAGTCACAGCCTGAGGTGATCCAGAAGGTGTTTGCTGTGAAGGGAGACATCACCATGGAGGGTCTGGGCTTGAGTGATGAGGATGAAGCCCGCCTAGCCAACGAGGTCCACATTGTTTTCCACGCTGCCGCCACCATCAACTTTACTGTGAGTTGCTGGACTTGTTTGCTCTCTGGTGAAATGTTTATGTAGTTGCTCATGAGATAATTGTTATTCTTATTAAATTACTCTTGAGAGATGTCATTTTTAATTAATTATCCGAGAATGTCATTTTCAAATAGTTAATGTACCTTGGCTTCGAAAGATGGTCTTCGTGAATTACCTTAAAATGTCATTATCACTGTTACACTACAAAAATGTCGTTCTCAATTAATTAGTGTAAGAGGATTCATCTCACTGATTATAATTGCACAGTAATATCAAGAGATGGTTTAAATCACGTTATTGTTTATCAGCATTGCTAAGACAGGCTCCTAAAGCATTTTGCGTTTTTATGTTAGTCTGGCCATGCTATCGAGTGTCCCAGTGAGTGAGGAAAGGGCTGTTCCATTTTTTCTTTATTGTTAATTTTTTTTTTGAGAGGGTAACTAAAGCTACATCTCTTATATCAGTTCTTTGTTGACCTATTGAAAGATTATTGCTCATAATATCTAATATGTTTCAAAATTGTGTTACAGGAACCGATGCGTGTAGCAGTGAACATGAACATGCTGGGCACCAAGCGTGTGGTCAGCCTCGCACACAAGATGAGGAATTTGGAGGTACGGTCAACAAAATCAACTTTACTACTGTTCTATAAGAATATTCTTTATATTTTTATTATTGATGTTTAGCTCATTGACTCTAGCGAGGTAGTAGTGGTATTAATGCGTCGAGAGTATTATCAGAGATGCCGCAATGGAACATCTAATACGAAACAATCTTGTAAAGGGTTGCCAACACGGTTTTATGCCGGGGCGCTCCTGCTTAACACAATAGCTCAAGGTATTGGATATTTGGACCCATATTCTGGAACGAGGTGGTAATATCGACAATATTTACCTAGATTTTGCCAAGGCTTTCGACAGTGTGCCCCCCATGAAAGGCTGAAAATCAAATTGGAAGGGTGCGGAATTCGGGGAAATGTCCTAACATGGAAAGAAGACTTTCTACATGACCGCAAGCAGCGTGTGGTGATTAATGGCACGAAATCGTCATCCGTACCTGTCACAAGTGGGGTACCACAGGGCAGTGTATTGGGTCCGCTGTTGTTTGTTTGTTTCATAAATGACATGCCTGACGTTGTACACTCCTCCAAACAAATGTTTGCCGATGACGCTAAGTTATTTCGGGAAATTAAGAACCAAGCGGGCTGTGAAGAGCTGCAGAAGGACCTCTGTGGGCTCCAGGAATGGTTGAAGGATTGGCTGCTGAGATTCGATGTCACGAAGTGTAAGAGGATGCACCTGGGGCGTACCAACGGTAAGGAGGCGTCTCATATGTCCCAACGGGATGAAGAAACTGCACTAGTTGAGACTGAATGTGAAAAGGACCTAGGTGTGTATGTTGACAATGAGCTGAAGTTCTCTGGCCATTGCAAAAAGAAGGTAAACCAGGTAAATAAATTATTGAGTCTTATAAGAAGGTCGTTCAGATGTCTAGACGGTCCGTCCCTCGTAATGATCTTCAAGAGTGAAGTGCTTCCTCATCTGGAGTACTGTCACCCCGTCTGGTCCCCGAGATATGCTAGGGAATGTCAGTTGGTTGAAAATGTTCAAAGGAGGGCCACCAGACTGGTGCCTGCACTTCGGCACCTCAGCTACCCTGAGAGATTGGAGCGCCTGAACTTGCCTAGCTTATATTACAGACGGGCAAGGGGGGACGTAGTTGAGGTGTATAAGCATCTCAGAGGGCACTACTCGGTCGAGTGTGCTTACTTGGAGCTGGCGGACGCTCGCCCCACAAGGGGTCACAGCTCAAGATTGAAGAAGCCACAAGTCCAGAAAACTGTGAGGGCAAACTTTTTAGGAGTGAAGGTTGTAAACTCTTGGAACAATCTACCAGAGTGTGTTGTGACGGCACCGAGTGTGAGCTCTTTCAAGACAAGACTTGACCAACACTGGAGCAGGTTCAGGTACATTCAGGAGCCGGTGCATGCCCAGTATTTGCCAACAGTGCGTGACAGAGACGTGACCGATCGCCCAAGCGGCTAACGAGCCGATCAGTGGCGAAGATAAAGGTAAAAAAGTAAAAGTAAAGAAATGTCTGGCTGTAATATAATCATACCCTACGGCTTTGTTTCTTGTTCAAGTTCGCTTTATCCCGCATTCATTAACGTTGATCTTACTGGTGCATGTAAACTGTCACGCTTTCTTTAGTCACTGATGTTTACTTAACTTGATCCCATTTTCTGTGTCTGGTGAAGTGTTCATTAATTATTCCTTCTTTTTTAGTCACTGGTTCACGTCTCGACGGCATACAGCAACTGTCATTTGCCCGAGGTATACGAGGAGCTCTACCCAGCACCCATGGACCCCGGCCGTCTGATACAGCTGACAGAGTGGCTCGACGATAAGCTCTTAGAAGCCCTGACCCCCCATTTAGTTGCCCCACGTCCCAACACCTACACCTACACCAAAGCTTTAGCCGAACACCTCCTGGTCAATGATGGCGGAAGACTACCCATATCTATCATCAGGCCCTCCATTGGTAAGTTCGTGGCCATGTGTAGTTCAGAAATAAATTTGAAGAGGAAAAACAAAAGAAAAGACTTACTAGAAGTTAAAGGATAATATAGCATGTACACATTATACACGTTACTATTCATGAAAATATATCTTCTAAATGTTTGACTGCCAGGTTCTTTTGAATGTTTAGTGGCAGTACGCAATAGCCTATTACGTACCTCATACTCTTAATCTTCACGAGTTTTGAAGACTTTATATCCTATACACTGTCATTCCTGGTATTTCCATCATAAACACTGTCATTCCTATTATTTCTGATTTTTATAAGTTTTAATAACAATTACCTGTGCTTTATAATACCACAAGTTATAATGTTTGTAATGTTGTGTTTACCTTATGTGTGTTTAACTAACTTGATGTGTATTGTACAGTGTGTGGATCATGGCGTGAGCCCGTGCCAGGGTGGGTGGATAACCTCTTCGCGTTTACCGGGTTACTTGTAGGCATGGGTAAGGGAGTCCTACGCTCTCTCTACATCAAACCTGGAATAACACTGGACTTCATCCCTGTTGATATGCCGGTTAACCTGATGATCGTCTCTGCCTGGAACAGAGCTGCTGGGAAATACAAGTCAGTTTTTGATGTTTTGTTTGAGAAGTATGATCACCTGAAGATTAGCTTCCCCCTTCCCCTAGATTATTTCACCTGATGATTAAACACCCTCACACTGTCTGGGGGGAGGGGGTTATGTTAACATTAGGATCGTTTATAATTGGGTGAAATATTCTGGGTACTTATTCTGAAGTTTAAATAATCAGTTGATGTTTAAAAAAAAAATAGTGCAGGTGGACATTGTGTTGAAAAGAATGTGCAGGAATCTTAAAAGGAATTGTTGAAGAAAAATAATTAAACAAAAATGAAAGAAGTGATGAAATTTTATAAAATACGATAAAATTACAGTATTTGCAAAATTGGTTTACACAGTTGTCTATTTATCACGTTCATATCCAACTTGATTTGCACTTCGTAATAAGGATAGAAGAATGAAATAATAGTGCTTAATTGATGTAGTCGCTCTAATAATTACTTGAAGCTGTACCATAACAACCTAATTTGAACATAGATAAAACTCTTCATTATGACATGCCTTAACTAAACTAATGATTTGTTGTCAGGCCAAATTCGGTGCCCATCTTCTGTTGCTCAACGGGATCACAGAAGCCACTGACCAGCGATGCATTGGCTGTCCACCTGCAGAAGTCGGTGCGCTCTTACCCCTTCAACTCACCACTGTGGTACCCTGATGGGTCAGCCAAGACTACCAAGATCATGCATCAGATCCACGTGTACCTCGTTAACATCATCCCGGCACACATTGCTGACACGATAATGAGGATCCTTGGTAAAAAGCCCTTGTAAGTTTACGATTTTGTTTTGTTGCGAAGATGTCAAAACCATCAAATTATTCTCTTCATTCATGTATTCCTAACTTAGGTGTGAAATGTAACAGAAGTTCAGAGAAAAACTTTTACATACACTAGAATGTTTTGTAGTCGTCATAGAAGTTCATTAGAGTCAAGTGAATTGTTTCCATCAATATTTTTAGACGAGATGTATTTGTGTAGGTCTTCCAGAAATATCTCGCTCAACACCTATTGTATATTAATTCAGGAAAGTCAGGAGCCCTTAAATGGGTTTATGTTTGTGTAGTAAAATCTTATTTAAATTTGATATTTCAGCGCCGTGAAACTGTGCAACAAGATGGTGAAGGCCATCAGTGCCCTGGAGTACTTCATGCTGCGAGATTGGATCTTCCACAACACACAGACAAAGTGCCTGTGGAACACCCTCTCTCCTACTGACAAGGAAGTCTATCATTTTGATGTGGAAGACCTGGACTGGGATGATTATATCGAGACATATCAGAAAGGCTGCAAGCAGTACATCATGAAGGAAGACCTAAAAGACGTGCCACAAGCCAGGAGATTTATGCACTGGATGCATGTACTCCATCGCCTTGTACAACTAGCAATGATGTATGGGGTCTGGTGCGTCTTGTCCTCAGATTCTGCCATCAGTTGCTATTCTCTCTTCTTCAGTGGTGCCTCAAAACTTCTTTCACTTTCCCCAATTTTGGCTGCAGCAGAAGAAGTAGATGGTGATGTTTCATAGATGATTAAATGTAAGCCACAACCAGTTAGTCAGTTATCTAGGACATTTCCAGAGGTCTGGCCAGTGGATGATATAGTCACATCTGTTCCCTAGGTATTTGTTTTAAAGACTGGCCAAAGTGATGAGATAAAGGTGTACATTAGCCTAGGGATGGTCCCATATCAGACTCGATGGATGAATTGCATCCCTTCCTGTACTTTGGGAACATTCCTAGAGGCTTGGCCTAATGAATGAAGTAGTCACACCAGAATCCTAGGAATGGAGTTGTGGCCGAGGTGACGTCATCCAAGCGGTAGCTCGCTCAGACACCACACTGACATAAGCATCTACCTCGTGAGCTCTGACCGAGGCACTGAGGGAGGCCTCGCCTTTGCGCCCCAACTAACTGGGCATTTTGCTTGCTAGTGGGTCCTCCTTAGCAACTGAACATTTTGTACCTAATGCTTGTCTTCCTAAATAAACCTTTTCAAGGAAAATACCATTTATATTTGGAAGAGTGATCTGTCCATTATATGTCAAGGTTACATTATGTAAACAAGCATTAGGAAAATTAGTTGCTAATAACTTAGGCAGGAATATGATTAATGTAACCAATGTAGAGTATGGAGTGGCTACCTGGGTGCCACACTTGTGCAACATCTTGTAAACAAATGCTCAAATTACCAGAATAATGGTATATTAGGTATTAGTGATACAAGTAATACCTCGTTTTGTATATAGTATTTGTAATAGAAAGTTTTCTGCTCCCCAAAATGTAAATCACATCAGTATTTTATAATATTTCTAATTTTTTTTTTTTTTTTTTTAATCGTGTTAGGCTGTTACAAGTGTTCATAATACTATTAATAATTTCATAATAATAACCGTAATCAATAACAATAAATGTAGTATGGCAATAACTATTTGACAGTAAAGAAAACGTTTGTGTAATATTGTTAGGTTAAGATTGTGTTTACTATGTCATGACAATGTTGATTTATTATCTCGGACTTAAAAGCTTATTAAATGAAAGATAAATCAATAAACCTGAAGTACATTTTAATACAAGTCTTTCGATGTTTACCAAATTAATACATTTAGGTTGTTTGATTTTTCTGGAACTATACAATGATTGTTTGTGGTGGGTCAAGGCTGTCAGGGAGGACGTCCACATCAACGTCAGGGTTTCTGGGGATTATATCACATTATTGGGAGCCAAAATTGACTTTTGCATCATGTTAAATCTAGCATTTCTTTGTTTTCCTCACTAAGATTAAGATTTTGCTTTGTATTTATTTAAGCAATAATTCTTCAATCTTAGAATATATATATAGTTTTTATTATTTGAAGTTACTGTACTCTGATTTTGGTAGCACTTATTCCTCTTGTTGACGGAGTTGGACAAGTAGGTCACTGCACCATGGTGTCTGGTGACCCATCACTTTTACCCCTGGGTAATGTTTCTGTTCACACCAAATGTCTGTCACATGACGGAGTCACTTCAGTTATTCAGTATTTTAGTATGAATTTATGTATTTTGTTAAAATCAGTCATTAGTTAATTATGCAACTGATTTAGGAGCCAAGAACCTTTTGAGATAATTTTTAGTATGATTACCATTCTGTCTTCTGTATTGGCAGTAGGTAACAGTAATTCTGATTTTATATACTGAACTTTAATGCCATTAACCTTTGTCACTATTTTTAAGCTCATAATGTAAATAGTATTACATATAAGTGTAAGTACAGATGTAAACAGATAGGTGTGAGTACAGTACACAGCCTCCTGCAGCATTAAGGTTGTCGTCACCTGCAGTACGATGGTCACTGTCTTGCTGCTACGTACTTTATAGTTCTGATGAAATGTTCATTCTAGGTTACAGTAGGACGTTGTGTGTGTTTTCCTGGGCAAATCGACTCCAAATTTTCTTGAACATGTTGAGTAACAATAGTGTTTGACAAACATCCCAAGTACTATACTGTAGGAAAATTAGTTCGTATTTGTTAAAGCTGTTCTCTCACCCTGAAGCACACTAATGTTTCTAGTTTTCTTCATTTATTTGGAATAACTCTAGTTTGAATATTCCAGTAATACAAAAGAAGTTGAATTTAGGCTTGTCCCTCTTTATTAAGATTGTTTATCACTAAGAAACTTATCAGCAGCAGGTATATTGTAAGATTGGTTTCATCTAATTAAGAAAATAAATGCCTTTTACTCCTACTGTCTGTCCTCTTGATGTACTGTGCAGAATTTTCGGAGAGGAATAATTACATGTTCATTGTGTTTTATATCAATTTATCAGTTTTCTAAAAAAATATCAGTATTCTAAAGTCATTGTTGCTGATAGTGTCCTTTCAACTGAATAGTTATTCTTTTGTCTTTTGGGGGGGTAAAGACAAATATGGCAGGATACTGAACACCAGTTGTGATTCTTTTTACCAATTGTTCTCCTACAACAAAACTGTTTTATTTTTTAGCAGTATTTCTTTGCACTCTGATTTTTGGACATTTTTAATTATAATTTTACTGTCTCCTCCAGAAGTTATTTTATAATTTTGGCACTTTTGTAAATTAACATACAGTATCCATTTTTACTTATACAGTAGTAATTGTGGATGCATATATAATCATTGTGAATGCAACACATGTACAATACTTTTTTCTATTTATAGTATTTTCAGTGAATAAACTTATAAAAAATATTTTCTTTTGATATACATTGTACTGTTGTGTGTGACAGCACTTCCAGCATAAATGTTCTGGAAACCGCAGAGACCTATAATGCATATAGAGTAAGTGATGGCCCTTTTTATCGTCAACATTAGTACTGTACATTTAGCTCTCTTACAATTAAGACCAGTCATTCCCAGGTTCTGGCAGGTTGGGGTGATCCTAGAGAACTGGGGTTTAGCTTACAAATCCTTAGGGTGCAAAGATTCCACGGGATTGGTGTAAGCCGTCTCGGCAGCAGACTCGGGAATCTGGCAAAATATTAGTTTCGGGGTGGATTTTAAGAAAAGCGGAAATTTACACACGATGTCGAATGTACATTATTGTTTTTTGTATTTTTTAAGAACGAGTTTGTGGACCTCCTAAATTACTGTCTTCTGGAAATGGCATTTGAAAGTAAAATTTAATGAATAATCCTATGAAATGCACTCCACCCTCTTCGCTCCTAACTTTCATTTCGCTGATATGCCAGTAACCTAGAACACACCACATAATGTTGTGCCGGTGGAGTAGGCTATAGTTTTCGCTCACTCTTTTCGATGTATTACGCTTACGCTAATCAGGATCTTATAAAAAGGAGAGTCAAGAACCAGGGGTTTCCAAAGGGTAACAAACAACCTTTAGAGATTGATCTCTCTCTTTACTACGAAAATAATCACAATAATTTAACTGACACCACTCACACAAATATTAAATAAACAGCACTGGAGTCAAACAATTACTTGAAACAAAACAATCCATACAACAAATTACAGGTGCTTCCTACGGCTGTAAATAAAGCTTTCTTCTAACCTGCGCGATGGAATGTTTTGGTAACGCTGTGAACCACTCGGGGGGGAAGGCCCAGGGCAGCTTCCTCACTTGGTGCCGGCATTGGTGGGCGATGTCTTGCCACACAGGAGAGACGCCAGGGCACAAACGGTGGATAGGGCGTGGAGGAAGTGGCGATCAAGTGGCAGCCGCGGCAATAGCTGGAGTAGGTGACCAGAGTTGACAGCCAAATAGTGAAGGACTGGGGAATCAGCCCACAAGCCCCAGGAACCTTAGATACGTACACAACCAGAGTTGGAATCGAGCAGCAGGGAAGTGCAGCTGCGGTGCAGGCTGGATAGTGTTTGGTGTGTGATGAGGCAGCAGCGACCTTCTCACCTCCGTCTACCCCCTAGTGGAGCCGCAAACGAGCGGCAGACAGCCATCCTGCTCGTTACAGCCCTTACACAGGCCATGGGTAGTGTGACTGAAACTTGGGTCGTGGGATTTAGACATGGGAGGTGTGACTGAGGCTTGGGTGGTACTCAAGGTGCTGGATGCTTAGACTGAAATGCTCTAACAGGGCAGCAATATCTGGATTTTACCAAGGATTATGACAGCATACCCATGAAAGACTGAGATTAATGAATCGCTAGCGGGGCACAAGGCAGTGTGCAGTTGTCGTTTTTTTCATAAGTGGTATGTCAGAAATAATACACGTCTGCATACTAATATTTACGGACGGTGCCAAGCTATCCAGGGAAATTAAGAACCAAACGGACTGTGAAAAACTACAGGAAAATCTCGGCCAGCTTCAAGAGTGGTCAAAGAAATGGTTGTTAAGATTTGATGTCATGAAGTGTAAGAGGATGCACCTAGGTCATGCCAATAGTAAGGATGAGTGTCACATGTCCCAACGAGCTGAAAAAAAAATAACAGAGACCGAATGTGAAAAGGACCTGGGTGCATATGATGACAATGAACTAAAGTTCTCGCCCCAAGATATAATAGAGACTGTCAGTTATTGAAAATGTCCAAATGAGGGCCACTTTGTACGACCAAACCTCATTGAATATGGCCGTGCGCATGGGCAAATTTTAAGTATTGAGTTACGGCGATTAAAACAAAAAACGTCGTAGCTCAAGTTATGACAAATTTAATATTTTTTAGTCTCCAGCCCCTTGTTGCTACGAATGTTAAGTGCTTATATGATTAGTCTCATCAGGTTAGTAATCACCTTCGGTTATTTCGGTTTCCAACTATTACTTTCACTTTTATCCTCTTCGCCACTGATCGGCTAGTTAGCTGCTCGGGCGGTCGGTCACAGTTGGCAATTACTGGTCATGTACTAGCTTCTGAATGCATCCGAACCTGGTCAATTCTGGCCTTGAAAGAGCTTACACAGTCACACTGTACTGCGCACATCAATGTCATTCCTAAAAAAAAAACCTTAATTCATATTACGCTACATAACATTCAAATCCACTGCGCTTGTAGATTCTCAGAGAACGGGAAACATTGATAAAGGGTAACTCACCTACTCAATGTTACTGAATCATGTGTTGTATTGTACCCAGGTACGGTTATATTATGTTAATTGTATGTATTCATAGCATTAAGGAGAACTCAGGGTATCCATAAGATGATTGGGAAAGTCCAGTTGAGCTGGACTAGTGTACTGTAGGAATAAGTGTGGATCATGGTTTGAAGGTCATACTATTTACGTCTGTGAGCGTGTAGCGAACATACCTTCCACAGATATCATATGAAAATACATGAGAACAATGATCTGGAAAAGGGATAAATGTGTCAGAACTATGTGAGGTGTTGGAAGTGACCCAGAAACTATACTTGAAAGGAAATATCTTGTATGTATCGGTGTGAACTTAATACACCTCGTATCCTCACGTGACGTATACCCACAACATGTACAGTGATCAGAGAATCTTATGTCTGTGTTCAAATAGTGCAATGTGTGAGAGGAGGATCCCTAATTACAGTTTTAAGTGAAGTGGATATACCCATGCCATGAACACTTTTTTGTTTTAAGGGAGCGTCCTGGGGACCCGCCTCGAGTGTGCCGTGTTGATATTATAACCCAATGAATTTACCCACGAACTAGCAAACCAGAACCTTGCCTTAGTGTGTAATTTAGGATTAAAATATGTGTTTATAAGGCATGAGTGACAATATACCGGAAAGTGTTCAGGTGAGAACCGTAAGAAATAAAAGTAAAAATGAAAGAGTGGAAACTGTAGGCCTGCACAATGAAGAGAGGCGGGGCACTGCCCTCAGTACCCTCCGTTCTACCGTCACCTCAGGTCAGTGTCCTATCGGGCTACATCCCGCCCTGTAAAAAAGAGGCTTATGTAGCAGTTATTACAGTTTAAAGCTTTGCCTGGTGTATAAGTGAAATAGTAATGTGTTAGGGTGTGTGATAACCGCCCATCAGGCAATATTTCTCAGTACCCTCCGTTCTACCGTCACCTCAGGTCGCACGCGGTCGGAGCACCTTGCTGGGCATCGGCCATTCTCCCTGTGAGCGTCCCACCATGTGAGGTGACTACCAGCTATACTATCCCACTGTGAACCTGTGGATCCCCAGCAGACCACCCCAAATGAGTAGGAATAAATAAGGAAATGCTTGAGAAACTCCGCGGTCGTCACTTGGAGCGACCTATAATGCCAGGCGCAGAAACAGCACTGGTATGTCTCTGGGTGTAGCCCTCGTCTCTACCCACCGAGGACGGTGTGCGACGAGGTGCCTGATGTGTGTACCTAGAAATCACAAGGAGTCCCATACTTGCAGGTGTGGAGTATAACAGGTGTGGTGAGCTGGTGCTACAGGGAGGTGAGATGGTGTTACTATGTATGATGACCTAAGGTGCTATATTCCATACAGGTGGAGCAGTCCGACGTGTTGAGTGATATTGTAAGAAGGGTAACCAAACTCATCGTTGTTCTTCTGAGGAAGGCCAGCACAATTGTATTTTTTTATTACCATATAGTTTATAAAGAATAAATTAGTTAAGACATGCTATGGTTTCAACCTTCTTTCCCCTTATCGATCTGGTCAATGAAAAACCTAACCCAATGCCTAGTCCACTCTGCACGCTACCTAACGAGCTACATACTGTCCAGAGGGAGTCTGGTGGCAGCGACCCTTAGAAATTAAGATTATAGTTAAGTATTTCCCCTTAGAATTAGTGACCCCATTCTGGCAGCATAACACTCAGTGCCGTCACAACACTCTCTGGCAGATTGCTCGGTTTGTTCCAAGAGTTCACAACTCTCACTCCGAAAAAGTTTGCTCTCACTGTTTTCTGGGCTTGTGGCTTCTTCAACCTTGAGCTGTGACCCTGTACTGACACTGGACAGTAAAGGTCATAAGATAACAAAGAACAGACAAAGCGGCCGAACGACTAGTAAGCTGATAATTGATAATACTTTCTTTTATACTTAACTGATAAGTAAAATGTAATTATTTGCTTACGACAACAATACGCATACCTAATATAGAGGACAGAAGCCTCGACTGTACTCCAGAGCAGCCATCTACACCACATACCATCTTCTGGCTGCACGCCGTCATCAGGTGAATACGACCCAGGCAGGCAAACAGCGAAGATCTTCCATTACGAGAGAATTTCGCTTTCCCGTGGACATGCTGCTTAATGTCCGGCACATCTCCAGAAGGTGATCTCTGTGGCATAACGAGCAGCGTTCATCGTCCGTTTCTCTGGTTGTCTTTATTCCTGATGTCACCAGACCCACAAGTTTCTTCCTCGACGAGGATTGACGTGAGTCTGCATATAATCTGCTTGGTTCCTTTCTCTTCTCGGGAGACTGGTTTATCTCACGCTGCCTTGGCGGGGTGGGTGAGGCGTCCGTTTCTCCGTCGACAGTGTCTCCTCGTTCCACGCCGGACACGCTCCCCACTTCTGACTTAATCCCTTCCACGTCCATGACTGCCAGAACAGCGAGCGTGATCTGTCTTGCTCGATGAACTTATGCAGTAACGCTTAGTATCAGCTACTACTTATGATGGCGTCCCACGATCGCTGATATCACACAATTGGAGTTGATGTCACACTGACTCGTAACAAACGCACGAGTGACGTCACACAAACAGTGCCATACACACGAGTGACGTCACACAAGCGCGTGCCATACGCACCAGTGATGTCACAGAAACACGTGCCATACGCACGAGCGATGTCCCGTAAACACGTGACGTGCCTTACGCACGAGTGATGTCACACTAACACGACCACAGAGACTCCACAATCAATGTAGGGACTCATTATACAGCTGATGTCACAAACACTAATGCAGCGCCCTTACTTACACAACGTTACTTAGCTGTCATAACCTTTTATTTTCTAACAGAAAGGGCACTTCACTCGTTGTTACTTCTTATTTACACACACACTGTGACACACACACCAGTATCAGCTACTACTTATGCTTGGCGATCTAGTCTGGCTGTACTTGGCGATGTTCCACCAAGTGCTAGTAGTACCCAAACATCGAATCGTCTTACGATTCTTGTGGTGGACGGACGACCAGCTGTCAGGGGCCCCCACCACTTACCGAATGACAGTACATCTCTTTGGAGGTATGTGGAGCCCTTCATGTGCCGGGTATGCGCTACAACAAACATTCCAAGATTACGGGAAAAGTCTCCATGACGACAACAAGAAAGCGAATCGTAACTTCTACGTTGACGATCTGCTTCTCTCAGTAGATTCGCCGGGGAAGGCAACGATAATTACTCAACGGCTGAGACAGCTGATGAAGAAGGGCGGATTCAGACTTACGAAGTGGGTCTGTAACCACAAGAAAGTCCTCAAGGCAATTCCACAGACAGAGAAAGCCGTGGAAATAAAGGAAGTAATTTTGAAAGACGACAGGCTCCCCACTGAACGAGCGTTGGGAATCTTGTGAGACCTGGAGAAGGACGAACTAGCGGTCCAGGTCCAGATCCCTAAGAAACCGGGGATGAAACGAGGCCTTCTGAGTATGGTCAGCTCCATATATGACCCACTGGGACTCATCGCTCCAAGCGTCATAAGAGCCAAAATCATATTTCAAGATGAGTGGAGACGAGGTGTTGGGTGGGATGAACGAATGGCTGAACAGAACAGGGCGGCATGGCGAAGATGGCTGGATGAACTTCCTCACCTATCATGGGTACACGTTCCACGGTGCTACCGACCCGAGTATGCAAATCCAGTGGCTGCTGTGCAAGTTGCACAGTGCAACTACACCACTTCTGCGACGCCTCCTAACAAGCGTATGGAGCTGTACCGTATCTGAGGACCACGTGTGAAGATGGAACCCACTATATCATAAGCAGGTAAATGGCGGAACTATATACAGTAGTTGGTAATTGCACAGTACACTAATCCATCAACAATTAAAAATTATAAGAGCTAAGAACTCTGAACTGTCCCAAGTCCTATAAGGTGACTGATAAAATTGTATATTATGCTATTCCCACCGTACACCTTCCCTACCTAAATTTGTTTAATAATTTACATTCATCGATGAGACACAGAAGTAATTACCTGGCGTCCCTCAGTGTTACCAAGACTCTATAAATCGACAAACTGCATCCGGATTCTTAGCTCAAGGTTACTCAAGGGTGTATCTCGTCTCCTTACACATTACTGAACATATCCCACTGATCAACCAGTATTGCCAAGCGTGATATAATTTCCGAGAAAACAAAGAACAAACAATAAACATTAAAAACTGACTACAGGTCAATAAAACTAGAATAAATTGTTGATGTTATTTTTTACTGAATAACAATAATTGGGCTCTATTGTCATACTTGTGAATTAATCAGACTTAACTGTTTACCGTACTTAGCATAGTCTTCTCTGCTGTACTAGAGATCACAGATAATATACCATTCATATAATAAACCTTCATCTTGTAGCAAAAAGAAATCTGAACTTAAATCCGCCTCCTGGCCACAGTCTCAGGCAGTGTTTACCTGGTGCAGCTGACGTGAGGGTGAGGGAAGACAGCACAGGTTCTCACATCAAGTTTACTGCTATATATTGTAATTGGGTGTGAATTATGCTTCAGATATTTGATCTCGAATCAGGTATGTATTTTTTATATAGTAGCTTTACTTATAAAAACATTTCCGTATTAAATGGAAGTTAGCAGGAAAACATGAAACCTTTGCTTAAATTGTTTTGTAATCTTATGGTGATAGCCAGAGTCACTCTCTGTTACACAAGAAATTTAGGAATTATCAGAGAAAATGTAAGAATACAGTAAATATGGGACTTCATTTCATAGGATTTAAGTTTGTTCATCATTCAAATTGATATAAATATGGTTGTGGTAGTAAGAAAAGAAGGCAACTCCAATAAGTGAAAACAAATTAAGGTAAAGAATTAGTTGAGTAAATAATCTGAAATTACTAACTAAAACAGACTTTTCCTATTTTTTGGTGGTGATTTAAAAGAATATGACCTTTATTTTTGGCCCTAATGAATATATATGAATATACAGCAAAGGTTTTCACAAAGTGGACAGAGCTTTAAAGACGAGGGAATATGTGGTGTTAAAACAGTAAAAAAAAACTCCAATCAAACACATGGCAACCTGACCTAACCTTTCCTAACTTAAAATAAAAGTAATCCCCTCCCCCCCCCCAAAAAAAAATATATATATAAATATACTGTATATATATGTACTGTAAAATTACTGTGTATAATTATCTGATGGAAGAGCATTAAGCGATTCTCTTCATGTTTTTTGCATGTTTTCGTACTAAACCAGACGTGTTTACTTCTTAAGTATGTGATATAGACAGGGTCAGGTTACAACAAAATTGACAGGTTTTATGTTCACTATTGCCTGATTTAAGGGATATATTATTTGTAATTCTCATTCATTTGAGCTTCACATGATCAGCTTTGAACAAATAGGGGTCGGTGCAGTACCTTATCACTTGAGAGATTTACGTACGAGCAAACAATTCATCAAGAAATATTCATTCGCATTATGGCATCCACGTGTGACTGGTGCTCTACGAATGTATGGGAAACCATTCAGTATGTTCTGGAGAGTAATGATACTGTTATTAACATTTTCAAAGCACATGGTATACCCGGTATTGCATATATACTTCAGTGAAATGTCCAAACTGTAGTGAACATTTTTATTATAGTCAGATAAACACATTTGGCATTGTATTTTAACAAGCATTTCATGTTACAAGTAGCTTCACTTTATGCTCCCCATAAAGGTTAAATAAGTAATTATTTTTTGTGAAATTTGGTCTTAATTTAGATTAGGAAAAGTTAGGTCTGGTTGCTAAAGATTTGACTGGTGTGTTTTTTAGTGTTTTAAGACCACATTTTCCCTTAAGTCCTGCCCACTCTGTGAAAACCGTTGTCATATCTCCATAAATACCACTAGTGCCAGAAATAAAGGCCACCTTCTTTTAAATCGCCATTAAAACATAAGAGAAACCTATTTTTGTTAGTATAAATTTGGCTAGGATGTTAATGTTATAGTGTAGATAACCAACTTGTGAGAAGGAACACTTGTGCCACATTTGTGTACTGTACATCAGATTTCTGCTTTGTGTGAAGATTAAAACACAATTCTTTTGAGTTTAGGTTCATATTTTCCTTAAGAGAAATTACTACTGTATCAGTGAGACCCCGTCAAATGATTCCAGTAATTAAAGTAGAGTATTACTAATGATTTTAACCATTACTGTACTGTACCATATTGTCTTGGTCAGAAATATTGTGTCATGTTTGATCTACATGGAATCACCTGAAGATTAGCACTGCAGCTTTTTCTCATGATGATCAAACACTTATAACACCACCTGGAGGGGATAGTTTAAATTAGGTTTGGTTCATCCAGGTTAACATTATGCTATTTAATCATCTCTTGAAATAGACTGGGGTGCCTAATCTTCAGGTGATCCTCTACAGGTCCTACAGTAATTATTTTTATACTTGTTAAGTCTTTTATATATATATATATATATATATATATATATATATATATATATATATATATATATATATATATATATATATATATATATATATATATATATATACATGATACATACATGTACATTTATTATATGTGATGTAGGGTACAGTACACAGTACTTTAAAGTAACAGTACGAGCTAACATTGGAAGTTTTATGATAGTTACTTTGGTTGTTATTGGACTCTCCGCTCTCGGTTAATAGTAATGATGTTTCAGAACTAGTTTGCTGCATATAAATCTCCACATGTACATGATTAATGAGAAGTTCATTTTTTAAAACCTGGACTTGTGTTCAGATTGAAATTGAGTGTTATCTTGAAGACATGGAGAAACACCCTCACCTAACCTAATTTGGATTCGAGTCTGAAGTCTGATTCTCAAAGCAGAAATTCCTTAATATATGATGTTTCTTGAATTGCCAGATGTGTATGCCAGCTGAGGCATGGAGGGCAGTGGTCACATCTTCCTGATGGTTGCCAGCAGGTAGTGGTAGTGAACTTCAGGATGAGGCAACCAGTGTTGGTCATAATATTAGCAGGTGAGACGTAGATATACTGTACACCTGCTGGAGTTTAATATGCAAAAGTGGTGGAAGCAAATACACAGCTGGGCTTAAATATAGCTAACCCCTTGCAAGACTAATAAAAATAACTGGGGAACCTTACACAGGACACCAGCCTTTGTACCATGACTCTTTGTACTACTTGTGGCTGTTAGGTAGATTTAATTATTTCTATTAAGTTGAAGAACTTCTGCTTTTAGGAATTTGTAACTAATATCTAGTCTTTTTTTTTTCTTCAGAGGTATTAGCATCATTTATAGCAGAGGGCAACATCCATGGTATACTTGTGAACAAGATAGCATGTGAGGGAGGAGCAGCCCAATTCATCACCCTTGCAGGAACCATCACCTCCCCCCTTTACCCAGGAGCTCCACCTACCCGTGTCTCCTGCTCCTGGGTCCTTCAAAATCCTTACCAAGACACTGTCATCTTAAGGTGAACCATTTTGGAGGAAGCTTTATAATGAGAGATTTGTCATATATATATATATATATATATATATATATATATATATATATATATATATATATATATATATATATATATATATATATATATATATATATATATATATGTATATATATATATATATGTATATATATATATATATATATATATATATATATATATATATATATATATATATATATATATAGTATATATATATATATACCAAATATATATATATATATATATATATATATATATATATATATATATATATATATATATATATATATATATATATATATATATATATATACCAAATATATATATATATATATATAAAATCCGGCTTCGTGTTTCGAAGCCGGATTTGGTAAAACGTTACTCTGACCACCTAAGTGATACGGGTAGTCCCCATTAGAGGTTCATGGCGCCATAAGCTCGTTGAACAGGCTTTGTGTGAAATATAACAGAGTCTAGGACTGCTTTAAGTATCCTGGTGGTCCAGAGGTAGCGTTCCCCGGTCACAGTCGTGGGCCGTGGGTTCTAATCCTGGCGGGGTGAGGTGTTGATTATACTAAATATATATATATATATATATATATATATATATATATATATATATATATATATATATATATATATATATATATATATATATATATATATATATATATATATATATATATATATATATACACTGTATATATATATATATATATACATATTTATATATATATTTAGTATAATCAACACCTCACCCCAAGCGCTTTCATGTATTTCACATCTTCAGGGGTGAGTACAGACTAAGGAGAAATACTTGAGAAGGCTAATATATACAGTAGAGGAGAGTGAGATCAAGTCCCTAGGGGACAGCAGGGGTCCACAATGTTCTGGTCATAAGGCAGTGACCCTTACTAATCTTCTTAATCCAAAGAAATTGACCATGCCATCTCTAAGCACAGTTGCTGTCTGTAGTCAGGTCATAGGGTAAGATGACCCAACCTTCTCACCTGGTTACAAATCTTCTTAATCACAAAATTATCCAGTTTGTGCATACCATTACTCAAATTCATGTTGACAGATTCAGTATGTTTAATGAGACTGGATTCTATAATGTTCCTACTGACAATTGAATTACAAGGTAATATTGAGGAGGCATTATCCCAGTCAATGCAGTGCTTATTATCTCTTATATGAATGAACAGAGCATTGGATTCCTGGCCGTCCTAACACTATATTTATGATGTTTAAGTCTAGTTACAAGATCTTTACCTGTCTGGCCTAAGTAGAACATATTACATTCCTTGCAAGAAACCTTGTAAATGCAGCAGCCTGCATTGTTGGGGGGAGTTCTTAATTAACATTTGTTTTACAGTGCATGAGTTTTTAAATGCCACATTAATGTTCCAGGTTTTCAGTTGTATAGGAATTTGAGAGATTTTTGTTAAATGGTAATACTAAGAGATTCTTATTGTCATGGGTGGGCTTAGGATCAGTTTTATAAAAAAAATTCTTAGTAATGTTAAGGCATTTGTCTATAAAAGATCTAGGGTACTTAAGGTTCAAGCCAATATTATAGATATATTTATATTCCTCATCAATGAATTCCGGACTGCATATTCTTAGAGCACGTAAAAACATTGATGAAAATACTGACTGTTTGACTATTATGGTGGGCAGAATAATAATTTATGTATGAACACACATTAGTAAGTTTCCTATAAATACTGAACTTAAAGGTGTTACCTATTCTGTGGATTAGACAGTCTAGGAATGGTAATTTGCAGTCATTCTCTAATTCCACAGTGAATTTGATCGAGGGGGCTAAGTTATTAAGTTGTGGCAGGAAAGCTTTTAGGTCCTCATTACATGGCCAAAGACATATTACATCATCTACATATCTAAACCAGACTGCTGAAGGTGGTAAAATATTACTTAATAGTTTCTTCTCAAAGAATTCCATATATAAGTTGCTTAATACTGATGAGAGTGGATTACCCATTGCCATCCCAAATTTTTGAGCATAATATTCTCCATTGAATTCAAATTTACAATCCTTAATACATAGTTTGATGAGTTCGATGAAGTCATCTTTTGAGACGGGCATCTGTGAGGAACTCCAGTAAATCATCAACTGGGACCTTTGTAAAGAGTGATGCTACATCAAAACTGACCAGTTTAAAATCATAATTAATGTGTAAGTTATTGAGTATATCAACCAGATCCATATTATTCTTAATATTAGAGTCAGAAGAGTTGCCAATTAGGGGATTTAGTAAGGAAACTAACCATTTAGATAACATATAAGAGGTTGACCCAACTGAGCTAATGATGGGTCTTGCAGGGTTATTAGGCTTGTGAGTCTTGATTAGACCATACATGTATGGCAGTGGAGGGGACGTTGAAGGAAAATGTTTAATGAGATTAGCTTTACCTCTCAATAGAGACTTAAGGTTAGTAAGGGTCACTGCCTTATAACCGGAACATTGTGGACCCCTGCTTGGGAACTTTGTTAAACATACCGAATTCGTCAACATGAATTTGAGTAATGGTATGTACAAACTGGATAATTTTGTAATTAAGAAGATTTGTAACCAGGTGAGAAGGTTGGGCCATCTTACCCTATGACCTGACTACGGATAGCTGCTGTGCTTATGAAGATTAGTCGGGTCACTGCTTAATGACCAGACCTTTGTGGACACCTATGGTCCCCTAGGGACTTAATCTCACTCTCCTCTACTATATATATTTGCCTTGTCAAGTATTTCTCCTTAGTCTGTACTCACCCCTGAAGATGTGAATTACACGAAAGCGCTTAGGAACTTCGTGTTTTCTTGCTTCCATGTGGTACATATTACAGTACTATACATTTGGTTACATACTACAGTATTTTATGATGTACATTTTGTACTGCACTTGGCATTTTTATATTTGAAAAAAAAATCCTTTTACAGCTTTAGCAAGTTTAACTTAGATGAAGACAAAAACTGTGGTAAAAAATCACATGAGTGCTGTCCACATCAATGGTTAATGATCAAGACTGACATAGGCAAGGCAAAACAGCGACTCAGTCAAGTTAATAATGATGAGGTGAAGAAGGAGTCACACAGCACAAAAAGGAGGAGAGAAACTGTTGGGAGAGATAGAAGAAGGAAGGCTGGTGAAAACCTTATTGGCAATAAAAGAAGGACCTCACACGATAAGCGACACAACAAAGATCTGACTACGCTATTTTCAATTGACAGAAAACGGCAAAGTCATCCTTGGAGTGTTGATAATACTGCTGTTGAAGATTTGCGTGACCCACAGACACCACAAACCAAACAGAATAGTAACACTGAAACAAACAAGGACTTAAATGTTCACACTACTGTGGAAGAATCAAAGACCACTGGACATATATGTGGCAACTCAGCCCCACCTCCTGTGATTACCAAAGCTTCAAGGGTGATCATAAAGTTCTACTCTGACACTGTAGCTGACACCAGCCATCTGGACTTTTCACTGCAGTATCAGATAAGTAAGTAGAATATTTGGGAACAAATATTAGTGATAACTTTCCTATTCACCCAAATGGTATTGCTAATCTTGCTTTCATATACAGCTGCTCCCCGACTTAGGACGGGGTTAGGGACCGAAATCCAGGTCGTAAGTCAAAATGGTCGTAAGTCGGAAATGCTTAAATAACACATAGAAAATCGAAAATGGGGGTCTATTTTTCTTCTCAGCACCACAAAACACTCACTTTTAAGTTTGCCAGCCATTTTAAAGTGAATTACAGATGAAAATTTTGTCTGTGTTCTGACTTTGGGGCTCGAAAATACGTAATTTGACCCAATTTTGGTACGGCTGAGGCAGGTCGTAAGTGCGGGTGGACGTAAGTCGAATAGGTCATAAGTCGGGGAGGAGCTGTATACTGTATGATATCATGATCTTTATTGTAAAACAATTGTGTTATGCAAAATTTGACTTGCTAGCAAGTGTTCGTCTTGAACTTTTAATGTATAATATGGTTTGTGTTGTGATTTCTGATTTATATGTCTTTTATTTCAAGGCAATAACGAGACAGTTTGTGGATCAGATGAATTTACTTGTGTGAATCCTCGACTGTGTGTTCCTGACTCTTGGAAATGTAATGGTCAGGCTGAGTGTCCTGACTCGTCTGATGAAACCAGTTGTGGAGGTGAGTTAACAGTCATAGTATTAGTGAACAAAGTGACACAATACACCAATTAGGGTGTTAGAGGCTAAGAGGAGAGACATTAGGTTACATTAGACCAGTGCCATGGGGGAAGGCTTGGGTTTAGATTTGACTACAGGTAGTATGTCTTTTTCTTTGTAGAGATGCGGAACAGATGTGAACATTTTATAATTATACTTATTATATTGTAACAGCTCCATTATAGGAAGCAAATATATATTTTTCTATTGAGCTCAAGTTACATTGCTCACATCTGATCCTAAGAGTCATGACTGGGACACGTACAATCCATCCAGCTGTGAGTTGGAACCCGACTTTAAATGAATCCTTGGCTCATGATTAATCTGTAAAAGATAGTACAGTACAGCATTTTTAGATAGAAGTTTTGAGTCAATTTTAGGTAACCAGATGACCTAATGAATATACAGGAGGCTCTCGCCAATAACGACTTCCACAATAACGTTTTCGACAATAACGGTAAGTTACAATAGATACCCATTTTCGATAATAACGTCTGGATTCTCTTGAATAACGGAAATTTCGCGGGAAGCGTCCGAGCGCATCAATGATAGTGTTTGTTTGCCGCCATGTTGATGACGTAGTTGTCCACTCCGCCTCACTCTCACACACGCTCAGTGGAATACAGCGCTGTGCCCACGTGTGAGATTTTCGCCACTATAACCAGTGGTTGTTAGGGTCGGTGATCAATAATGGCTTTCGCATTTTTTGCCTGTGGGGGCTAGGGGAGGTGGAGGAGGGAGTGATTTGCCACCTGAATGACTGGGAATTTTTAAAGTGAGGAAATTGAACTGTCCTGAGTCTACAGTGCAAATTATTAAGAGGAACTTGGAGGAGACCAAGAAAAGTATTGTGCTGGCTAAAAATATTTCGGTAGTGATGGAAATGCGAGGCGAGCTATGAATGATAAAGGCGATAGAAACAGGTTGTTAGTGATAACAGAGCATTTTCTTGTGAAATGGTTAGCTTGTAGAATGAAAGACAGTGCAAGTGTTAGTGACCCTCAGATACGGAACAATCATCACACAAAGCACCTCAAAAACTCCCCCAAGCTAAGTGTTATATTACTCAAACTCTTTATTTTGATGATTGAATAGCAATTCTTTTTATTTCAGCTAACAAAAAGTGTTAGGAGGGCTTCAAGGGGAAAAAATGGGTGAAATTCTTGTGGCAGCGGCACCAATAAACCCTTTTTACATGTATTTTAATGTCACACAAATAACGTTTTCGCTAATAACGGTGTTTTTCAGGCACCTATTGAACTTTATTGGTGAGAGCCTACTGTATGTATGAAAGGAATAATTGATGAGGAACTTGGTTAGTTTAACATTAAGATAAGAAGTTGCCTTTACAAATACAACCTTAAGAGACAAATTTCTGTGCTTTCTCTCTTACATATGGCTGAACTTTAGTTGGGGAAGTGACGATGTGTGTATTATCATCGGAATCTTTTTCACTGATAAATAGATCTATTTAATTGTTAGTTTGTACTATTTCTTTTCGTTATATACTACAGTACTCTTTTTCCTTTTCCTCTAGCTGGTTGTGCTGGCATGACAGACAGCCAACATTGTGATGGACGGTGGCACTGTCAGGAAGGGGAAGATGAGTTAGGCTGTTTTGGTATGTACTGTAGCTACTGCACCAACATTATTTAGAAATATCAGTTTACAGTCTACTTCTTCCTTTAGCCATTCCCAGAGGTTTGGAGTTGTCTTCTTCTTCTTTTTCCTCCTCTTCTCACCACATAACCAGACCTCCTTAGCCTTGCCCCTCTCACCTTACCGGTCTTCCTGGTCTTTCACTAAAATCTTCACATCTCAACCTGTCCAGGAGCTACACTCCCAAATTACACCACAACATCCTCATCTTGCTTCTCTAGTAACTCCTCCTTTTTCCTGAGTTAATTTACACTATTTTGAGATAGATTATAGCACTTGGAAAATAATACATAATACAGCTCCTCCCCGACTTACGATGGGGTTAGGGACCCAAATCCAGGTCGTAAGTCGAAATGGTCGTAAATCGAAAATGCTTAAATAATACTGTACATAGAAAATCTAAAATGGGTGTCTCTTATTCTTCTCAGCACCACAAAACTCTCACTTTTAAGCTTGCTAGCCATTTTAAAGTGTATTACAAAAATTTTTTTTGTCAGCACACAGCGCAGTCACTGACATTTGGACTCGAAAATACTTAATTTGACAAAATTTTGGTACGACTGAGGCGGTCGTATGTCCGGGTGGTCGTAAGTCGAGTAGGTCGTAAGTCGGGGAGGAGCTGTAATGTGCTGTACTTATATATACTGGACAACAGAATCATCTGTATACTGGTACTGTATAGTGTATTTTTGTTGTTTTCATCTCTGCTGACTGATGTTTTAGGTTTCCATTGTTATGTATACAGTACAGTATAATATTACGCATTATACAAGAGAGTCACAGAATATTTGCCTCCATTGAACTTTTCTTTGCCTGCCCTGCAACATTCTCTTCTACTCGGTAACTTGAGAAAGATTTCTTTGAATAAAAAGAAATTTAATATACAGCCTCATGTTATGAATATCTAGAGTGAGTTTGATAGTGAGCATTTTCCAGTTTTATTCATGAATGTTTTGGCCCAAGTTGGACTCAGAAATTTTGGCATTAGCATATGATGATATGTTACCTTCAGAGGGAGAGTGATTTTCCTTTTTTCTTTTTTTTAGGACAAATGCCATCTTTATTTTCAACCTGAGATAGAATGATTGATTTTGAAGATATATTGTACATGTATTTTAAAATTATTAAAAAAAAATTAGAAAGCATATCAGTAAGAGGGATGTGTGGTGGTGTACCACCACACAGTATAGAGGAGATTACATTTCTGTACTATACTCCATTACTAAACAGTATGCATCATGTTGTATATAGAAACAAACACATGAATTTTAATATTTCAGGTTGTGATGCTGATGAATGGTGGTGTGGGGAAGGGACTGAGTGCTACAAGGCATCAAGGCGCTGTGATAATATCTCAGACTGCCGGAATGGAGCTGACGAAAAATATTGTAGTAAGTAATCTTGCCTGTGATGCCTCAGTGACTCCTTAGTTAACACCCCACTGAGGGGATGACCACAACAGAGAGTTCCCAGGCCTTCTTATTGCTACAATTTTTTTCCCTTGTTCTATGTATTTCCTTCATCTACCCCGTTCTTTCCTCTATATGTTGTTCCACCTTTTCTTCCCATGATGTCAGTGGTTTCCCTCCATCCACTCGGCACACCACCTCTATTGCCCCTCTACATTCCTGCAACTGTCTCACATGCCCATTACATTCCTCAACCCAGCAATATACTCTCTCTTCCTTTTCTGTCATTCCAAATATCCTGTACACCTTACTGTTTACGACCACACTGAATCTGTTAGAGGCATATACTGTAGTGCGTTCATCAGGTAAGTCATTCCTGGTACTAGAACCTTAGAGCATTCTGATTCATTCCAATCTTATGTATGTTTTATTGTGATTTGTTAATGTAGAAGTATGTCATCCCCCTGTTCCCTCCCCAGTAGGTTGATTCTCCTATTGTATTTGCACTCTTCATTACTATCTTTCCCTGCATACAAGGGTATTATTATAATGTTAGACCACTCATTTGATACTTTCCCTGTTTTCCAAGACATTATCTTATTTGGTTACTTATTATTTTCTCCTTCAAGCTTTCATTATAGCAGAACACATCTTTTATAGCAGTAGTAATGATTGTGTAACAGCAAGTGAAGGGAAATTGTGTGAGATATGATGATGTCACACATTCTTCAAAACTGGACATAGTCAATTAAAATCAAGCTGCAAATCCAAAATAATGTCTTATTTTGTTAAACAAAGGGGAAAAAGTTCTTATTCTCTCTGATATTTTGGTCTGGCAATGTAACTGTTGTGGAAGGTGTCTGTACAGTCGAGGTCAAAAGTTTGCTTCTGCCCAAAATGAAGCAGCATCGATCCCAAATGAGATGAAACAGTCAGGGTAAGTAA
The DNA here is from genome assembly GCF_018991925.1 of Homarus americanus. Lineage (NCBI taxonomy): Eukaryota > Metazoa > Arthropoda > Malacostraca > Decapoda > Nephropidae > Homarus > Homarus americanus. The sequence goes on along the minus strand of NW_024731852.1, from coordinate 195,436 downwards.
ATTCGGAGACTCATTTCCGTGACTCAGTTTCATCACTGAGAGCAAACGTTTGTTCCCGACTGTACATACCATTCTATTATTGATTGCATTTTGGCATTTCAGGTTGCTTTAATCGAACTCGTTGTGGACCAAACTCTGAGTTCTGTTACGATTCCAAGACACAGAGATGTGATGGTGTGCTCCACTGCCCAAATGGACAGGATGAAATTGACTGTGGTATGGAAAAGATTGTTATAATATTACCACTGTTTAATGTTCCTTCATTTAAAAATATTAGTTGGGAGGGAGGAAGACTTGAGATTACAGTATATATGATATATTTATACATGTATACAGTACTGTTTAAATTAATGGCAGTAACTTCAGTGTTAAGATGCTGGATTAATTGACAAATAGTATAGTAATGAAAGAGGGAGATTTTAATTTTGAACATTCAGTTTGAGTTCTCTTGATGTAGATTGTGATGCAACAATAATTTTTGGTTGTTTCGTAAGTAATGTCGTTGATGAAAGTAATTTGTGACTTTATTCTTTAGTGGTTTAAGATAATTAATTTTATGTTTTGATGTTAACTTAATGTGTGATAGGAGGACATTGTCGGCACATGATCCCGTGTAATAATGGTGGAGGATGCTACACATCTTCCCAGCGCTGTGATGGAGCCTCACATTGCAGCGACGGTTCTGATGAAGATAACTGTACCCCAGAGTTATGTCACCCTCAGGTAATGTTTATGTTAACCCAGAGTCTCTTTCTTAACATGTGATAATGGAACACATTTGTTGAGCCTTATGTCGCTTTTGAGGTCAGTAGTACTGTATCCCCATTTAGATTAAAATTAACATCCAGAACTGTGAATCGCTAATCAATAAAGCTTAAAGTACACTATGTATAAGACCTTATTTATCTGGAGACCAGGGTTCTTGTGATGGCAGGCATATTCAGGAGTTGCCTTATTTAGTTGTACTCCGAGATTTCAGCATCAATCTCACATTTCTATTTCAAGTGATGAGTTTGAAATAAGAGCTTCTAATTTTTTGTTTTCAGCACGGAGCTTTCCTCTGTGCAAATCGGCGATGCATACGTGATGCTTGGAGATGTGATCAGTTTGATGACTGTGGAGATGTTAGTGATGAAGAGGACTGCTTGAGAGTAAGTATATCTCCATATTTTTGTGTTTGATGTTAGAAATTCCTTTATAAAGCTGAGCTTTGTCTTAATATAAAGAAATTTAACTAATTCGGTTCTCACTAATTCTATTGATTTAAGTCATCATTCCAGAGATAATTTGTACTACCTCCACTTATCCTTTCCTTCCAGAACTCTGTAATAGTGGCAGCAGCAATGGGTGGGCTGGTATGTTCACTGCTGTTGGTAATTGCCGTTGGGTGTACTTGTCGCCTGTATGCACTGCGCATGGGGATTGGCAGGGCACAACACCATGGCCAAAGAGTTGGTCGACGCTCCACCCCACTGGCACCTCTCTCCCGTCTCGAGCAACACTTGTTACAGCGGGAGCCACCTCCTTCATACTCTGTGGCTGTTAATGATCCTTCAGCCTTGTGAGTATATATTGTCACTGATATGCCATCTCACTTGTGGTAAAGAGGACCTTGTGTTTCTCATTCTTGTGGGTTGGAAAAGAGGATGTAATATGAGTACAGTAATTAAGAAATGTATGAAAAGTGGAAATACTTGGAGATATAGAAAGGAATACTGTGACATGATGATTTAGATAATAATAAGAAGTGATGAATATTTGGTGTTTGAGTAAAGAAAAAACATGGGATCATTGACAGAAGAAGTGCATAGAGTTAAATAGTAGAGGAGAAACAAAGATGGGGTGTAAAAATATAGCAAAGGAGTATATGAGTGTGTGTTGTACATGGATAAGGATGCTTGAGGGAGAATGTTCATCGTAGAAAAGGGAGAGAATGTATAGTACTTTACCGGTAGTGTACAAACAGAGTGAAAAATATCCATTGCATTTTTGTATAGGATATGAAAGGGTAGTTGATATTGTGGTTCCTTTATTGCTGTAATAAACTGAAGTTATTGATGATGCTTGCAGACTGTTCGGTGGTAGTTTGAGCCGGCACTGGAGACGTCAACGTAGACGACCTCCGGCACCTCCAGAAGGAATGTTGCCCCCATTACCCGCGCCACTTCGAACTCAAGGTGCTCCTCTTTCAACACATACTTATGATGCAGGAACAGGACACACATCTCGAAGAGCTAGTTTTACTGGTATGGTACTAACTTTCTGGAAGCGTTGACTATTGTACAGCATACACATTGAAATGTTTTTTTTTTTAATTTGAATCCACTATATACCCATGGAGTAATTGACATTTCATTGTTGAAGGAAATTAGAGATATCTTTTTAATTCTTTTAAACCAAATTGAGTTTGTTACAAATCACAGTTATTGTACTCATTAACGCATGGAAGTGAATGTGTGAGTTATGACTTTCTCTGTTGAACCAGCAGGTGAAGCAAGAGGTAGACGCACCACTGAGGAGAAAGAGAGTGAGGAGAGAGCTAAGGTTGGCGCCTTCTTCCCAGTGTCCCCTCCAGGTCCACAGGTAAATCTGTTGCATACTTCAGGTTTACAGATATGTTTATTGAATTCTTGAGGACCAGTGGTATATCCATTGGACACTCTAGTCCATAGGTATGTCCAGGGTATACTCCGGGTCCACAGGTACTGGTATGTTTATTTCTCCCTCTATATGCACATGTCCTTTCTTAGTTGACACTTGAGGCAAGAACCACATGAAAGTTTTCTGTTTCCCTCACAGATGAATTCTCTGTGATAGTCTCTGGGACTACTAAGACGAGAAAGAAACATAGATACAATATGAATACATTTCCCTTCTCTCAGGATCACCAATCTCTTATGCATTCTTTTGGCTTCTCTCAGGACCCAGCACCGCCTGCAGACACCGAGGACGTACCTTTGTTATCAGCAATTGCAGACTCCAGTGAAGATGAGAGCATGGAAGAGAGAGAGGATGCTCCCTTGCTAGATATAAGCTCACCCCTCCAAGAGACAGGTATTTGTGGGTTGTGTTTAAACATTTAAAGCTTTTATGTATTCATCTATGCCTTAACAATTAAGTGGTGGCCATCATTGATAGAAAGGCTCGGGAATCTTTAGTTATGGATAGCTGTGATGGTAGCTCACTAAGCAGTGTGATGTAGAGGAGGTCCGCATATACTGTATGAGGGTTGGCAACCGCAGTCCTCTACTCTAAACGTTCTAGGCCTGTTTTTTACCAATACTCGAAGATTTTGTATCTCTCTGAGGACCCAGTTTTTAATTTCACTCATCCCTCCCAGTCTTCCTTTGGCCCTCCTAACCTCAACTTTACCCATTAATATTTCTGTTATTATCTCCTCACCCCTAATTATATGACCAAAGTACTGTATCTCATTTCTATTTATCTGTACATTTCAAGTATTTCTCTTCAAGTTTTTGCCAATCTTAGTACTTCTTCATTTGTTTTCATGTCAGTGTAGCTTATTCTTAGGATTTACCTATAACACCACATTTCAAAGGCCTTCAATCTCTTTCTGGTGTCTACTGAAAGTGTCCACACTTCTGACTCATACACCAGTCCTTGTCACATAAAGCCTTTGAGCAGCTACCATCACAGCTATCCGGAACTAAAGATTTTACTAAATAGTTGATATAAAGTTTATTAGAATATTGTTATTATTTTATTCAAAATATTCTGAAGTATGACTTCACGCTCACATACAGTTGGGATTATTAAAATTATTTTTGGTTTCTGGATTTTGGATAAAGATTTGTTGACCTATACAGTAAAAGACATATCAAGAATGAATTAAGTTAAAATGCCTGGAGGAATATTAATATTGTCAGTGGTTGGTTAAAAGAGAAAATTATTAACAGTAATTATTTAATTTATTTTCTTTGTGCATTAATCAAGTTATTTATTTTCAGATTATGATGACTCTGCCTCAGCAAGTGTTAACAGTGCAGCAGAAGAGGCTGAGGAGAACAGTCATATAGAGTCTGCTGGCCACCATGCAAGTTCAAGTGCAACAAGCCACAGTAATGCCGCAGATGCTGACTGCCACACACCCTTGGCAGCAGGAGGGTACACACAACCCCAAGAAAATGCCTGTGATAACAAACCCACTGTACTCGAGGAGAACACATCTCTAAACAGTCAAGAAAATAATGATGATGAAGCTCTGTGTTTGACTGATGATCTCAGTCCATATGCAAGTTATGATAGGGAGGACGAGGTGAGTTTAGCTGGAGATGTCATGACAGACACAAGAGCGGCTGTCTTGGCTCTCAGTGCTGTTCAGCGTCACACAGACGGCATTTGTCAGGTTGATACAGAGTTAGTGTCACATTGAAGCAGTTGTCTCACTGAAGTTTCACAGTAGAAGCCACACATATTGCTGTAAGAAATTTTAATTTTCTCATATTAATGCATGTGCTAGTTTGTGATATGCATGGTATTCTGTGAATCAACCACATTAAATAACTTTGAGAAATTGTCTTGGTATATGGTTCTACATGTCAGTGGCTTCAAGATAAAAAGTAAGTGCTGAATTAGGTAATCATGCAGTGGCAGTGCAACCAAGATGACTAAACATCTGGAAGACCACAAGATTGGTTCAGATAGACATTTCACTCATTAGTTTTAAAACAATGGATTTTATTAACAGCAAAATGTACCTCACCTTTATAAAGCTAATTATGCTTTCAGCTATTTTTTTCTGTTTTATATTGGTAAATTTTCTCCATGATCAGTACATGCACCAATATCCATTTTTGTAAGCACTAATAGGAAGTGTTGATTGTGGATAATTTAATCTTTATTTATGTATAGGTCAAAGGAAGTGTCAAGAGTGAGTGAAGTATTGGAGCAGGACTGTGGTGAAATTTGATGAATATGACCAAGAATGCACTATGCTGGATAAGTGTGGTCAAGAGTGAATTGTGCCAGATAAGAGAGAATGGAGGAGTGTCAGCAGTGGCTAAACTGAACCCGCAATTATCAAAGCTATGTGTGTTATCAACCTTAATACCTAATATATATATATATATACAATATAAATTATTTGATTTAATTTTAATGGTTATAAATATTTGGTATTTTATTACATTTAGTTTATGAACATTTACTGTACTGTTTATTATTTACACTAATATTATTACTTATTGTAATTATGAGAGGATAATAGTATTTCTTAAGTTTGAAGGAGAGCTGCTTAATGCACACTTCCTCCTCTCTATTATTAAGGTTAGAGGAGGTATCACTGTACAGTGTTTTAACTTATATAAAAAACCCTCGAGTACTGTGTGGTTAAACAGTTGCAGGACAAATGGGCCCGTATCCTAATATGTCTCAACCTGATTTGACCTAACCATTAATATTGATGCCCATTAGGACTGGACCTCAATCCCTAATGGTGTGGTTAGGCAAGTTTAGGGCATGTTAGGACTAAGGCCAATTTGGAGTAGTGGCTATTTGGGCAGTCATCTGGTAAAAAATACTGGAAGAAGGCTAAGTATGATTTGGTGGTGATGATTGGTGCACCTCCAACACCTTATAGATGGGATAGAGTGAGGTTGATATAGGTAAAGTTATATAACTATCATTATTACAATGAGAAGTAAATACAGAGGAGCCTCATTATATCATTCTCTAATAAGTGGTGGCACCCATACAATGTGTTAGCTTGTTGGGTGTAGGAAAATATACAGTATGTAAGAAAACTTTACTCAATTCTCACATAAATGAGTTGAAACTATTGCATCAAGGCGAAACTTTTACATAAAGTGAATAAGGACTATCACATTGCTAGACTCTTTGATAACTCCTATTATTAAGGAAAACTGAATCTTCTACAATGAAGGTTATAAGTCATGAATGATAAAATAAGGTTTTGAAGAGATTAAACTATGTCAAGAAGGTGTTCATATTGCAATCACAGAGTTAAACTTTAAAAGAGCAGTTTAGCTCCAATGTACAGTATCTGTTATTTACATATCTCTGTAATTCTTATTTTATTTACATCTAGCTTGTGTAACACAGGAGTGTACATCTCATAATGCTGAGGCCTTCATAATCTTTGTTTGGGATTGTATTGTCCCATATCCCTTTTGGTCACAATTTGCAGTATGTAGGATATCCACAGGATTTGTTATTTGTTACCTGCCCCTCATCATCTTGAATAAGTATACAATTAGTTAAGAGAGAAGTTTTTATTGTATATTTATAGTGTCATGTGAAGATAAGGTACCACAATTGATTTTACTTAAAGATTAACTACCTTACCCCATCCCATCCTACCCTACCCCACCACATCCTAACCCCCAGGTAGCATTAGAGTGGTTGATATTCAGGTGAAATAAGCTTGGGTGCATAATCTTCACATGATCATACTACATGATATTCAACTACAGTAATGTAAAACATTGAGGATCAAGAATGAATACTTGTATGCACTTATATTGAGATACGTTTTGAGATGATGGCAGATGGGCTTATGAATGTAATTTTTTGTAGATTTACTTTTCGATTTAATGTGATGAGAGACTGTTATGTGAAGAAACACTGATTGTGGGATGTATAATGCAAATAGGATGCCTTGGATGTGCCTTTACACACACAAATAATGGTATGATATTGGGATGTAATTACTGTTAAGAAAATTATTAACTTTCTTGTACTTAAACATCAGTTAATACAGTTATGGTTCGTAATGGGAAATGGAAATGAAAAGTGCAAGCAAGGGTGGCTGTCAAAATTATCATGAAACAAAATTTCCGAGGCATTAATCCTTTTTAATAGGTTCCTCCATTCTGTCCTGGGAGTGTTGCTCATGGTGATTGTTTTGGCATTTTATCCAACATGTATGTATAATCTCTCAGCTTTATTAGTCTTTACTTTGATCCATATATTATGTTTCCTTAAATGCTATCATTACCCTATTGGCTGAGGACATAAGGATATGAAGAAAAAAACACTCAGTACAGTATTTAAATAAGTTTCAATCTGTACAGTTATCATAATTTTTTGCAGATGTATTCAGTTACCTTCATTAATGTGTGCATAGCCAGTTGTAATCTAGGACTTTCATTGATTGCCCAATGAATCTGGTGTTAATGCATGATATATTGTGTGATGCACCATGATTCTGACTTGCCTTAAGAGTTTAAACCTTTATTATTTACAAACAGCAACACAACCAGCTATTAATAATTGTATGGATTTTGCCACTTCAAGATTAATTGTCTCTATACAGCACCAGCATATGGGTTAAGGAATTGTGACATGACAGTATTTAAAGTTTAATTGTATATTTCATGCTCTACTAAACCAATTGATTCTCCTTAATTTGAACGTTACCAATTATGGAGAATTAAATCTGTGCTGACAAAGGAAGCTCTGACAGTAATTTTGTCAATTTTCAAACATCAAGTATACCATTATATTTAAAGGATGAACTGCCTATGACTGCCTAGTTTTATGTCATATGTAATCAATGCATTCCATAATTCTTACATTTCCAATTTATGGGTTTATATGGAGTGAATGAGTGAGTGAGAGAAATAATGCAAGTATGTTTCATGTGATCATTTTGACTTACTGACACTACAAGGGGCAAACTTTCATCGGTTATCAGGCAAATATGCAACATGGAAGCCTAATTATTGACATTATATTTGAACCTCAAATTACTTTTGAGTAGGTGGACTGAAATTAAGGTCAGTGAGTCATGTTACTGGAAGGATTGAAATGTATCGGTACTTAAAATTGTTTTAAATTAAATTTAGGTACTGTAAATACAACTTGTATGATGTAATATACTGGGTATATATTTTAAATGATTACTTAACAATCATTGATTTACCTAAAATACTGTTCACTCATTTATTTTGTTTAAGTGTAGTACTGCACTGATAAACATACATGCACTTGCTATTTTTCTTGTTTTGGTTTTCTCAAGAAATTTTATTGATTTCTAGTCCTCTTGATTCTTTTATTGTGTTAATAATATTTCACAATGCTGTACAATAATAATAATATTATTATTATTATTATTATTATTATTATTATTATTATTATTATTATTATTATTATTATTATTATTATTATTATTATTATGTGTTGTTGTTTAAACAGATGATGTACCATTATTTTATATATTTAGTTCTGTTAGCTAAAAGGTTTTTAGAAATGGACATATTTAGTTCTTGTTGAAAATATAATTATGCCATTATTATATTTTGGAGATGTAGTACATGAGTGGTCGCTGGGTTGAGATGTGCTGTGATAATGGTTTCATAACAAAAGTCCTTATTCTCAAAGATTCATTAGATAATCTTTACTTACTGGGAATAAAAGAATGTGTCAAGCTTAGCTGGAGATTCAACGAAATGTTAATAATTTGGGAAGCTTTCTTGTGCTGTAACTAAAGTCAGCCAATTAGATAAATTCTTAATAACCAACTGGAAGGGGCTTTTAATGAGTAATATTTTGAGAATCGGTGTCCAAAATTTTGATTTTTGCCATGGGATATGATTAGTCTTCTATGTTTTACGGAAGTCCCTCTTGATTTGTTGAAGTAACTCGCATACTGTAAGTAGTTGGTCAACTTTTTGACACAAATTAGTTATGGGGGGACTATGTAAACCAAATACTTGTACTGATTATCAGTCATGATGGAATCTCAAATATCATGTGCTAACTTGTAGGGTATTTAATATTTCTCACATTTATTATTATTGATGTAGGTCCATCTTTACCTGGTTGAACTTTATTTCAATTATATAAATTCTGTAGAATAATACCGGTAATGTAGTTTGGTAAACCTGTAAAAATAGATTCATTTTATGTTGATGGATTTAATTAATGTAGTTTATATCTTCTCATCATATGTATCTTTTAAATTTTATTTAATAATTAACAAACAAAAGATATAGGCAAAATTATTTAGAATTTAAGGAACAAATTTTTATTTAAATTATTGAATGCCAAAATTTAGAATTAACAATAATTTATTTTGTGCTTAAACCAAACCCAGTGTTAATGTGGATAGTAGGTCTAATTTTATATCATGTGTCTTGACTTCAGTCCATCTTGAATCATGAGTTTAAAGCGGTGTTACCACCCAAGTGCTGACACTGACAACATTTACAGTAAATGACAAAATGTTTTGTCATATGACATAATTTGTTATTAGTTGTGTGAATGCTAAGCACCAAGCAAGATGCCAGGAGACTGTAAACTCAAAGGCTCTAGGGAAGACTTCTTCCTGGGCCGGAATCTCCGTTAAGAAGGCTCCTGTACATCAACTTTATGGTCACCCTTCATGTACACAAATGTCACACAAGGTCACAGGATACTTTTCATGTGAACTGGCTTATTATTATTAGGAACTTGACAATAGCAGTTTGGGGCCAATTTTACAGCAGTTTGACATCATTGAAAAACATGGAACACATTATGAGACAAGTGAACACAAACTGCAGGTATGGCTGGTAGATTCAGAAATCTAATATTACAGTACAGTATATAGAATAGTTGCAAACAAAATTTTATAATTATATGCACTATATGTTACTTCCTTTAAAGGCTGTATGTTGGTACTCTACTGTATACTAATGCTACCATCTTGCAATTATAATACAGGTCTTTCTAATTATGCAAGGACAACTCAAGCTGTAATAAAACATATTAAAGGAATGTCATATGATGTTTGAATACCTTGGTAGTAGTGGGTGTCAAGTATGAGACACATGAAAATATATTGTGTTTAATACTGCTCTCCAACATTTGTTACAGAGTGTTAGTTCTGCTGATTCCCATGATACTTCTCTCTACACCACCCCACACACCTCTCTACACCACCCCACACACCTCTCTACCCCACCCCACACACCTCTCTACCCCACCCCACACACCTCTCTACCCGACCCCACACCCCACCCCACCCCACACACCTCTACCCACCCACACACCCCTACCCCACACACCCCACACACCCCCACCACCCCACACACCTCTCTACCACCCCATCACCCCACCCACACACCTCTCCCCACACCCCCACACCCCCCACCCCACACCTCCCCCACACCCCACACACTACCCACCCCACACACCCCACCCACACCCTCCCCCACACCCTCCCCCCACCCCACCACCTCCCACACCACCCCACACCACACACCCCACCACCCCACCCTACCCCACCCTACCCCACCACAGGCCCCACACCCCACCCACTCTACCACACCACACCCCACCCCCCCACCCCACCCCCACCCACACCCCACACCCCCACCCCACCCCACCCACACCATACCCACCACACCCCACCCCCCACCCCAGCCTCCCACCCCATACCCCCCACTCCACCCACCCAACTCCACCCCACTCCACCCACTCCCCTCTACCCCTCCACCCAACTCCAACCCCTCCACCCAACCCAGCCTCCACCCAACCCCACCCACCCCACCCCACCCCACCTCCCTCCACCCAACCCCCCACCCCACCCAACTCCACTCCACCCCACCCAACCCCACCCCTCCACACCCCACCCCACCAACTCCACCCCCACCCACCCCACCCAACCCCCACCTCCCACCCCACCCCTCCCCACCCCACCCACCCAACACCCAACCCCACCCCCCACCCCACCCACCCCCCATCCCAACCTCACCCACCCCACCCCACCCACCCACCCCAACCACCCCACCCCACCCCCACCCCACCCCACCCTACCCGACACCCACCCCACCCACCCCCCACTCCACCTCCCACCCACCCACCCCCCCACCCCACCCTCCCCCCACCCACCCCCTCCCTCCACCCACCCCACCCCCACTCACCCCACCCCCCTCCCTCCACCCCACCCCCCCCCCTCCCCACCCACCCCACCTCCCACCCCACACCCCACCCCACCCACCTCACCCACCCCACCCCACCTCCACCTCCCACCCCCCCACCCCCTCCCACCCCACACCCACCCCACCCACACCCCTCCCACCCCCACCCCCCACCCACCCCACCCCACCCCACCCACCCCCTCCCACCCACCCACCCCACCCCACCCACCCCACCCACCCCCTCCACCACCCCTCCACCCCACCCCCACCCCACCCCACCCCACCCACCCACCCACCCCACCCCACCCCACCCCACCCACCCACCCCCCCCCACCCCACCCCACCCACCCCACCCCACCCCCCACCCCACCCCTCCCCACCCCACCCCACCCACCCACCCTCCACCACCCCACCCACCCACCCCACCCCACCCCACCCCACCCCACCTCCACCACCCCCCCACCCACCCCACCCACCTCCCTCCACCCCCACCACTCCACCCCACCACCCCACCCCTCCCCACCCCTCACCCACCCACCCACCCCACCCCACCCACCCCCTCCCACCTCACCCCACCCCACCCCACCCCACACTCCACTCCACCTCACCCCACTCCACCCCACCCCACTCCCCAGGTAGTAGTGATTAATTGAAGGGTCACAACTTCACAAAGTGTCCGTCCGTGTCTTTATCCCAAGGGTCTTTTAACACAGGTGGTGGTGACGTAACTAGACTGGGGGTGACTGTTGAATGTCATGAGGTGACTGGGAGTGTTGTGACGTGACTGTGGACTGTTGTGAGGAGACTGGGAATGCCTGTTGACTGTTGACTATTGTAAGGTAACTACCAGAAAAGCTTTTAGGTCCATTTCTCACCCCTGAAGATGTGAATTACACGAAAGCGCTTGGGAACTTCTTGTTTCCTTGTGGTTATCAGCACACATACACACACACACATATATATATATATATATGTGGGTTGTATCCTGTAGTTAGGTAAACAACTCTGGCAAAGTTTCCCTGCTTCTCCTTTAACAGCAGCAGCCTTTAGTTCACATAAGTACAAGCTATGGTTATGTTTATATCCACGAACCAATATTACCGTATTAATTACTACACTGCTGGACCAGACCAGGACCAGCCTTGGGAGGGGTGGTACAGTTGTCTGCACAACTCCCGGGTAACACTCGGGTAAGTGTGTCATGGCACCACCCAGTTTTCTGCCCGTTCCCTCGCTCCCTTCTTTCTTCCACTCCCACCTTATGGATAATAATATTTAATAGATAAAGGAGCTATTTTCAGTACAAGGAGGCACACGAGGCTCCATGGTAATATTTTTGTTGTATTGTTGATGACCTGATGGTAGTTCCTCCGTCCCCACTCCTCATATAGCCCCCACCTCCACATCCTGTCAGACTCACCCTCTCCCACCACACCACACACATTTAGTCTGGTGCTCTGACACTGTTAGTCTACACATGGACGAGTAAAAGAGGGAAGGGTAGAAAGAGGAACTGTTATTCCGGAGTGGCTGGGAACTTATACATGAGGCGATGCAAAGGACAGATGTAAATTGCCGTAAACCCATTTTACTGAAACTCTGCCAGTGTCTCTCACTCAGCAGACGACTTTGTCCAATCAAAGTTGTTTTTATACGTATCCTTCGCTGAGTTTTAAGTGGTGTTTTATTGGTGGGGATGTAACAGAAGCTGTGTTTGTTTATGTTCAGCTGGTAGGTAGGCTGGTCGACCCTGTGACAGAAGCTGTGTTTGTTTTGTTCAGCTGGTAGGTAGGCTGGTCGACCCTGTGACAGAAGCTGTGTTTGTTTTGTTCAGCTGGTAGGTAGGCTGGTCGACCCTGTGACAGAAGCTGTGTTTGTTTTGTTCAGCTGGTAGGTAGGCTGGTCGACCCTGTGACAGAAGCTGTGTTTGTTTTGTTCAGCTGGTAGGTAGGCTGGTCGACCCTGTGACAGAAGCTGTGTTTGTTTTGTTTAGCTGGTAGGTAGGCTGGTCGACCCTGTGACAGAAGCTGTGTTTGTTTTGTTTAGCTGGTAGGTAGGCTGGTCGACCCTGTGGCAGAAGATGTGTTTGTTTATGTTCAGCTGGTAGGTAGGCTGGTCGACCCTGTGACAGAAGCTGTGTTTGTTTTGTTTAGCTGGTAGGTAGGCTGGTCGACCCTGTGGCAGAAGCTGTGTTTATCTTTGTTTAGCTGGTAAGAGGCTGATCGACCCTGTGACAGAAGATGTGTTTGTTGCTATACTTACTAATCTTTAGCAACATTTAACGCCTCTATGAACACAGTCTGACGAACTCCCTAACACCATTTTTCTTTGACACTCAGCTCAGCCACCCCGTCGCTCGTTCGGTGCTGCCTGGAATACGACTAGCCTGGCCCTAAACATAGCTCATTATCAGCTCTCAGTGATTCTTGTTTTATTGTATGTATTTATTTACCTATACCACAATGATGTCTGTTGGTAAGAAACAAGAGAATAAAACTCCGAAATGTTTGAAGTTTTCACCTAATAAGAATATTAGCATCAGACTAGATAGAAAACGGGAGTCAGCACAGCAGACATTCGTGAAGCTCTCTTTTTATCGTGGAAATACAGCTGTTGCAGCTGCCTTTGACAGCGCAAAGTTTATTACAAAGTCCATGAAGTCATAGTGCACGAGTAGGTGTAAAGAAAATTTCTGGCGGTGGTGGACTTTGCCAGGTTTTTTGGAAAATTTGTGGCATTGGCCGTCCACCTCACCAGGCCGAGAACACCATATGCAAGTGACGTAACAAAACAGTCGAAATGGGGACGTACACACCCCCTTTAAGAAGAAAAGACTCTATCGGACTGTTGTTTTCAGGTAAGCCTGAATATGTAAATGTATGTAAGGTAATATTTGACATTCTGAAAATAAAACAGGAACACATAGTTGGCTTTCAACTATTAAGAAACAATAAGATGGTGATGATATTTGGGGAAAATAAGGTTTTGGAAAAATTTTTGTGAGGAATATGAAGACATAACTATAAGAATTCCTAACAGTGATGAGACTGTTAAAGTGATGAATTTTAGTAAAACATTAACTTATGTATCAGTTAAAGATGCTCCCTTTGAAATGGGAAATAAAATTTTAATGAACATCATAAGTAAATATGGTAAAGTGGAAGGAATGAGGCTGAACAAGTATACAAAAGAACCAGCGGCCGGACTGTTGAATGGGACAAGAACCTTCAAGGTAAATTTAAAGAACAACATTCCATCATCAGTAACAGTAGGTGGCCATGATTTAACTTTCCTTTATGCTGGACAGAGGAAAACTTGTTATAAATGCGGGCATGAAGGTCATTTGGCAATTGATTGTCACACCGAGGAAGTAGATAAGGTGAACATTTTTAATGAGGAAAACTTCCCGGCGATCCAATTTTCTGGTGAGATCCACAGCTCAAAGGCAGATAAGGAAGGAGAAGAAAGTGTCACAGTAAGTCAGGTTCCAGTAACAACCCGGTATGGGGTAGAAAGGGAAGAATTGCCTGCTCAGACTATAACCCAAGATGCTGTAGATCCAGATGGTACCACACACCCAGATGGTTCAGAAAATGCAGTACAGGAAAGGCCCACTACATGTGAGGCCGAGATACATACAGAGAGGAATAATGCGGATCAAACTGAAGGTAAATATCTTATGAAAATATGAAATATGATAAAGCAGATGACATGGAAGCACCAAATATGACAGGGACAGAGTGTGAAGTGGCAAGAGGTGAAAACATGGATAGAATGGAGGAAATTGTAGAGGTTACTTGCATTATGTCACCAAGCAAAAACAAGAAAGATGCAAACAAGGAAGATCAGAAGAAACCGGGGAAAATGAATTAGAAATGAACGGCAGTGATGATGAAAATCAGGTAAAAGTGAAAACAGATGGAGGAACGAATGGTGATATTTAAAAAAAATCTGGTAAAAAGGATCTTACGAGGCAAAATAAAATCAATGAAACCCAAAGTGATATGAATGATCAGGTGAATAGCCAGACAGAAAAAGTATTAGAATGTGGGAAAGGAAAAAAAGATGATGGGAAGAAAATGGATACAATTGGAAAAGATGATTCAAGGTGGGAAAAGGTTGAACATGCACAAAGCTGGACAGTACGAGCAGTTAGTGGTAGTAAGGTGATGTTGAGTAAGAGGGATGGAAAAGAAATAACCAAGAAGAGGTGAATAAAGGGAATAATAATACAGATGAAGAAGGGAAGAGAGACGTCAAGAGGAAAAAAGTAAATAAATGATTTTTTTTTACATTATTATAACAATAATTATTATGTATATAATGTTTGCAACATTAAATGTGAATGGTCTAAATAGTTTAGGTAAGCAAATGCAACTATTATCTGTTGTTAAGTACTATAATATTGACATCCTTATGAAACAGGAACATAATGTTAAGGATCCAGAGATATTATATTACCTAAATGATTATTTCGAAATTATTATAAACTGTACACATTTGTTAAAAGGAGTAAGGCCTCAGGGCTGTGTATTCAGGTCGTAATTGTTATCTTTATATTCATGGGGTAAGCGTTAGTGCAGGAGGAGACTGGAGCACCTGGAGAACACCCTATACGTACACTAGGGACAAGTTGTACAACCACGGCTCTTACCACATCAGACCCAAGCAGTCAGAGGCAGAAGGTTACCAATCATGTGGACCATTTGGTAATTACCGTCCATCTTGGAGTAGTTCCAGGACACCAGGGACTTTTTTTAGTTCTTCGTTTAATAAATTGTCTTTTGTACTCATTCGTCTTACTCAGCTTTAATTACTTCTAATAAAAGCGTCGAGTTTGTCGTGATGATGATAATAACGATGGAAGGATCACCGTGGTGAAATCTAATTAGTAATCTTTTCTTCTGAAGATGTCGCCACCAGCGTCTTGCCCTTTGTTGACATGCTGAGTCCGGAAGTGTCAATATGGCTTCGTGACGCTGTATTCCTCTCCTCATTTGTCAAATAAAAGATTGCGTTATAATTTCCAGAGTCATATACATTATAGGCTGATATTTCATATTGTAGATCATACCAATGCTAATACACAACAAACTTATGTAAAACTCAAGGATTTTATCGCCATTTTCGGTGTTTCGGAGACGTCCATATCTCTTGATCGTTTTGTTTGGAAACTTTTGCACAGCTTTACCATTTTAAAATATATTATTTGTTTTCAAGCTATTACATGCCATAACAAACACACACACTAACTACAGTTATAGCTGAACTTAGCATAAATCTTAACACATTAGGACCCATGACCAGATGTTTTCTTTATATATAATAAAATAGGTGGATTATTGTCTGGTCTGTTGTTAACACATCCTCACAGCTAAGAATTTAATAAAAATTATAAACAAACTTATTAAAATAACGTAAATTTCTCTATCAACATGAGTCCCCTCCCTTTGAGTCGTTGGTTCGAACTTTGTGATTCGGTTGGTTCGAAACTGTTCCGGTCTGGGAACGCCAAGACCGGTGAACCATTTGATTAGTTTGTTTCCAGCAGTGAAGTGTGCGGGTGACGGTCTTTGTACTCTCCACTCTCACCTCTATCCTCGCCGTATAAGACATTTTATTTGTGTAAGAAGCTGAACCACGGCGCTACACATACACCAGACGCAGGATCAGGTAAGCTGTTAATTAGTGAGGGCCGGTGAACTGATGGTGGGATGATCTATTACACCCGTAGGTGGGCAGCCACCATCGCCTGACATTCCTCTTCGCCTACTAGTCTTGTTTCTGTGTATAGGTCGTTACGCTTGTGCTGGGTGACCCGTACTAGGTGTAGAATGTTGGACTCATCAAACCAAAAGTATACTAACCTCACCTAATCATATTATCCTATATTAAGAACATAAGAATGGAGGAAACTGCAGCGGGCCTATTGGTCCAGAATGGGCAGTCCCGTTTACCCCTAACTCCTATCGCTCATATATCCGTCCAGGCTATATTTGAAGCTATCCATCGTGTTCCAGTTAATGATGATGTTTGGTAACTTGTTCCACTCATCCACTTCTCTATTTCCAAACCAATGTTTACCTATCTGGCGTTTAAATCTAAACTTGTCTTAATTTAAAACTGCAACTGGTTGGATAATTTAAGTACCTTTGTTATAATTATCACATTTGTTTATCCCTGACTTCCATTTATACACCTCAGTCATATCGCCTCTCACTTTGCATCTCTCGAGGGAGTGCAAATTCAGATGCTTTAATCTGTGTCTGTACTCAAGGTTCCTTATGCCCGGGATTTGATATCTATTCTGTAGTACGGTGACCAGAACTGAACTGTATAATCCAAGTGACGTCTCACAATCGCAAGATATAGTTTTAGGATAATCTCGCTAGTCTTGTAACCAACACCCCTTTGTATGAACCCAAGTACTTTGTTAGCCTTGTTTCGAGCAAATATACATTGTTGTCTTGGTTTAAGATTCCTACTTCTCATTACCCCTAAATCTTTCTCACAGTCGAAGAAAGTCAGGTGTTCACTGGGTAACAAGTGATAAGAGTCTGCCCGCTCCCTCCTCTCGCTCAGAGCTTGAGAGTCAAGGAGGAGCTGGTGAAGTATTTGCTAATTCAGCATGACCTGGCTCAACCTCTGATGAAGTTATAGACTTCAGCATGTATGACATGATCAACTACTGAGTCATTGTTGAATAACTTGGTGAATAACTACCGAGTCATTGTTGAATAACTTGGTGAATAACTCCTGAGTCATTGTTGAATAACTAATTGAATAACTCCTGAGTCATTGTTGAATAACTTGGTGAATAACTACCGAGTCATTGTTGAATAACTTAGTGAATAATTCCTGAGTCATTGTTGAATAACTTAGTGAATAATTTGGTATTATACATTTAAGTATTATACATTTGGGTGAATATTTATGAAATGCAAGGGTGCTATTACAACATTTAGTTTGAATTTTTTATGAACCAATCGGCTATTAGTATAGAAGAGGGTCATGGCTGATGGGCCAGGTTAGCATGGAAATACTATAGTGACGTCACCCCAATCGGATTTAGTGGTTAATGCTTACTCGCTGTTTCCTGTCCTGAAATCACACCCTAATCCATTTTAGAATATCTCCTCCAATTTAATGACATGTTAAACAAATTCGTTAATGACATACTAAGTTCTTCCTTACATATCTTTAATACTCTGGAAAATATCTCATCGGGACCTGGCGACTTATTAGTTTTTAGTTTATTTATTTGTTTACTAACATCGTTACTAGTCATTAGTGCCTCGGGCGTCTGTAGATAGTCGGTTTAGTGTGATAGTCTCCGTCCTGTTCGTGTATTATGCCTCA
This sequence comes from Homarus americanus, assembly GCF_018991925.1. Taxonomy (NCBI): domain Eukaryota; kingdom Metazoa; phylum Arthropoda; class Malacostraca; order Decapoda; family Nephropidae; genus Homarus; species Homarus americanus. Next base: position 177,194 of record NW_024731852.1, on the reverse strand, counting down.
CTCCCTTCTTTCATCAACCACATTAATTTGTCTCTCTATATTCGCGTCGTTCATCTCCCTCCCGACGCTCCAACACTGCCGACTGACCCTTACTTTATTTACATGCATTTCGTCTGTCCATATTGTCAACACTGCCTCACCCTCGCCCCTCATCATGATAAACACTCGACACTCTTGGTGACAATAGTGCTGCGTGACAAGTGGGCCCCACGCCAAATAGTTACGACCTACTTGTACTATGAAGAGAACCCATGAGAACTGGTGCCCAAGCTCAAATCACTTCAATCCTAGTTGGCCCCAACATAACCTAACCTAACCATTAAGATTGGGGGACTATTAAGGTCGGGTCCCAATCCTAATAGGTTGTTTTGCGGCTCTGTAGAAATGATTGCTTGTCAGGTTAGGTTGGAGGCCCTGGAGAAATGAGCCCTAATCGTATCAGCCGGTTACATTAAGTCAGGGTTCAGTAGGGTCTGGGGAGTCATTGCGTCACGCGTCACCTGCTGTAACACACTCGACAAAATGATTACGTCAAGTGGCCTGATGGAGCAGTACTGAGGAGCGTTCACTTATACGAGTTACTGTTTGTCTTAGTGTGAAGGAGCGGGTTAACTCAGTGCATTAATGTTCTTGTACTGTGCTTCATGTTGGTTAGCGTTACAAAACCTCTCCAGCAGGAACAGTCAACAGCGCAAATGGGAAGTTACGTCAGTCGAACGGTCACCAGCTTGTTATGGCTCGGGTGACAGTGTGAGAAAGGTTGAAGGAAAAGGGCAACACGAGCTTCTGCATCTTAACCTAATCTAACTCACCCAGCTATAAGCTCTGGTCAGGTTAAGTTGGTTCATGTCATATACTTACATGAAGGACTAAGCGTCGTTGACTCCGCCTTGTTGGGGGAACTTCTCATACATTGTAAATCATGACCGCAAGTGTGACTGTCTTCGCCACACACCGACACCCCATACCAGACACACATCCATCTTCATCCATCATGTAAAAGAGCCCATGTGTGGTGTGAGTGAAGAGCCATCTCCCTCACACCACTCCACCACCACAGACTTCTCCCTCCCTCCGCCCCTCCCCCCCACCCATCATAATTTGTTAATTCCACCATTCACTGTCCCTCCCTCACAACCCATCATGGCAGAAGACACCTTTTCCTCCCTTAACCATTTGCATTAATCAAATGTTCCACACTCGCAATATTCACCTTGTTAACCCTCCTTCCTTCTCTCATGTTGCCATTTACATAATTTCTCCTTCCATTTCCTCCCTTGTATCACAGTAAAACCTTCCCTCTTTCCTTTTATAATTTACGTTAACTTCCTTCACTTCCTTCACACCATCTTATATTTTCCATCTCGTGCCTGTGTCCCCCCCCACCCCACCCCGTCCATGAGCCCCGCCACAGAGCAGAGCGGCTGGGAATGTTGTGGGTGGAAGAGTAAAAACGTCTGAGTAGTTTACATACTGGTGGACGTGTATGGTAGACCTGATTCGGGAGTCACAGCCGCTGTTACCGTGCGACTTTGTGAACGTGCGAATTTGTGAACGTGCGACTTTATGAACGTGCGACTTTGTAAACCTGCGACTTTATGAACGTGCGACTTTGTAAACCTGCAACTTTGTGAACGTGCGACTTTGTAAACGTGCGACTTTATGAACGTGCGACTTTGTGAACGTGCGACTTTGTGAACGTGCGACTTTGTGAACGTGCGACTTTGTGAACGTGCGACTCTGTGAACGTGCGACTCTGTGAACGTGCGACTCTGTGAACGTGCGACTCTATGAACGTGCGACTCTATGAACGTGCGACTCTATGAACGTGCGACTCTATGAACGTGCGACCCTATGAACGTGCGACCCTATGAACGTACGACCCTATGAACGTGCGATTCTATGAATATGCAACTTTATGAACCTTCGACTTGGGAAAGTATAACTTATGAACGTGCGACTTTGTGAGCGTGCGACTTTGTGAGCGTGCGACTTTGTGAATGTGCGACTTTGTGAACGTGCTACTTTGTGAATGTGTGACTTGTGCATGTGCGACTATATGAACGTGGGACTATATGAACTTGCGATTTTATGAACGTGCGACTTTATGAACGAGCGACATTATGAACGAGCGACATTATGAACTTTCTACGTTCTGAAGGCAATACTCTGAACATGTAGAAAGATATTACAGTTAATTTTGACACCACCTGAATATTACAGAACATGATCACGTATTAATTAGATTAATTATCGATATTCCTCTCTTGTTCTTGGGTGTGGGGTGGTGTAGCCTGTAGTGGGTGTGGGGTGTCGCCTGTGGCGGTGTGTAGCCTGTAGGGAATGTGGCCTGTGGCGGGGGTGTGGCCTGTGGGAGTTGTGCCTGTGGACGTTGTGGCCTGTAGGGGATATGGCCTGTGGGAGGTGTGGTTTGTGGCTTGGGTGTAGCCTGTGGGGTGTGTAACCCGTGGTGTGTGTGGCCTGTGTGTGTATGTGGCTTGTGGGTGATATGAGGCTCCAGCCCAGTTAGACCCCAAACCTAACCTAACCAGTAGGATTGGAGCGAACCACTAGGATTTTGTCCCAATCCCGATAATTAAGTTTGGTTGGGGCCAATTAAGACAGGAGCTTGTTTGGCCAGTCAGTAGAAAATACAGGTCAGTGTGCTGTTGACACAGTAAACTAGACCAGCTCACAGATCTCTCCCACGAAAATTTGACCTTTCACCGTGACGTTGACGAGGCTGCCACTGAACACTGTCTCGACTGTTGTTGAGGGCAGCTATTATTATGAAGTCATTTGTTATTTCACAGAATTGGCGTCTATCAATTACTAAGATATACATAATTTGTATTTATATGATTAGATGTCTTAATATATTGACGCAAAAGCATTTACAAATTCGTTTTCAAATATACATGAGATCAGACCCAACTGAGAGACCCGAGCCTTCGACGTTCTCAGCATGATTCAGGCGTAAATGTATTCAAAACATGCGCTGTATTGATTACCTATAATCTGCCTCCACTACAGCAATAACACAACTAATAATATGCATTTTATCCGCAGAGGACCCACGGAGGAGCATCAGTCGTAGGGCCCTGCTGGTAAGTGTCACGTGCTTTTTGTTGACATTATGCTGTTGATAAAACCTGACCCCATGTTGTAAAAAGCGGGTGACAGCCGCTGGAGACCCAGTATTATGGAGGGTGAGTTTTTAAAGGGGATTCAACAAGGGTTGCATACAGACAGGGTTTTGAAGATTAGAAGGAAGATCCTAATGATAGGTTTAAAGACTGTTCTGTGGATTTAGTTTAATCTCCTGAAGGATAATTCTTTGGTACGTTCGGAGATTGACGGAAGGCTTTATAGATGGGTATCGAGATGGGAACATTGACTAACATAGGACAGAGGGCTTCATAATGGGTTCAGGGACTAGAGGGAAGGTTCTCTGGCGTCATTTGGTTGTTATCGTTTATTTTTTATTCCATTGATCTTGGGGTGGTCGAAACTTACTTTATTGACTGTTCGTTAACCGGATGTTCGTTAACCGGATGTTCGTTAACCGGATGTTCGTTAACCGGATGTTCGTTAACTGGATGTATGTTAAACGAAGATTGACAGTAGAGTATAGGCAAATATATCCAATTAAAGGCTTAGTCTTACAACTTTACTGTCATGTTACTCTTTATTATGTGTTTGTACGATAAATATAACAAACACTTGAGAATCCATCTGTGTGCCTGAGGTTAAATAAAGCCAATTAGATGCGTTCTCAGCAGCGAGGAAAGACACAGACAGCACTAGCAAGAGACAGCAAGAGAGAGAGAGAGACGGGGCGTGAGAGTGACATAGCAAGAGAGAGACAGCAAGAGAGACCCAGCAAGAGAGAGAGTACAAGGGAGAGCGAGAGAGAGACAGAGCAAGAGAGAGAATAACATCACGATAATGTGAGAATGACAAGGGTAGTGATAAGTTAAGTTTAAAAAAATTATTTACAAAGCTTGGAGTACAGTTTGTCATAAACAAGATATCAGAGGAGGAAACTTGTTACAGTATGGATCATAAAGCAAATTGTTATCTATGGGAACGTTTTATCCTCCTTATGATGTGGCACATTGGGAACGTTTCTTGACTGGTGATGTGATGTCTTATGGTTGCTATGGTGATAATGGTCGTGTTTTTAAGGTTATGGTGATCGTGTTTTATATCGTTACTTTTATAATAATTCAGCTCAATCCTACTTTGTAAACCTAAACCTAACCTATCCTAATCTAACTTAACCTAACCAACCTTTTGTTTACATCGTGTTTCCAAAAAATACTTAAAGTGTATAACTTTTTGGGGGGATTATGTTTTGTTCATGTACGTTATCTAAAAAAAAATATATATAATTTATATATTTTTTCGGGGGGAAAATAAGTAATGCCATATATTTTTTTGAGGGGGGGAGATGTGTTAGTTAAAAATGTTGTTCCAGCAGACAGTGGTGGCTGGGGCGCTGGGAGAATGACTTTATAACTGAACCTGTTTTTAATGAGCTGTGTGTGTTGTGATGTGGACAGATACAGGGAAAAGGGCAGATTATTTTTTTTTAAGTGTGGGAGTCGACGGATCAGCAAAAGACGTGTGTAATTGTGGGTACAGGTATATTGGGTAATCAGATGTGCAGTTACAGGTATATTTGACTTTCAGATAGGCAGTTACAGGTATACTGGGTAATCAGATATGCATTTACAGGTATATTGGGTAATCAGATGGGCAGTTACAGGTATATTAGGATAATCAGATGGGCAGTTAATTAAATGGGGTAATCATATTTACAGATACAGAGATACAGGTACAATCAGCCAACAAATATTGATTCAGTAACAAAACAAGTTCAAGGATTATGTTGGCACCCATGACATCTGGTTGACCATGGTGTAGTTAGTTCCCTGTAGAAAAAGTGAAATTTCATGAGTAACTTTAATGCTGTGCTTCCTTTATGATTGTTTTGTTTTAGTTTGGTGATATGAACTTGGGTTCTAATATTAACAGTAGCGGTAATATGAGCGTAAATCTATCACCTAAAGAAATTATTTAAAACTGTGGTTTGGCTGACTGCATGTGCCGTCCCCTCATATGCCACTCTTTAACCTACCACTCCCCTCACCTGCCATTCCCTCCCACCCCTCACCTGACAACCCCCCTCACCTGCCCTCCCCTCACCCTCACCACTCCCCTCCCCTGCCATTCCCTCCCACCCTCCCCACCCCTCACCTACATTCCCTCCACCCCCTCACCACCCACCCCTCACCTGCCACCCCTTCACCTACCCACCCCCCCTCACCTACCCACCCCCCCTCACCTGCCACCCCCTCCTGCCACCCCTCACCTACCCACCCCCCTACCACCTACCACCCCCCCTCTCCTGCCCCTCCCCTCACCTACCCTCCCCTCTGCATTCCCTCCCCCCCCCTCCCCACCCCCCTCCCTGCCACCCCTCACCTGCCCTCCACCTGCCACTCCCTCACCTGCCACCCCTTTAGGGACAGTATAGTAGTAGGAATATTAAGTGATTGTGTCAGCAGCTGCTGCCGCCGACGGTGGAGGAAATGGTCTCTGATCTAAAAGAAACTCAGATCTTGTTAACCACAATATGAAGGCCTGAAGTAACTTGTTTCTTATGAAGTAATTGCTAAGGGCAGAGGAACTGGTGTGTGACTCATGCAGGTTATGGGACGAATACGTGTGTAGATAAGACTATAATAATGCTCCTAGCTGCTTAATATAAAGTACGAGAATAATGTGGAAATTATACCGAGAGACTTCTTAACTAGAGACGTTCCCTAAGTACCAATTTGGACTTGGGAGACAAAATTAATGTTTAGAATTTCTTCCAAAAGATAGCCAACATTACTTTCGCCTGGCATAGTGAACGTTCGCTGGCTAAAGAAGTTTTGGTGTAGTTTCAATGTTATTTTTTAATGTTATATCTATAAATTAAATTAACCAATTGGGTGCACTCTTGCTTCTGAAGTTAACGTGAAAGTAAGTCTCACGGGCCTGATAACCACGTTAGGGACAGTGAGGATACCGAGACTTTGTTATACTCGTCAGGGCTTGTTATACTCGTCCAGCGACTTTGTTATATTCGATCGAGAACTTTGTTATACTCGTCAGGAGACTTTGTTATACTCGATCGGGAGACTTTGTTATACTCGATCAGGGACTTTGTTGTACTCGATGAAGAGACTTTTGTTATACTCGATCAGGGGACTTTGTTATTCTCTCGTTCAGGGACTTTGTTATACTCGATCAGTACTGTTATATACTCGTCAGGGTTTTGTTATACTCGTGAGAAACTTTGTTATACTCGATCTGAGAGACTTTGTTATATCGCCATGGGGACTTTGTTATACTCGTCAGAGACTTTTGTTTTACTAAACGAGAGACTTGTTATACGTCAGAAACTTTGTTATACTCGTCAGGCCTTTGTATACTCGTCAGGAACTTTGTTATACCCGTCGAGAGAACTGTTATACTCGTCAGGGAACTTTGTTATACTCGTCCAAGAACTTTGTTATCTCGTCCAGGGAACTTTGTTATACTCGATCAAGGGGCTTTGTTATACTCGTCGAGGGACTTTGTTACTCGTCCAGGGGACTTTTGTATACCGGTCGGGGCTTTGTTTATACTCGATCAGGCATTTGTTATACTCGTCAGAAATTTGTCGGGGACTTTGTTATACTCGTCATAGAACTTTGTTATACTCGATGAGGCGTTTGTTACTCTTTCGTCCAGAAATTTTTTTATACTCGACAGGGACTTTGTATGTCTCGTCAGGGACTTTGTTATATGATCGGGGCTTTGTTATACTCGTCAGGGTTTTGTTATTCTCGTCAGGGACTTTGTTATACTCGTCCAGGAGACTTTGTTATCTCGATCAGGGGACTTTGTTATACTCGTCAGGGAGACTTTGTTATACTCGTCCAGAGACTTTGTTGTACTTTCGTCCAAACGCTTTGTTATACTCGTCGAAACTTTATACTCGATCAGGAGCGCTGTTATATCATTCCAGAACTTTTTATACTCTCGTCGGGGTTTGTTATACTCGATCGAGAACTTTGTTATACTCGGTCAGGGGACTTTGTTATACTCGTCGAGGGCTTTGTTATACTCGTCCAGGGGCCTTTGTTATACTCGATCAGGTGCTTTTTATACTCTGTCAGAGACTTTTTGTTATACTCGATCAGGGACTTTGTTATACTCGATCGGGGCTTTGTTATACTCGACCAGGGGACTTTGTTATGCTCGATCGGGGGCCTTTGTTATACTCGATCAGAGAACTTTTGTTATACTCGTCCAAGGGACTTTGTTATACTCATTCTGGAACTTTGTTATACTCGATCAGGGGGCTTTGTTATACTCGTCCGGGACTTTGTTTCTCGTAGGGACTTTGTTATCTTCGGTGAACTTTGTTATACTCGTCGAGGCTTTGTTATTAACATTTCCGAGACTTTGTTATACTCGATCTGGGGACTTTGTTATACTCGTGAGGCTTTGTTATACGTCAGGGCTTTGTTATACTCGATCAGGGGCCTTTGTTATACTCGATCAAGACTTTGTTATACTCGATCGAGACTTTATTATCTCGTCGAGGTTTTGTTATACTCGACCGAGGGATTTGTTATATCTCGACCAGGACTTTGTTATACTCATTGAGCCTTTGTTAACTCGATCAGGGGCTGTTATACTCGTCGAGAACTTTGTTATACTCGGTCAGGGAGACTTTGTTATACTCGTCAGGGCGCTGTTATACTCGTTCGCGAGAACTTTGTATACTCTGTCAGAGACTTTGTTATACTCGATCGAGGGACTTTGTTATACTCGTCAAGGCCTTTGTTATACTCGTCGAGGGGCCTTTTGTTATACTCTGACCAGGGGACTTTGTTATGCTCGTCATGGGAGCTGTTATACTCCGATAGGGACTTTGTATACTCGATCAGAGTTTGTTATACTCGACAAATTTTATTGCTCGTCCAGGGCCTTGTTATATTTCGATAGAGAGCTGTTATACTCGATCAGGGAACTTTGTTATACTCGTTCGGGGACTTTGTTATACTCGTCAAGGGACTTTGTTATACTCGATCGAGGACTTTGTTATACTCGTCAGGGGCTGTTATACTCGGTAAGTTTTGTTATTCTCGATCAAGGGACTTTGTTATACTTCGTCAGAACTTTGTATACTCGATCAGGAGACTTTGTTATACTCGTGAGGGGCTTTGTTATACTCTTCAGCTTTGTTATACTTGTTCAGGGCCTTTGTTATACTCGTTCAAGGACTTTGTTATACTCGATCAAGGGCTTTGTTATACTCGTCGAGGCCTTTATTTATACTCGATCGAAGTTTTGTTATATTCGATCAGAGACTTTGTTATACTCGTCAAGGGACTTTGTTATATTCGTCCAGAGTCTTTGTTATACTCGTCGAGACTTTGTTATACTCGACAGGGGCTTTACTCGTCGGGAACTTTGTTATAATCGTCATGGGCTTTGTTATACTTGTTGAGGACTTTGTTACTTATAGTCGAGACTCTGTTATACTCGATCAGGGGTTTGTTATACTCGATCAGGGACTTTTATTTATACTCGATCAGGACTTTGTTATACTCGATCAGGGGCCTTTGTTATACTCGATCAGGGGCCTTTGTTATACTCGATCAGGGAACTTTGTTATACTCGATCAGGGACTTTCTTATATTCGATTAGGGACT
>NW_024731852.1:128756-168335 GCF_018991925.1 Homarus americanus | reverse complement strand
ATAGTGATCCCTCGGTTAATGAGATTTCGGTTAACGAATTGCCTTCCATAAGATTCTTAACTTCGGTTAACGAGCATTCCCTCGATTAACGAAATCCTTACGAGCGCCCCTCAACATGTTTTCGCTTGCACACTAGCTGTCCGCCAATACAGTGATCGGCTCTAGGGCTTAAATTCCTTACTATTTTAGTAAATATCAAGAAGTTTGTACTATTTGTATGTATATTCTGTATGCTGTATTTATATTATGCTATGTATATTATGTATGTGCTCCATTTATGTATTATTTATTTAGCCTAGCTAGTAGCGTGTGGCAATGTATTTATCCGTGTCCCACATGTTTAATTAATGTGCCTGGCGACGTATGGAAGCTGCTAATGTATCACTTGCCATACGTCGTCTATAGAGCAGTTGACCAGCGGACAGGTAGAAGAGCACTACTCCTCTTGTGTACATATCGCTTATCCAGTAAATCGAACCTACAAATTATACAGGTGTTTGTGTTCGCTCCTGTATATAGAGCTTATTACCCAGAACACGAATACTATTCAATAATTTTAAAAGTCTTGTATTAAAATTTTTAGTAATTTTAACAATTATTTAACATAATTTAAGTACAGGGAAACTAGTTTTTAGCGCGCCAAACAGCCTGTCAACACACCATACAGGCGTCAGTCTCTGTGTCTTTAGTGGAGGTAACATCTTGCTTGAGACTCCTCAACATAACGCTTTTTTTCTGTGTTTCCAGTCAAATTATTGGTAATTTTGAAATTTATTTTACATATTGACAATATATAATGCAGTGCAGTGTTGATTTAAAGAAAATAATCTTGAATTACACCAAGTGAACTAAAATTTTATGGGTGAAATGGCGCCATGGGGTTTTATATCTAGAAGTGTAAGTAACAAGAGTGCAGAGGTTTTATTGCAACTATATCTTGCGCTAGTCAGGCCGCACCTCGATTATGCGGTTCAGTTCTGGTGCCCCTATTATAGAATGGATATAAATTCACTAGAGTCGGTGCAGCGAAGAATGACAAAAATGATTCCGGGACTTAGAAACCTTCCATATCAGGATAGGTTAAAGAAACTTAACTTGCATTCCCTAGAAAGACGAAGAGTGCGGGGAGATATGATAGAAGTTTTTAAGTGGGTGAAAGGAATCAATAAAGGGGATATAGATAAAGTTCTTATAATATCCGAGCAGGATAGGGCTCGGCGCAACGGATTCAAGTTGGATAAGTTTAGGTTTAGGAGGGAGATAGGAAGAAACTGGTTCACAAATAGGGTGGTGGACGAGTGGAACAAGCTTAGCAACTTTGTAGTAAGTGCGGGAACCCTGGAAAGTTTCAAAAGGAGGCTAGATAGATTCATGGATGATAGTGAGTGGTAGTAACAATCGACAGGAGCTGCCATGCACAGGCCAACCGGTCTATTGCAGACTCCTTATTTTCTTATGTTCTTATGTTCTCTTCCACCCCAATGCCTTCTTTTCTCCCTTCTCCTCCACCCCCATTCTAATCATCATCATCATCATCCAGGAGCCTTCTACATACACACCTCAAAGTAAGTGTACTTTACTACCTTTTTTGTTGACTTTAGGCAATTTTCGGTGAGCTGGAACCAATTACCCCAAAACCCATTGAAACAATGGTTTCGGTTAACGAATTTTTCGGTTAATGAGCAACCGTCTGGAACGGATTGTGTTCGTTAACCGAGGGACCACTATAATTAAAACTATGGTAAATAAACAAAATACAGAACAAATGAAGGTGATTTGGCACCAGCTCATAAACCACCGAGCAGCAAAAAACAATCTCGCTCTACCCTCTTCACAGAGAAGCCTCAATGGTTGATTTGCATTTACAACTTCTGTAGTTGCTGAGCACAAGCTAAAATCGTGCACAAGAAAAGCAAATTCCACCTCTGGAAGCTGTGGGATGAATATGAAGAAGATATATCACCACTTATAATTTCCTAAAAAATATTGTCATTGTCTTCTGCCATACTTTGCGGCAGTTTGCATCATCCTAAACGTTGCATTAGTCAGGCCTGTATCCTCCATAACCGACGTCCCCTTGCAGTAATCACATATACTCATGGTTGTTATTGTTGTGGGGGGTGCAGACTGTGCATAGATCTACATTTATTAAAAAAATAAATTAATAAAAACTGCGTACTCAGCTGCCCTCTGCTGGTTTTATAACCTCCCCTCTTGCCTTTAGAGTTGTCTTTTGATTTTCTTTTTTTTTCAGTTCACTTCGGTGTTTGTCAGTATTTATGTGCTATCTCTAAGTACACTGCATTCTGCTATGACTAACGGATTTTATACACCCACTCAGTCCCTTAGAAACACAGAAAAATAAAATAAAACTTTCTTTGGGGCAATAATAGAATGCCTTTAAGGATAGCCAAGCTTGTTGATTTTATTTATTTTTTTATTTCAACTAGTATTTCCTTATACTTTCTTTTCCGTTCTCATCGACGACTATATCCCTTTGTGCTATCACTGTGTGCACTGTATCTCCCTGTGAATGGTATATTGTAGGCACAGTTTCAGTCCATGAGAAAGCACACAAACAAAATAAAATTTAAAGTCTCTGTGGCACCTATAACACAACTTGGTTTCAGCTGGCAGTGGTGCTTTTCCAGCTTGCTTGCCAGTTTGTATTCACTTTAAGTTATTTACAACCTCTTCCGCGGTCACTGATGACACTATGAACTGATTTAACTAAAGGCACAGTACTGCACTCCCTGGTTGGCCTTTATCACAGCCGTGACCACAACTCCGTAAAAAAATTAAATAAAAGTTTTGTCATATGGCAATGATTTTGTGGTTGTATGCCTCTTGACCTGGGCTGTACGGTACTGTACCTCCAACTCGGTGGAGATTGAGTTTTCAAAAATACGATCGCATCTAGCATTAAAAATCCTACTTTGATTTACACTTTCACATCACTAGGATGATTTTGATGATCTTAATCACTATCCAATTTCTGCGGCTCAACAACGAAGGCCCGAGTCCCTGAAGTTAGTGATTGAGCTGTGTACTGACAAAATTTTTGTTTGTAATTACTGTACAGTATAGTCTCGATTTACGCGGATTTCCTTTACGCGTTTGGTCATTTACGCAGCACCTGGCCAGACTGGCAATTATTAGTTACGCAGTACATTCCATCATTTAGGCGGGAAGCGGCGCGGGCAGGGTGCACACAAGGTCGCCCAATCAACAAAGCACTACCGAGTTCTTCACCCGCTGTAACGACCACGGTCGTACATGTCAGTTAACGCCAAAATCAAATGATTCATATTACGCTCAATAGCCCACAAAACATGTACCTCTGCTTTTATTTTGAGTCCTCCATCTGAGGAGTCCGTTTTCTCGTCACTTCAAGACGCCTCAGTCCTCCGTTATCCCATTTTCTCTGACTACTGAAACCAACCTCTGTATATAATGAATTTGAATGTGAGAGAGAACACCTTTGTTTTGAGTCAACTTAGATATGTCTGTTTACAGTTGGAACATTCAAGATCCAGTGTGAGTGGGGCTGAACGCTTCAACTGTCCTTATTGTTAGTAAGACGTGTCAAGTAAGCGAGTGTTGAGTTTGCCAGTTAGAGTGGCGTATTTTAGGTCGTCCGTGGGGATATCCATGGGTTTCTGATCGCTACTGAAGTTATATTGTTTTGTCGCCCCGACATCAGAGAATCTGATGTTCATAGTTTAGTTAGTGTCAGTTGTCTATTTAAGAAAGTCATTCATCTTCTGAACAGTTCCTGTCAAACTCAAAATTCTCCCAGATTTAACGGCCGTTTGACCGGGGATGTGGTTTGCGGTCAGGTCAATAGAGTTGCGAACGCATATATAACTTCAATTCACCTCTTTACTGACAAACTCAACCTCTGATTAAATTATAAATATAGATGTAGAAAATTAGCCTGATCTGTGACACTGACGGTCACAGCTAGGTGTCCAACGACTACTGTGAATAGAGGGTCTATTGTTAGTGGAAGTTATCTTTCTAGTAGGAATATGCCCTCAGGCCCGTATATATGCAGGCGCGCGAGGGGAAATCACTCCTTCTGTGATTTCTCCTCCACGTCTACAGGTATGTTCACGTGTGTTCCACGCCGCCATATTAACGCAGTTTAACTTAGTCATTTTTGCGAATATCAGTGTTCATGTTTTAACATAGTACCTTCAGTGCCAATTGAGTCAAGTAAAGTAGAGCTCTAGCTATCGTCTGAACCTGTGCCAGATGTATGTTTTATATAGTGAAGTTAAATATTCACTCCTTCTGTGATTTCTCCTCCACGTCTACAGACGCTGTTGTGGGGGTTAGCAACACTCCTGAGGTTCGGGAGCCGCCTATGGGCACGATGTCTCTCGAAAGACGTCTTTAAGGTGGCGAGATTAGAATCCCAGGGCGAGATTCCTTGGCAGACGCCACGGCCCACCGCCACGAGTCAACTGTTCCTGGGCCAGGCGCTCCGAGCTAGCGAGCGAGCCTGTAAACAACCCTTGGCCCACTGACTCCGTCATATGATCATGGTCTATCTACTGTTCTTGGTTATATGTATGGAGCCGTATTAATATCCATGCTTAGGGATGACTAGCAGAAATATAGTCATCCCAGGTTAAGTATTGAACCCCTGAATGAGAGTTCAAGGTACCAGGTTGTTCCTTGTGAAGTGATAAGAAATATTGTATGTTACTTATTGTAGAAGTGCCCAGTGTGTTATGTATTCATCTGTAGTACCCATGAAAGAATAACCTGAGAGTATCATGCTCTAATCAAGAAGTGGAGAGGTAGTTTGTACTTGTTAAAGTAAGACCTGAGGGTCCAGTGATGGCTTGTGAATAATACGGAATCTCATGTATCAAGGTAATGATATCCCAATTGTCTAATAAAGTAATGAGTATTTGGAGGTGTTGAATGAGGTAATAAGCTCTTGAAGTGTTTGATGATTTAATAAGTTAATTGCGGTTCTGTTTAGCCTGAGTGAATCTAAGATGCATCTTCTCCACTCACTGTGTTAATAAATATTGAATTAGTAATCTGAGTATCACCACTCTACTCCTTCTAAACATTGGTTCCCAGAAAATAATACTTACTCACGTGCCTAGACATCTACCACACTACCCAACAACTTTCCATGAGTTAGGTTATATAATGAAAAGTCTGGGTGGTGGCAGCTACCCTTTGTAAGTATAAAAAGTGTTGTACAAAGAATAACATGGTTCCCCAGACTAACCCATGTATAAGAATAGACATAAAACAAAGTATACTTCAGAAAGGTAAGAACATTGAAACTGAGAATACAATATATATGAAAGGAAATGAAAAGAAAGAACATTGACTTGGAAAACATAAGTAGAGAAGCATAAGAGTTACTTATATAAGAATATAAGGTATATAGAGATAAAGAACATATCAGAATATGAGCAAGAATACATAAGAATAAGTATATATATATATATATATATATATATATATATATATATATATATATATATATATATATATATATATATATATATATATATATATATATATATATATATATATATATGTATGTAAAGAATTGAAGAAGGATAAGTATATAAAACAGGGTACTCATTGGAAAGAGTACTACACAGAACTTATAAGTATATGGATAAATAGACTACTAACAGAAAAGAATAGCTGGATGGTAAATTATTGAAAAGAGAAAACTCGGCCCGTTACACCGCCACCCACCACAGCCAGCCCAAATCAGTGATAGTAAGGATATGGACTTTGAGGGATTTGAAAAAGAGGCCCTGCAAGCCTCAGTGGTGGATAGTGATACAAGTGATACAGGTGAGGACCAATAATCTGCCCTCTGCCTCGAAACCAACCCGCCATCCCTGTGTACCCAGCCATCTCTTCTACTAATGTAAGTGTTAAAAAACCTAATATTATTGATATTTCTCTTAAATATTAATTGTGTGTGCATACCATCATAAAATTAAGATGTTACTTTTACTACAACGTACGTATTGTGTCGGAAAAAGGGTAGTCTGGGGGTCTGCCCAGTCTCTGTTTCAATTAATTCCATATGTTCTGTTATTTCGTTTACGCGTTTATCGTTTTAAGTGGACCTCCACTGTAATGATCGTGATGACGGCTAACCTGAAAACCTTAAGGATTCATATTACGCTCAAACGTCCACAAAACCCTCTTGAGTCCCCCAGTGGAAACATCCCCCGTTTTCTCTGTTTCCCCGTCTTTGTCTTATGGGAACTTTGAATATAATCCACGGATTTAGTAGCAGACGCTGTATGCTGGGCCCTGTTGCCATCCAACCCTTTGTAATCAATTTAATTTTGCTTTTGATAGCTGAGTCAGAGCATTGTTAGTGAAGATAATAGTAGAGAATGAAAATGAGTTCATAGTCTCAGTTTCAACGTCAGAGTGTACCGTAAATTAATTCATCGGAATAGGAGTAGGTGGACTCCCTGGCCTAGTTTGAGTGAGGGCGCCGCGGGCATTTATACCGTTAGTGAGTGCCCGTCCCTTCATCCATTCAGGTATGCCATTCCACGCTGTGTTGTAATTTGCCCTTCTTTAAGTGATTTGACCCAATTAATAGTTGATTGTGCAAGTGTTACAGTAACGTAGTTGATATGCTCTGAGTGAAGTCATATTTACGTCTTTAACGTCCCCTGAAACGTGATGTTGTTGTCACCGGTTAGTGAGTGCCCGTCCCTTCATCCATACAGGTCCCTAACGCAGCCTAGGCCGTGTCTGTAGCGTGGATGTTGTATCTACTATGTCTGGGGAGATGTCCGAGGTCCAGTAGGATTTGTTACCTTCGTGAGACCCGGCCGTCAGACACTTCAGACTACCTATAGCCCCCATAGCTGGCTCGTCTGGCCCTAACGCTCGGCCGGCGAGGTGACCCCGGATCACCAAGCCACACACCACTACCAGCCCCCATCATTGATGGATGAGTGTCTAACTCAGAAGGGCTATTTGTGTGGTGAGGTTAATCCACTGGGATCTCCAGAGTTCGTCGGAAAGTACTCCATGGTGGCTGGACCCCATGGCTGTTGCTTGAGTATCACTCCTGACGACTGAGTGTTGTAGTGGCAGTTGCCCTGGTCTTTATGGTGCTAAGTGACTATAATAGTTGTGTATTGAGTATGTCCACCCAGTAGGGTTGGAAGTGTTATTATGTCCACCCAGTAATGGTGTGAGTATGTTGAGCCTGAGGGCCTAGTACTAGATTTCGTCTGTTGGTACAAATAAATTCTTTCTCCTAATTTCATATTCATGTTTAAATAAACTTTGTATTTGTATAATTGTGTCTATTATTTACCTACAGTATTTACCGTTATTTCTTCCCTATTGCTTGATACTATCATTACACCTACCCACGAGCCTCCTATCGTCACGCTACCAATGGTACTAAGTATAAGAGTAAAAGGAATTGTTACTGGCCCCCAGAGGCCCTCATAAAGGGTGGCAGTTCAGTCCCTCATACCCCGGGTTTAATTGACCTCGTAAACCAAGCCTATACTGTACCTTTAAAATGGCTGGCAAGCTTAAAAGTGAGAGTTTTGTGGTGCTGAGAAGAAAAAGAGACACCCATTTCAGATTTTCTATGTACAGTCATGCGCCGGTTAACGTCCAACAGAACAACGTCTGATCGCATATACGTCCGTGGCCCGCCCCCCCTCCACCCCCCAAATAAACTTCCGTGACACCTGCTGGACCACCACTCCACGACTCCCTGACGGAGACACGATGATCCTTCCCATACTGGCCAGATATTGTGTGTAAAAGGAATATCCTTCCTTAGGCTTTAGTAAGCATTTGCCTCCAGGTGTAATGTTAACCTACATCTATTGAGGATAAAATCTTTCACCTACAAATTGACAATAACACATTTGCTGTAATCAGACATATCTAGTTGCCTCAACAATTGCAACCCCAGTTGCAATTAGGGTTGTAATTTCAAATTCTGTCATTACTAAGGAATAACGAAGTCTCTGGTGCACTGCACTCTAAGATTAAGAGAAACAGACTCAGGCGTCCTGAAGCGAGAGAAAACGGACTTCTATGATGGGGGACACAAGCACTCACACATGCCACTCATACTGACAGACTTGACACTCACTCACTTGACAAGTTTTACCAACCATTAGTTGTGTACGTTATCTAATGAATTTAGTCAATATTGTACAGTAAAAGTACACTGCAATACAGTGGTCCCTCGGTTAACAATGGAACAAACCTGTACTGTGTACATGTACTAAATGATTACGGTACTTAAATTGTTATGTCTATTGCAAATATAGATTGTTTATGCAGGTATTCAAATAAATCACTATCTAACAAGAATCCCAGCAATGTATGTTATATTCACCCAGGCCATTTGGGTGGCAAATTATGAGAAGAGATTAGTCACTTTTAAGTAATGATAAATAAACACGCAGGCCTTCAGCGCCAACTGTCAAATCTTATCTCAAATAAATAAACACTAGACACTCTGTCACCTCACCTCCCGCCCCCCCCCACCCCACCCCACCTTTTTCCCACGCTCACTGGCTACCTCCCTCCTTGTGTTCCCAGACAAAAGATTGATGATAACTTTATGCTTTAAGGTGGTTATGTTATATAATATCTCAGGCTAAAGTTAGGACAATATAATTTGCATTGCTGGAATCCTTGCAAGACAGCCAATAATTTGAATATAAACGTCATATACCGTATATACTCGTCTACGTCCCCCCCCCCCCTCGTTTATAGGTCGACCCTGATTTTTTGACCAAGAAATCGTTAATTTACGATATTCCTCGTTTATAGTTCGACCCACGTTTTTGAGGGTAATGGAACAACAAAAACTTCACTAAAAACGCTCTACGTCCTATAAACTGAGGCTCGCTGTGCATGAAACACGAGTGCCGAAGGCAAATTGTTTACCATTTATTATTACGACACTTTACACTGAAACGCGGGTAGTTTCAACAAAAATATTGTGTATTTCCATTCAAGTATTTATTCAAGTCAGTTAGGAGGGAATATTATTGTAATACAACAGTTTTTAACTAAACCATTCGAAAAGCGATTACGGTAACATCTTTGGAACGAAAGAAAGCGAAAGTCATTGTTTTCGTCACGATTTTATCCCACTTTCCACTTTAATACGTACGTAATTTCAGCAAAAATATTACATTTCCGTGAATGTATTATATCAAGCACAGTATGAATAGAATATCATTGTAATATAACAGAATTTTAACCGAAAACTATTAAAAAAACGAGTAACATCTCAAGAACAGAAGCTTCGGTAAAGTCTTTTGTTTTCGTCATGTATTTTATCCTATTTTACATTGAAATACATCACGTTTCAGCAAAACTACTTTTATTTCCGAGAATATATTCATTCAGGCGCAGTTTAGGTAAAATATACGTGTGATGTAATAGTTTTTTAACTGAAAACGATTCGAAAAACACTTACCCTCTAGCCCTGTTCAAGGAGAGGACTGGGAGAAGCTGTTTGGTGCTGCAGACGATGACAAGGAAATGATTTTGATGAATTTTAATGAAAATATTCAGAAATATGGTATTGTGGGGTTTGATATTGTTTGGTTCACACTCAGGATGGAATGGAGAAAGGAAACTCACAATGTGCTCTCTATATACATGTTGTATTGGATGTACAATGCAGCTTGGTGCTGGGAAGGCAGCATGGTTACAAGCGTGATGTAGAGAGAGCTGGTTGGTGAGGATACTCACAGGAGGACAGCTTGTGGGTCGCCATGCTCGCCGGCGGGAGAGAGGACCGCCAGGCAGGCAGAGGAGGATGAGGAGGTGTTGCTGGCTGGTTGGTGTAGGTAGAAAGAGAGAGATCACCACGAGGTCAGGTCTTAAATAGCGGGGGTAGGCGTGGCTTAGCAGTTGAGCCCCGCTCCATGGTGTATGGCGGCGCTGGTTGACCTAGACCACGAGGCATACACTGGGGAATTGGTGGGGTCGGCTAGGCAGCGACAAACAGCGTTTGTAGGGGAGAATTCCACTACAATACTCCCCCTTCCCTCCAGGCGGTGTAGGAGACTTGTTGTCTGCAGAGTTGCTTAGCACATGTGAGGCAGAACGGGCGGTGCATGCCTCATGTGAGACAACGGCGATGGCGTGGATGAGCCGGTCGCTGGATACAACTGTCTATATACACACTATCTATGGGAGAAGAGAGGGAGAAAAAGGGTGTGTGGAGGCGATGAATGTTGTGCTTCCCTCACAGCAGGTACAGAGTCATCAGATGCGCCTGCTGGGGTGTGTGGGCCTTTGGTCAGGAGCAGGGGCTGCGTCAGCAGAAGCGGATGAGGGCTCGTGACAGCAGCTGGGTCCACGACAGCAGCAGGGTGCAGGACATTAGCAGGGAGTACCTGAGGGAGAAAAGAGGGGTGTGTGTGTCCGCACTCAGGAACAGAGGCCGCATCAGGGGCGGCAGGGGTTACTGCTGGGCCGGAGTCGGCGTCTGAGGCAGGACGGGTGTGCTGGGGTCGATAGGACGTGGTGCTTGGGGCAGGAAGAGGAGCTGGTGTCTGCTTAGAGTAGCAGAGCTGCTCTAGGGTGTCTAACCTGCGGTGTAGAAACAGTAGTTGTAGAGTCGATGAGAGCTGCTTTTGTGTGGATAAGCCAGTCTTCCATGGGAGCGTGATCAGTTTCTCCTCCATCCTGTGTGAGTGCGAATCTCCGGGAGTCACCATTTGTGGGGTATGAGATTGTTTGGTTCACACTCAGGATGGAATGGAGAAAGGAAACTCACAATGTGCTCTCTATATACATGTTGTATTGGATGTACAATGCAGCTTGGTGCTGGGAAGGCAGCATGGTTACAAGCGTGATGTAGATAGAGCTGGTTGGTGAGGATGCTCACAGGAGGACAGCTTGTGGGTCGCCATGCTCGCCGGCGGGAGAGAGGACCGCCAGGCAGGCAGAGGAGGATGAGGAGGTGTTGCTGGCTGGTTGGTGTAGGTAGAAAGAGAGAGATCGATACGATACGAAGTCTTTAGTTAAGAGGTGAAAGAAGATTATTAGGGGTTGAAGGAAAAGTGGTGAAACTGAAATACAGTAGGAGTAGAAAGAATCTGGGCTCAACCAGATCGCTTCATCTTTCTTATTGGTGTTTTGTCTTTGTTCTGCTCCCTTGGGTCGTCAGACCTTTGTATTAATATTGGTTTATTTATATAATGCTGCTTATTATTATTATTTGTTATTGTTGGAGTTAGTGAGCCCGCCCAGGTCCTTGTGTAACTGGGAGGGTAGTCACATTTTTTTTTTTATTTTTTGAGGTGTTAGTTAAGTGTTAGTTGTGTTAGTCTAAAGGTACACTGTATGGAGAGGCCTGCCAGGTTCTTAGTGGAGCTGGTTGGTCACTCTCATCTTTATTCCTCTAGTAATGTTTTATGTAAAAATGTGTATGTTGAGGCAGGAGGTGGTTCAATTACTTCTTCCTGGCTGATATAGCTGGGAGGGTAATCACATTATTATTATTAATATTATTAATATTTATTTATTTATTTATTTATTTATTTATTTATTTATTTTTTTTTGAGTTAGTGAGCCCGCCCAGGTCCTTGTGTAGCTGGGAGGGTAGTCACATTTTTATTTATTTATTTTTTTTTTTTTACTAAGATGTTAGTTCAATGTTAAATGTTAAATGTTAAATGTTAAATATTAGTTATGTTAGTCTAAAGGTACGCTGTATGGAGAGGCCTGCCAGGTTCTTGTGGAGCTGGTAGGTCACTCTCATCTTTTATTCTCTCTATTAATGTTTTATATGTATATTGGGGCAGGAGATGGTTCAATTACTTTCTTCCTGGCTGATTTAAACCAACTGTGTTCTTGGAATTCTTCGTTGTCTATATTATTTATCCAGTTTTGATATGTTTCTGTGTTAAGTTCAGTCACTTTTTCCAAATATTTACAGCTTTGTTGTGTATATCTACATTGATTGCTAAGAGATTTGCTCTCTTGTGTAGCTGTTCATTATTGATGTGGTCTGTATATTTTATGTTATATATAAATCTGAGGGCTATATTTTGTACTGTTTGTAACCTTTTAATGCACGTTTTACTAAGGGTGTTCAATGGGATGGGTGGGTAGTCCATAATTGATTTGACAAGGGCAATATAAATCTTTCTTTTGTTATTAATGCTAAGGTTCTTAAAGCGTTTTATTTTTGATAATCTTATTCTTGCCTGTCGTTCTTTATCTTTTAAGTATGTTATATATCCTCTTTTTGTTAGTTTTAATCCAAGCATCCTGCCTTCAGTGTCGTATGGGTATAGTTCCTGGTCGACTATTACTGGACTTGTTTTAATCTTGGCTATTGGTATTATCTTGAATTTGTTCTTATTTGTCCTGATTTTCCATTTTTTCTCAAAATCATTTATGTTTTTTATCGCTCTTACCGTGTAGAGTGCCATAAATTGGGTTGATTTTCCTGGGTATGATACTATTTGAGTAATATCATCAGCAAACATTACATATTCGCTAAAGGGGGTAGGTTGAGGTGTGTCTGAAGTATAAATTGTATATAGTGTTGGAGAAAGGCATCCTCCTTGAGGTACTCCACTCTCAAGATTAAACATAGTTCCCATAAAGTTTCCAATTTGAATTTGTGCTCTCCTATCATCTAAATAGTTACACAATATTCTTAGCAAGTATTCGTTAAGTCCCAGTTTTAATATTTTATATTTCAAGCCTAAATGCCAAACTTTATCAAAAGCCTTAGAAACATCCCTTAAAATTATATTGATCTGGTTACCCTTGCTTTTTTCTATTGCAATTATTTCCGTTATTGTAGCTATTGCAGTTAGGGTATTTCTATTGGGCATAAATCCATGTTGTCTGTTGTTAGTTTTCCCATGTTGTGTTAAAAAGGCTATAAGTCTTGAATTTAATATTTTTCCAATAGTTTCCCGGTAATTTCTAATAAAGATATTGGCCTGTAGTTTAATATTTCCTTATTGTCCTTACCCTCCTTAGGAATAAATATCATTTTAGCATATTTTAGTTTGTCTGGAAAGTAACCAGTTATTAAGCATGCGTTATAAATGTTTAATAGTGTATTTAAAATGTTTTCAGGTAGATTCATGATCATATTTCGTGTAATACCTGTGAGCCCAGGGGCTTTTTCCTTAAATTTCCTCAGACAGTGCATCATTTCTCCCATGGTTATTATTTGATTATTAGGTAATAAGTTATAGTCTATATATTGCCTTGGGGTGATTCTATGTATTTGTCTTCCCATTTCTTCTTCTATCCTTTCTTCGTGTTCACTATCAAAATCTTCATTTTCCTCATCTGATATTTTAAAAACTTTTACCCATTCCCTTTTGAATGCTGACTCTTGTTCATTTTCCTCGTGCAATTTTGTTCCATTTTGGTCTTTAATGTATGGTGTTTTTTGCTTGTTGTGCCCCATCATCTTGTTTATGGAAGTCCAAAATGTTTTTGTGTCTTTAGTCATGTCAGCCGCCATTATAATATCATTCCATTTTTTATTGTTTGCTTCCTTACATGCGTCTCTTAATTTTATCTGTAGTGCTATCTGTGTCGTATATAGCCATCTGTTACTGCCGTGTCTTTCCATATACCTGTTTATTTCATTGTAATAGGTCTGGATTAATTTAACTTCTTCTGGTAGTCTGTTGTTGGGTAATGTTCTAAAGTGTGAAGTAGAAGTGTGTTTGGTTATAGATGTTTTTATTGCTGAATGCAGTCTGTCCATTTCTGAGTCTATATCTTCTGTTATTTTCCCTTGTAGGTTAATCGAGTGGTGATTACTTAAGTCGTCTTTGAAGCTGTCCCAGTCTGTTTTACTCATTTTCAGTCTCTTTTTTATTGGTATCTGTATGGGGCTTGTTGACAGTGTTAGTATAATTGGCAGATGGTCACTGCCTGTAAGAGGTCCCTGTATTATATGGTAATTGAAAAAGGCTTTGTTGTTGGTAAAAATTTTGTCTGGTGTCGATTGTGTATTGTGATTTCTCCAGGTTGGAAAGTTAGGACCCAGATGATTGATTTTCCCTAAATTTATTAATTGATTAAGGGCGTTTCCCACGACGTTATTATTTGTATTGTCAAAAATCCTATGTCTGGCGTTAAAGTCTCCTAAGATGTACATCGGATGACTATTGTTAGCCAATTTTAATAGGTCTTCTATAGGTAAGTAGGGTCGTCTCGGTGGGAGATAAGTAGTAGCAATAATTACGTCTCCTTGAGTTGTATTTATTTTTATTGCTAGAAATTCATCCTGGAAGTCATCAATTAGTTTAAATTTTAAGTTTCTTTTAACCGCTATCGCTACTCCGTCATTTTTCTCGCCCGATTTATTTCTTTGGTTTACATAATAGTTAAAGAGTTTTATGTTGTTGTTTTCTGTCTCACCGTGACTGTTTATTAGTATAATGTCAGGGTCAATTTCTTGATATATATTACTTAGGTTAATTCTCTCGGTCTTCCAGTTTCTTACGTTGTGTTGTATTATTCTTAAAGTTCTTACTGTTTGTCTATTGTCCATTATTTCTTATACTTGGATTGTAACTGTTGAAGTGGAGACCTATCATCCTGTTTCCCGCTTCTGACTCTTCTAAACTCTGACGGGTCTACTATTTTAAAGTCATTGGTCGTAATCTTTAGTTTGTCCGTAGTAATTAGTGACCAGACATAATCTTCACTTAGGGATTTTTCTTGATATGTCCACTTGTATATCCCTCCTTCACAGTTTTTTACTATTGTCCCTCCTGTTGGTCTCGATGTTGGGATTCCATGTTTTGTTGTAGTGATAACTTTTAATCCAATATCTTCAGCAGATTCAGGTTGTATATTGTGTTCAGTTTCCATCTTATCTTCTCTCCTCCTACTCCTTTGTCTTATAGTCTGTCCTTTTGTTATTTCTATCTTCTCTTTGTCACTTCTAGTCATTTGTCTGGGATCTCTATCAGTCGCTTGTGTTCCTTGTGTATCAGCTGTTGCTCCTTGCTCAAACCTTTGTTTGTCTAGCTGTAGTCTTTCTCTCAGTTCGCTTGCATATGTTGCCTGAAATAGTTTTTCGGATTGTGGATTCTCTGGAAATATCATCTCTGGTAGGCTATTCAATTTAAACATTTTCCTTAATTCCTCATTGTATGATCCGGGTGCAATGATATTGTGCAAATGTGCATGGATCATACTAATCATTACCTTATCATGTATTGGCTCACTTAGGTTTAATATGGTGGATTCTGGTCTATGAGCCTCTTGGACCGCTCTCTTGGCTATTTCGACGTATGTCGTATCCTTCTTGTCTTGTTCCTTTTTCCTTGTTTCTTGTTCCTTGTACTTTATCATGTGTTTTTTTATTGGGCATGCCATTGCTAACGTCCTATGTCCTATGTATGCATTCCCGTTTCTCTTACAGTTGAGACAGCCAACATGTGTATTCTTACATTCAGTGTAGGTATGGTCGTCGCCTGCACAATCTGAGCAGTACTTTTTTTCTTTTTCCGGACAGTCTCTCGTTGTGTGTTCTTCATATTTGTAGCAGGAGAAGCAAGTTTGCAGACTGATGAATGTCTCCTTCTTTATTTGATGTGGTGTGACTGACATGTTGAATATTAGAAAGCCCTGTTGTAAAACTTTCTCAGCCATTGACACTTCTTCAAAAGTAATCTTAAAAACATGAGTATAGTCTTTTATCTTAATGACTTCTTCAATCTTCATCCACCTGTTTTGGCGTTCCAATTCATCTTTCAGGTCTTCAGATGTCTTCCTCCCGATCTCTTGGTCGACTTGACGAACGAAAACTGATCTTTTTGCTTTATGTTCTGGTGGCATGACAACAACAAGGCCTTCATTGTAAAATATATCTCTGGCTTCTTTTGAAAGGATTTTATCTGAATCAAAGTCATCTTTACAGATTACTTTAAAACCTTCATTGGTGCTGAATATTCTTGTTAGTGGGACTTGCAATTTGTTGTAAGTGATTTCTGCCACTTTTCCCCTTCCAATAGAGTGTCCCTTATCTCTATATTTTATTCTAATGCTTGTTGTCATCTTCTTGATTACATCTAATCCTACCTATAACACAGGGCTCCTGCCTGGGAGCAGTGACCCCGCCCCCCCCTCTTGGACGGGCGTCGGGCTCGTAGGGTTCTGCACCCAGGTTACCTGTGACTATAGTTATGTCTAAGAAAGTTGCCACCTACCGGTGACCCCCGGACAAGGGGTGCCCTGCACTATCACAGGTTCCCTTGCCGGATCGACCGTATCGCTAAGTCCCGCCTCCCGTTCAAAGAACGGAGTGCATGAGGGGGATGAAAAAAGGAAAGAAGAGGACTTAGAGAGTAGAAACAGCCTACCTACCACGCCACGTTCGGTTAGCCAATCAGAGCACCGCAGTAAACGTGCATGTATCACGCCACCGTGGGGCACCACTGATTGGCCAATCCAGGACGTAGACGCACGGGTAGTAGTCAAAATTTGGGGAGCCCAAATATTTGTTTTCCAGAAGTTGGAATTTTCCGTACAATCTGTGATGGTAATTACACTGTCACGATGTTGAGTAAGTACAATCACTAGGATTGAGTGTCCTATCACAACAAAGTTGCAGACTGCTCAAACATGCAGCAAAAGAGGCAGGTCTTCGCAGCTCCGGGTCCAGCAGTCGAGAGAGATCACCACGAGGTCAGGTCTTAAATAGCGGGGGTAGGCGTGGCTTAGCAGTTGATCCTCGCTCCGTGGTGTATGGCGGTGCTGGTTGACCTAGACCACGAGGCATACACTGGGGAATTGGTGGGGTCGGCTAGGCAGCGACAAACAGCGTTTGTAGGGGAGAATTCCACTACAGTATCGTAGTATTTATTCAAGTCAATTAGGATAGAATATTATCGTAATACAACAGTTTTTTTAACTGAAAACCATTCGAAAAGCGATTACGGTAACATCTTTTGAACGAAAGAAAGCGAAAGTCATTGTTTTCATCACAATTTTATCCCACTTTCCACTCTAATACGTACGTCATTTCAGCAAAAACATTACATTTCCGTGAATGCATTATATCAAGCACAGTATGAATAGAATACCATTGTAATGTAACAATATTTTAAACAAAAACTATTAAAAATATGAGTAACTTCTCTTGAACATCGGAAGGTTAGGTAAAATCTTTTGTTTTCGTCATGTATTTTATCCTATTTTACATTAAAATATTTCACGTTTCAGCAAAACTACTATTTATTTCCGAGAACATATTCATTCAGGCACAGTTAAGGTAAAATATACATGTGATGTAACAGTTTTTTAACTGAAAACGATTCGAAAAACACGTGTACCGTCTAGCTGATACTCAACAGCTGGTGGTGCGTCATGTGTTGTAAACAATAGGAGGTTGAAGTAGATTACCGGGTATTATATTAAGTGTGAAATATCGAAAAGGTTTTTATTACCGGTATTTTTTGTAGATCAATGAGAACTGTAATACTGTATATGATATGATAAGTTAGCCTGTGCTAAGAACTTCAACATAGACTACTGAAAGCACATTGTAAGGTAATTTAGCCCATTGTAAGTTGGTGAGCTTCATTTACTGAAGGAACTGCACAACTTTTCATTACTAATTGGTACATATTTTACGTTTCCATTGTTTACTGGCAGTAAATGGTAAATATTTTTCATGTCTGAAGCTAAAAGTTGCTCCTCGCCCTTCCCATCATGCACGGGTTCAACCTAACAAAACTATTGCGCTTGTATAGGACGACCCCCAATTTTTTGCCTAAAAATTTGGTCCTAAAAACTCGAACTATACATGAGTATATACGGTATTTTGCTCAAGAGATAAAAATTTTAGTACATTAGTGTACAATACTGTAGTACATTTTATAATACATGTAATGCTACAAAATATTCACATGAAGAGGATTAAATATAGGTAGAATATTGATAGTATAAGAGTATAAAAGAGAGGAATTTTTTGGTAGAGTGGCCGTGATAGTTATTTACACTTTCAATACACTTATATTATCTTATAAAGGGCGACTTCTCAAACACCGCTTCGTTACAACTCTTTATTAATTACGAACATGACATGGACACATTAATAACACCTTCTATTGAAGTTACTAGGACATTATATTTACGTTACTAGGACATCATATTATGTTACTAGACACTGATTCTCGGACACGAACATGAAATGAATACACTTCCCACGTAAGTAACTCATCCCATGGAAAGCTCTGACAAACACTCACGTGACCTAGGGGAGGCCTAGCAGGTAGTCCTGGGTTGTCTCTATGGGAGACTGCTTAGCTGGGCGCCGGAGGGAAGTCTCGGTCCTGACCGGAGGCGACTGGAGGCGACCGGAGGCGGCTTGCCTCCGGCCCCTGACTTCTCTCGAGCAGGACTGGTGGTGTAGTAGCTGCCCTTCTTCCTTACAAGACACACACTCTCTCTGTCCCTCTCTGGCTCTCTGTCTCCGGGTATCTCTCTGAGGGAGGACTAGGACGTCCTATATATTGGGAGGCGAGCCGTCAGGTTGAGCTGATCGGGGGGGCGGCGAAGGATCTCCTTACATTTGCCCTCGCTAATGTAGGGTCAGGTCTGGACTTTTTCAGAGACTATAAGTTGTATCTTCTGGGAAAGTCATCAGATGGTCAGCCGTGAGAGTTACCCTACACTTGACCTCCCTAATGTCGGGTCAAGTGTGGACTTCTTTCTGCGGTGTAGGATATTGTGTATATTGGGAGAGAGTCGGCTGGTGCCTTCTTACATGTTTGTTGGCCGTGTGACATGGGAAGGGGAGCCTGGCTGATTTATAACCCTTGGTCAGCCGCAAGAGATACCCTACACTTTTGACCCCCCTAATGTCGGGTCAAGTTTGGACTGTTTCTGAGATGTAAGCTGTGGTCTGACAACCCATCACTACATACAGTATAAATCTTTTCAACTGTATTTTTGGGTAGATTTACATAAATTTCTTCATTTATTTTCATCCATTTACATGCACACATCATACTAAAAGAAACATGAAATAAATAAATGACTTATGTGCAAAGCTGGAGTGCACATGTACTAATTTGATTACGGTACTAAAATTGTTGTGTCTAGTGCGAATTATAGGTTGTTTATATTTAAATAAATCAACATCTTACAAGAATCCCAGCAATGTTAATTATATTCACCCAGGTCATTTCACTGGCTTTTTATAAGAGAGAAGCTAAGTCACTTAAGAACTGAAAAATATACACGCGTTAGACCTGGGCCTGTGCCAGCTATCAAACCGCTCCCCTCCCCCCACGTCTGGTTCTATTAGGTTCTATACATTGTCATTACCATTTTCGTATTTAATATCATGATATTAGTGAGTTGAACCTAATAAAACCTAAAATAACATACCAAACCTATCGGTACTCGTATGTTAGGTTAGGTTCTATTAGGTTCCATGCATTGTCATTACCATTTTCGTATTTAATATCATGATATTAGTGAGTTGAACCTAATAAAACCTAAAATAACATACCAAACCTATCGGTACTCGTATGTTAGATTAGGTTCTATTAAGTTCTATGCATTGTCGTTTCCATTTTGGGTCAATTTATAGTATCACACCGGTCTTTAAATCGATATTAGAAATATTTTTTCCTATGTATTTTCATGAGTTTTGAATGAATTTGATATCCATTTCCACCAGAAGTAATGAGTTTTGTAGATAACCCCCCCTCCTTCATTCAACAATCATAACGGATATAAGACTTTTTATAGAATACGGTAAATAACAAAGTGATGCATGAGCAGGACGTCAGACACGCTTAATAAGTGAACACGGAAGTATGAAGCGATGCGTCAGCGGGTGTCAGTAATAATCTTGAAGAGTTAATGTCTCGGTTATCCTTAATTGCCGGTAGAAATATTATAGAACAAAAATGACTTAGAATTGTCTAAACTTTACGAAATATATATTAATAACAGCGAGAGAAATACCAGTGTAAGATTATATAAATTCACAAATTTTTGTCTTTAATATCATATTAGTGTATAGAACATAATAAAACCTGACCTAACATACCCAACTATGGGTACGTTAGGTCCCTGCTGCTGTCGTGGACCCAGCTGCTGTCACGAGCCCTCATCCGCTTCTGCTGAGGCAGCCCTTGCTCCTGACCCAGGTCCACACACCCCAGCAGGCGCATCTGACGACTCTGTACCTGACGTGAGGGAAGCACAACATTCATCGCCTCCACACACCCTTTTTCTCCCTCTCTACTCCCACAGATATTGTGTATCTAGACAGTTGTCTCTAGTGGCCGGCTCATCCACGCCATCGCCGTTGTCTCACATGAGGCATGCACCACCCATTCTGCCTCACATGTGCTATGCAACTCTGCAGACAACAAGTCTCCTACACCGCCTGGAGGGAAGGAGGGAGTATTGTAGTGGATTTCTCCCCTACAAACGCTGTCTGTCGCTAAGTAGCCGACCCCACGAATTGCACAGTGTGTGCCTCGTGGTCTAGGTCAACCAGCGCCGCCCACGGAGCGGGGGTCAACTACTAAAACACGCCTACCTCCCGCTATTTAAGACCTGACCTCCCGCTATTTAAGACCGGACCTCGTGGTGATCTCTCTCTTTCTACCTACACCAACCAGCAAGCAACACCTCCTCCTCCTCCTCCGCCTGCCTGGCGGTCCTCGCTCCCGCCGGCGAGCATGGCGACCCACAAGCTGTCCTCCTCTGAGCATCCTCACCAACCAACTCTCTTCTTCTAGCTACAGCCGCAGCAAGCTACACCACCTCCTCCGCCGCTGCCTGGCGGTCCTCGCTCCCGCCGGCGAGCATGGCGACCCACAAGCTGTCCTCCTCTGAGCACCCTCACAAACCAGCTCTCTCTACATCACGCTTGTAACCACGCTGCCACTTCCCAGCACCAAGCTGCATTGTACATCCAATACAACATGTATACAGAGAGCACATTATGAGTTTCCTTTCTCCAACCCATCCTGAGTGTGAACCCAAACAAACATAACGTACCTCACAACCTCTCTCTTTGTACCTACAACAACCAGCCAGCAACACCTCCTCCTCCTCCGCCGCTGCCTGGCGGCTCTCGCTCCCGCCGGCGAGCATGGCGACCCACAGGCTGGTCCTCCTCTGAGCATCCTCACCAACCAGCTCTCTCTACATCACGCTTGTAACCACGCTGCCACTTCCCAGCACCAAGCTGCATTGTACATCCAATACAACATGTATACAGAGAGCACATTGTGAGTTTCCTTTCTCCATCCCATCCTGAGTGTGAACCCAAACATCTCGTACCCCACAAATGGTTATCCCCGGAGATTCGCACTCACACAGGATGGAGGAGAAACGGATCACGCTCCCAGTCTTCAAGCTACATGGAAGACTGCTTATCCACCCAGAAGCAGCTCTCATCGGCTCTACAGCTACTGTCTTTACACCGCAGGTTAGACACCCTAGAGCAGCACTGCTTGTCTAAGCAGACACCAGCTCCTCTTCCTGCCTCAAGCACCACGTCCTACCGACGCCAGCACACCCGTCCTGCTTCAGACGCCGCCCCCGGCCCAGCAGTACCCCATGCCGCTCCTCCTGATGCAGCCCCTGCTCCCGACGCGGCCCATGTGCCTGAGTCCGGAACCCACACACCCATCTTTTCTCCCTCAGGTACTCCCTGCTACTGTCCTGCACCCCGCTGCTGTCGTGGACCCAGCTGCTGTCACGAGCCCTCATCCGCTTCTGCTGACGCAGCCCCTGCTCCTGACCCAGGCCCACACACCCCAGCAGGCGCATCTGACGACTCTGTACCAGTAGCGAGTGAAGCACAACGTTCATCGCCTCCACAACCCCCTTTCTCCCTCTCTTCTCCCACAGATCTTGTGTGTCTAGGCAGTTGCCTCCACTAGCGGCCGGCTCATCCACGCCCTCGCCGTTCTGCCTCACACATGCCATGCAACCCTGCAGACAACAAGTCTCCTACATCGCCTGGAGGGAAGGAGGGAGTATTGTAGTGGATTTCTCCCCTACAAACGCTGTTTGTCGCTGAGTAGCCGATCCCGCGAATTCCCCAGTGTATGTCTCATGGTCTAGGTCAACCAGCGCCTCCTTACATGACGGAGGTCAACTACTAAGCCACGCCTACCTCCGCTATTTAAGACCTGACTTCGTGGTGACCTCTCTCTTTCTACCTACACCAACCAGTCAGCAACACCTCCTCCTCCGCCGCTGCCTGGCGGCTCTCACTCCCGCCGGCGAGCATGGCGACCCACAAGCTGATCCTTCTCTGAGCATCCTCACCAACCAGCTCTCTCTACATCACGCTTGTAACCACGCTGCCACTTCTCAGCACCAAGCTGCATTGTACATCCAATACAATATGTATACAGAGAGCACAGTGTGAATTTCCTTTCTCCATCCCATCCTGAGTGTGAACCAAATTACCTGTTCCCCACAGTATCACACACCCAGATGGTTCAGAAAATGCAGTACAGGAAAGGCCCACTATATGTGAGGCCGAGATACATACAGAGAGGAATGATGCGGATCAAACTGAAGGTAAAATATCTTATGAAAATATGGAATATGATAAAGCAGATGACATGGAAGCAACAAATATGACAGGGACAGAGTGTGAAGTAGCAAGAGGTGAAAACATGGATAGAATGGAGGAAATTGTAGAGGTTACCTGTATTATGTCACCAAGCAGAAACAAGAATGATGCAAACAAGGAAGATCAGAACAAACCGGGGAAAATGAATTAAAAATGAACGGCAGTGATGATGAAAATCTTGTAAAAGTGAAAACAGATGGAGAAACGAATGGTGATGTTTCAAAAATTTCTGGAAAAAAGGATCGTACGAGGCAAAATAAAAACAACGAAAACCAAAGTGATTTGAGTGGTCAAGTGAATAGCCAGACAGAAAATGGATTAAAACGTGGGAAAGGAAAAAGGATGATGGGAAGAAAATTAATCCAATTGGAAAAGATGAGTCATGGTGGGAAAAGATTGAACATGTACAAAGCTGGACAGTACGAGCAGTTAGTGGTAGTAAGGTGATGTTGAGTAAGAGGGATGGAAAAGAAATAGCCCAAAAAAGGTGAATAAAGGGACTAATAGTACAGATGAAGAAGGGAAAAGAGACGTCAAGAGGAAAAAGTAAATAAATTATTTTATCCTTTTGCATTATTATAACAATAATTATTATGTATATAATGTTTGCAACATTAAATGTGAATGGTCTAAATAGTTTAGGTAAGCAAATGCAACTATTATCTGTTGTTAAGTACTGTAATATTGGCATCCTTATGATACAGGAACATAATGTTAAGGGTCCAGGGAAATTATATTACCTAAATGATTATTTCCAAATTATTATAAACAGTACACATTTGTTAAAAGGAGTAAGGCATCAGGGCTGTGTATTCAGGTCGTAATTGTTATCTTTATATTCATGGGGCAAGTGTTAGTGCAGGAGGAGACTGGAGTACCTGGAGAACACCCTATACCAGCGCTGCCGTTTATTCCTCAACTCTATGACGTCATTTTTCCTCACGTTTTCGTTGGGTATTAATGGACATTAAAAAGCATGAATTTTAGGTATAACTATTGTAATGTCTTGGCAAAATATAAACATGCACATACAAAAACCTTAAAATCATATAATATTATAACATAACATGGGAACCTTAAACACTAATTGAACAAAAAATATCAAATAGAAGTTAGCACTCTCTGATTTGGTGTAAAATTTATACATCCAACCTGGAATTTCTAAGCCTCAGACAAGGCTTTTAATGAATTAATAGAGGGAGTTTGCAGAGCGTTTCTGGATTTTGTTTTCATTAAATTCAATTTAGAAAATAGTCTCTCTGCATCTGCATTGGATGTTGGAAGAGACAATACCTGCAAAGCAAATGTACAAAGGTCCATAAATTGGGAAACACCTACACCGTCCTTAAGTTCCCCTAGTTTTGTATAAACGTCCACTATGTCACTGCTGTCCTTAATCTCGGGTGGTATAGCAATCACATCTAAGTCTCTCCATTGATCATCTTAAACTTGTATACTGCCACTGTACAGTATATGCGGGGCACCGCCTTCACTAAGTCGTATAAGGATGGCATCTCCTTCCTGGATATGTTATCAAATACCCTATTTGATGACAGAATTAAACACATTCATAAAAACTTGCTGTGTCAGGGGGCGGATAGGCCTGCCACCAATGTGAGGGGGCGGGGTCCCTCTCTATATATCTACACCCTCATCTCACTTACTTCTCTTAGTCTCACTCCTACTCAGTTCCGTCACCTATTCTTTGGTAGCATGGGCATTCTTTTGTTAGCATGGTCGAGGGTCTAGGCACGTGAGTATGGTAATTTTGGTATCAAGTAACTTGGAGGGAATTAAAGGTAAAATACTGTGGGAGAAAGGAATACACCTAAAGTACTCTAAAAACAAGTTTATTGATATGCAATCAATGGGGAAAGATATTGTATTAAGCATATAACTACCAGGCTCACCTTCTGGGCTTAGTGCAAACTCAGTCCCCTCTTCTTTACTCTTACTCACAACATTACTGGTGTTACATTACATGGCACTCATTGTAGATTACAGTACTTACTCAACATACTCGTAAATAATTAAACTAGCATATACAGGGGTCCACTACCCAACATGGGATAATTATTTCCATCTAATTATCCCTAACATACATGTTACAACCCTCTCTGTGGACATACACTTCCAAGGAGCAACCCAGGGTAGAGCAATGGGGCTCACACGACTGTTCTTATTGTGGGGTAGCCAGATACATGGCGGGTCTTGGGTCTGGCCCAACGAAGCCGTGGGGCACATTAATCAGGCCGCATCGTTTCGTATATGATCCCGGCTAGCCATCTACTACATCCGAGGCCGTTGTTGGATGGTAGAGCGATTCAAGAATCACAAGGATCTGGAGACAAACGGGAGAGCAGACGTCAGGAGATCGGGGAAACATGACAACACAAACAAACTCTCTTGTCCAGACGACAGACGTATTTACGTTATATTACTTCTACACTGGGTGAATGACAATTCAACTGTTAAATCATGAACACTAGTGAACACTGATATTCACTTGTTACGAACCCCGCCATCTATTGTCCTGATCTGCCTACCCAGCACCACGAGCAACGCCATCTAGGGACGAAACACGAGTATGACTAGTCTTAGTTACCACTCCGGGGTTTCCCTTCTCCATATCCTGGTTGTTGCGTCACCTCCTACAAGTCTTCTTCATCAGCTCCAGTTCGATGAGAATTCAGTTCACTCTGGGAAGTGACCACAGGATCACCTATCCTGGAAACCTACAGCACAGTGACTACCTACCGTCTTCTACAATACTCAGCCTTACTCGTCAGCCATCTCAGCACCGCACTTAAGTATTTGTAATCTTATATTGCCTCCCCACCTCCACCTTGCTTCAAATTATTGTATGTTGTATAAATATGTATATACTGTTAATGTTTAGGTTAAGTATGGTTAAGGGTAAATTATAGGAAGCTGAATATTTGTTAAGGAATTTATGGTACTTTATTATACACAACAAAAACTCGCATCCTTTGTCTACCCTTTTATAGTCCGATTGTCTTTGTTTCTTTATTGTTGTTGCCTGTTGGGATCTGGGTAGACTTTTAACTATATTCTAATTCCCCAACTCGTAACAAATGGTGACCGTGACAGGATCCAACATTAAGTGCCATAGTCCTTCCCCCCTTGTTACTCCTTGTTAATTATTCCTCCCAGTCACTTCTGTTCACAATTGCTTTACGGTGGTTTAAAGTTCCTTCATATGTGTGTGCCTATATTGGTATTATCGTACAGTAAGAGTGACAGACGTAGGATATTAGGTTCCAAGTGTCATAAGGCTTACCTGTTATTACACGTGGCAGTCGTGTAGTAAGTCTTATCGAGTGTAGGGAAGAATCCGGATCTGTTTAATGCCGTACTCTCGCTCCAGAGTAGGCTGTTCCATAATCACTAGTTTAGGGTGAAGTGATATCTTGGGACGCCCCACTCTACCAGGACCCCATAATTATAAAGCCTCAATTATTGTTCTTCTCATTATCTCATTCGGGGTCAATAATCAAGTAACTCAAGGGTTGTTAATCCGAATCTTTATATTAATGCCGTAATATGCCCTTCCTGTTTCAAGTATCTAAGGGTTGTTAATCCGGATCTTTATATAAATGCCATAATATGCCCTTCTTGTTTCAAGTATCTAAGGGTTGTTAATCCGGATCTTTATATTAATGCCGTAATACGCCCTTCCTGTTTACTCAAGGGTTGTTAATCCGGATCTTTATATAAATGCCGTAATACGCCCTTCCTGTTTCAAGTATCTAAGGGTTGTTAATCCGGATCTTTATATTAATGCCGTAATACGCCCTTCCTGTTTACTCGAGGGTTGTTAATCCGGATCTTTATATTAATGCAGTAATACGCCCTTCCTCTTTCAAGTCTCTTATCCTTATCTAAGGATCTTCTCAGAAGAACAATATTCATAAGTGTAATTTCCCTAGGTATAACTTGGGTAGTTTCCCGGACTTTCTGGTTATCCACTGCCGTGATATTTTCTAGCGTAATCCACTTATCTTATCTTTTTGTCCATCAATTAATTTATCTAGGTTTTCTTAACAATGGCCACCTCAGGATTTGTTAAACTTGGTAGTCCTGGAGGAGTGGAAAAGCAAGATACCATTTCACATCTTGAAGCATGTGGAGGAGCGTGGAGAGGTTAATTTAGGGCGTGCGGCTGAGCTGGCTGATGCGCACGCCTTGCTGGTGGAGTCACTGGGCAGTAGGGAACGTGGTACTTTCCGGCATGTTAGGTCCTCCTCTGATGATAACCTTGGGGACGTGAGTGGTAGGTCGAAAGGTCCCACACCTAACCCCCTTGATGCAACCAAGTTTTATTGTTTTTACTGTAAAAAACCAGGCCATACGATCCAGTCTTGTAAACACCCAAAGTGTCGAACTACTAAAAGTAGTTCCCTGGATCCCAAATCCAAACCAATAGCAACCACCAATGTGGAAAGGCCCCATTAGGATCTCTTCTCTTCATTCACCTGTGAGGGAAAAATTTCAATCATAGAGGGGTCTCGTTCTTTCCCTATTCGTATACTACGTGATACGGGCGCAGCACAATCTATCCTCCTGTTTATCGTCATTCCTGATATCTACCGCATTTACTAATGAGTGTTCTAATTTCAGATCTCTCGTCCCATTCTTCCTATCCCTTGGCTAAAGTGCACCTCCAATGTCCCTTGATTACTGGGGAAGTGCAAGTAGCCATAAGGAAAGTTCCAATGCCTGTGAGCGGCATTCATTTATTATTGGGTAAAGACTTGGTAGGAGATCTAGTGGTTCCCAACATAAAGACAGTCGACTCTCCCTTACCTGTCAACTCCACCACTGACCTTGAAGAAACTATTCCTCACCTTTTCCCATCTTGTGCTGTCACCCGGTCACAGAGTTTGCGAAATGGGCCCTCTTCATCTAAAACCACCTCCAATATCTTCCTACCCACAGAAGATCTGTACAATAAGACCATTAGTAAGGATGAGCTCATTAAAGCCCAACAATCTGATCTATCTTTGTTCAAACAGGTGATGAAAGACCTCAGTGTGGACCATTGTACATCTTCGACTTACCACCCACAATCCCAAGGTTGCTTGGAACGGTTCCATCAAAACTTTCAAATCAATGCTAATAAACTATCTCCCCTCAACTGTATAGTCCATACTCCTGATCGCAGAAAAGATTCACAACTTGTTCACATTAATCTCATGAAACTTTACCATTCCAGGCAGTCAGAGGAAGACATCCCAGAGGCTATAAGCCTACCTGTATTGCATACGGTTTTGTCAGGGCCGGAGCCGAAGACAGATGACATGGATCTATTGGAGAATTTAGACTTCCCTCTACCTAAAGAAAACCCTGCTAACAGTCACATACTCGACAACTTGGATGAGTATTTTTCTGTTCTGAATCCATCTCAAGCAAAAGATCTCACTAAGTTATTATCAACATTTCCTAAAGTCACGTCAGACCTCCCAGGATTTTGCAATATACTTAAACATGATATTAAGCTAATCTCAGATGATGTACAACCCATTAGGCAATCAGCATATCGACTAAATCCACAAAAAAGAGAGATTATGAAAAAGGAGGTAGACTTTTTGTTAAAACATAACTTAGCTGAGCCTAGTACCTCCCCCTGGGCTTCACCTTGCCTTCTCATTCCAAAACCCGATAGCACTTTTCGTTTCTGTACCGATTATCGTAAAGTGAACCAGGTCACTGTCTCAGACTCCTACCCTTTACCTTTGATTAAAGATATAATAGACAGCATAGGCTGTGCAAAATTTATCAGTACGGTGGACTTATTGAAAGGATATTGTCAAGTGGGACTCACGGATAGGGCAAAAATAATCTCAGCATTTATAACTCCATTTGGTCTTTTTCAATATTTGGTTATGGCGTTTGGCTTTTCTAATGCTCCGGCCACGTTCCAGAGGGCCATCAATTACCTGATTCAGGACCTAGGTGGGACGTTCGCCTACCTGGATGACCTGGTGGTGGTGTCGGACTGCTGGGACGAACATCTGGTGCGTTTGGAGATACTGTTCGCACGACTGCAAGAGACTGGATTCACCATAAACCTGGCTAAACTTGCTTTTGTCCGGGCCTCAGTGACTTACTTGGGACATATCGTTGGGCATGGTATGGTGAGACCCAAGGACGCAAACGTTAAAGCCATCTTGTCCTTCCCCACTCCAAGGACGAGGAAGGAACTCATGCGCTTCCTGGGGATGTGCGGCTACTACCGTCGGTTCTGCAGTAACTTCTCCAGCGTGGCCGGACCCCTCACAGACCTTACCAATTCTGCGGTCCCTTACATCTGGAACCAGAGGTGCGACCAGTCTTTCCACCGCCTCAAAGCCTTCCTTGCCTCCAAGCCTGTAGTCCACCCCCCTGACTACACCTTGCCCTTCCATCTGCAAATCGACGCTAGCGGTGTCGGAGTGGGGGCTGTGCTCCTACAACCCGACCCAACCACTGATGTCCTTCATCCTGTGGCATACTACTCCGCCAAGTTGAAAAAACATCAGACCAACTACTCGACCATAGAGAAGGAGGCCCTGGCTCTGGTGTTGGCAATAAAAGAAGTTTGAATGTTACCCTCCAGTCTTGCCCACAAACAACCCTAGTCTTCACCGACCATAACCCACTCACATTCATCCAGCCCTATAATCTACAAGTCCGGCACATAAAGGGGGTGGACAACCTGATTGCGGACTCCTTATCCCGAGCTCCAGTGGAAATGCAGCAGCTACTCTCCAGACGCACCAGGTGATCACCTCCTTCGCACCCGCTGCGGAGGTCTTTGGAGGGGGGGGTGTGTTACGAACCCCGCCATCTATTGTCCTGATCTACCTACCCAGCACCACGAGCAACGCCATCTAGGGACGAAACACGAGTAAGACTAGTCTTAGTTACCACTCCGGGGGTTTCCCTTCTCCATATCCTGGTTGTTGCGTCACCTCCTACAAGTCTTCTTCATCAGCTCCAGTTCGATGAGAGTTCAGTTCACTCTGGGAAGTGACCACAGGATCACCTATCCTGGAAACCTACGGGACAGTGACTACCTACCGTCTTCTACAATACTCAGCCTTACTCGTCAGCCATCTCAGCACCGCACTTAAGTATTTGTAATCTTATATATCCTCCCCACCTCCACCTTGCTTCAAATTATTGTATGTTGTATAAATATGTATATACTGTTAATGTTTAGGTTAAGTATGGTTAAGGGTAAATTATAGAAAGCTGAATATTTTGTTAAGGAATTTATGGTACTTTATTATACACAACAAAAACTCTCATCCTTTGTCTACCCTTTTATAGTCCGATTGTCTTTGTTTCTTTATTGTTGTTGCCTGTTGGGATCTGGGCAGACTTTTAACTATATTCTAATTCCCCAACTCGTAACACACTACAATTGACTGAATCAAACTGAATGGCTAGGGAACACAGAACATACCTGGAGACAAACGGGGGAGCAGACGTCAAGGGACGCTGTCTCTCCCTTACCAGTAGTATGTATACCCCTGAGTTGCCAGTGCTCGCTACGCACGCAATGACAATAATTACAAGCAAACTAACTGTTACTCATTCAATGATGACCCTCAGTTGACAAAGGTCTGGCGAATTACTTGAGTTGATTTACACAGACTAATTCAAGATTGAGCTTCCCAGGAGAATGTGGAATAACAACGCATTGATAACTGTCTTCAAAGGGGGGACTTACAAGGAGGGATCACGAGGGTAAACACGCTCCTTCTAGGGGATAGCTAGCCAGCTACCCTCTCATGTTTTGCGGGCGTGGAGTTTAATAAGAATCATTAGTTAAATACATTAGCAGTCAACGTGACCATAACAGCTGCCAAACTCAAATCTTTGAAGTAATTGGACACAAAGGTTTATCATGAAGATACAACATCTGAATTGTACATCCTTGACCATATTAGGGAGTTCTCTATATTGTTCACTTTGCAGTAGGCCATGTATTGTTGCTCCCAAATTTATTTGGCCTATTGGGAGGTGATTTTCTTCATTTCTGAGATCAACTGCATGAAGATTACCCGTTTGAAAAACTCCATGATGACAAAAATATCCTAAAAGATTCCTGTAAAGCTGACATACAGTACATATACTATCGTGTAACAAATGTATAGTTGGTGACTCTCTTTGAAACAGTAAATTTAGCTTGTTACATTTGGGCAATATGAAATTAAGAAAATTGTAGTACAATAAAAGTAAAGGGTCCCTAAGACTCTCTGCTATTTGTTGTACGGCCACCAATCTTTCCTCAGATTCTTTTAAAGTAAAAAACATTTTTAGGGGCTGCCACTGCTCTAATACTTTTTCAACTGCCTGGTGGAATGATAACCAGGGGGTCTGATTAACATGCAGAACTTTGTGTGGTTTGACAGTACAGAATGATTGAAATTCCTTAAATTCATGTTGTCGTTTAGCACTATGGGAAAAATAGGTATATATAAGTCTGATCATGTCTTCACAACGCCGTGGTAGCGTCTTTGCAGTCTCCGAAGCGCATAAGTGAATAGAATGACAAATACATTTCAATATGGTTATACTAGGAATAGTGATACGTAGTCTGCTGCTTACAGAATTGTGTTCTCCCATAATATTACTAGCGCCGTCAGCAGCAAAGCCAATCAGGTTCTCATGTGGAATTCAGTGTGTTTCTAATGTTTTCATAATTAAATTATACAAATTTTCCCCCGTTGATCCTGTAGATGATTCATCACCATATACATTGATCACCTCTAATAACCCAGATTTAATGCTGTTTGTGGTTGAATCCCAAAATCTTACAAGAACAGAGGATGCTTTCATCGTACTAATGTCTGTTGTTTCGTCAACAATAATGGACAATTTATTTTCTCAAAGTTTATCTACTAAATCCTCGGTGACACACCGTCCTAACGTCCTCACAACCTCTGTGCATTTTGTTCTTTTTATGTTCATGCCTTGAGCAATTGCAGAATCAGGAAACATCCTCTTCATGAGTTCTACTAAATGATCTGCAGTGGTAAATAGCAAGTTATGTTCGGCAATAGAGCAAGCAAAAAGAATTGTTGCTACGGCCACTCCATTTGCTGCATAGTTCCCATGGTGGACCGGGATCTTTTCCTGCTGGACCTTCTGTTGTTCCGAGGCCTCATAAACTGCATGCATCTTTGTCGTTTTGTGACGTTTGATGGCTGTCAACTCTGCACTTACTTCCCTCTTGCTTATTTTGCAAAAGGCCCTCGTTGGATTGTCCTCAACACGAGACAACCAGGGCTGGAAATCTTCATTGTTCAGTCATGCATCTCTGAAGCTCTGCTTCGCAGCCATCACCACCTGCAATAGGAGATTTGATAAACTTTTGTGTAGTCTCCCCTGCAAACCCAGGAATAACTAAATCAGTGAATAATTGCCATGATCGTTCTAGGCTACTTGCATAGGAAAATAATGTATATTTGGCCCTTTGGAAAAATAAAAGCAACAAATGAACAGGGTGTAAAGATTTCATTTATCTAATCATTTCTGTTGATACACTGATAAAAGAAAATGCGGTTAAGGTATAAATAACTGCTACATAGGTGATGAAAGCTGTGATTAATTATATGCCAATTACATAAATAAATATATCCCTACCGGCTTGTAGATAGAGTTCTGTGAGTACTTCTAGCTGATGATACTTGGCTCATGAGAGCTCTTACCATATCCACGGACGAGAACAAATTGTGGTTTCCACATCAATCGAGGGTCCTGTAGTGGAATTCTCCCCTACAAACGCTGTTTGTCGCTGCCTAGCCGACCCCACCAATTCCCCAGTGTATGCCTCGTGGTCTAGGTCAACCAGCGCCGCCATACATCTCGGAGAGGGGGTCAACTGCTAAGCCACGCCTACCCCCGCTATTTATGACCTGACCTCGTGGTGATCTCTCTCTTTCTACCTACAGCCGCAGCCAGTAACACCTCCTCCTCCGCCTGCCTGGCGGTCCTCGCTCCTCCTCCGCCTGCCTGGCGGTCCTCGCTCCTCCTCCGCCTGCCTGGCGGTCCTCGCTCCTCCTCCGCCTGCCTGGCGGTCCTCTCTCCCGCCGGCGAGCATGGCGACCCACAAGCTGTCCTTCTCTGAGCGTCCTCACCAACCAGCTCTCTCTACATCACGCTTGTAACCATGCTGCCTTCCCAACACCAAGCTGCATTGTACATCCAATACAACATGTATATAGAGAGCACATTGTGAGTTTCCTTTCTCCAACCCATCCTGAGTGTGAACCAAACATCCTGAACCCCACAGTCCCATGTTAGGTTTTCCACGTCATTTATTACCCGCAATCCATTTATACTATACACTATCTGTTGATAAATACTAAAGGAGTTGATAAAAAAAGTCATATATATTACTGAAGAAAAAATTATTAAGTTCTTTACATTTTATATGCATTT
This sequence comes from Homarus americanus, assembly GCF_018991925.1. NCBI lineage: Eukaryota > Metazoa > Arthropoda > Malacostraca > Decapoda > Nephropidae > Homarus > Homarus americanus. Next base: position 135,241 of record NW_024731852.1, on the reverse strand, counting down.
CTTGAACAACGAGGAACATATTTCTCATGGCGTCTCTGTGACATAGAATGTGAACGGCCTCTCCTCATGACGTCACCAACTGTCATATGTTTTCCTCGTTAGCAGACGATATTCCTCAAAACGGCAGCACTGCCCTATACGTACACTAGGGACAAGTTGTACAACCACCGCTCATACCACATCAGACCCAGCAGTCAGGGGCACAAGGTTACCAATCATGTGGACGATTTGGTATTTACTGTCCATCTTGGAGTAGTTCCAGGACACCAGGGACATATTTAGTTCTTCGTTTAATAAATTGTCTTTTGCACTCATTCGTCTTGCTCAGCTTTAATTACTTCTGATAAAAGAGTCGAGGTTGTCGTGATGATGATAATAACGATGGAAGGATCACCGTGGTGAAATCTAATTATTAATCTTTTCTTCTGGAAGATGTCGCCACCAGCGTCTTGCCGTTTGTTGACATGCTGAGTCCGGAAGCGTCAATATGGCTTCGTGACGCTGTATTCCTCTCCTCATTTGTCAAATAAAAGATTGCGTTATAATTTCCAGAGTCATATACATTATAGGCTGATATTTCATATTGTAGATCATACCAATGCTAATACACAACAAATTTGTGTAAAGCTCAAGAATTTTATCGCCATTTTCGTGTTTCGGAGACGTCCATATCTCTTGATCGTTTTATTTGGAAACTTTTGCACAGCTTTACCGTTTTAAAATATACTATTTGTTTTCAAGCTGTTACATGCCATAACAAATACACACACTAACTACAGTTATAGCTAAACTTAGCATAAGTGTTAACACATTAGGACTTATGAACACATGTTTTCTTTATATATAATAAGATAGGTGGATTATTGTCTGGTCTGTTGTTAACCTTCATAGCGATACATGACACATCCTCACAGTTAAGAATTTAATAAAAAATGATTAACAAACTTATTAAAATAACGTAAATTTCTCTATCTAGATGAGTCCCCTCCCTTTGAATCGTTGGTTCGAACTTTGTGAATCGGTTGGTTCGAAACTGTTTCGTCTGGAACGCCAAGACCGGTGAACAATCTGATTAGTTTGTTTCCAGCAGTGAAGTGTACCGGTGACGGTCTTTGTACTCTCCACTCTCACCTCTATCCTCGCCGTATAAGACATTATATTTGTGTAAAAAGCTGAACCACGGCGCAACACATACACCACACGCAGGATCAGGTAAGCTATTAATAAGTGAGAGCCGGGAAACTGAAGGTGGGATGATATATTATACCTGTAGGTGGGCAGCCACGGGTTATGTTGGGGCGAATGGCAGGCCAGGGGTCGGGGGGAGGATAGAACGAGGTAGAGGCCGACGGGAGAAGGAGAGATAATTAGCTCACAAAACACAGGAGGGGGGGATGTTAAGGTAAAGACGGTAGAGGTTTTTGAAAGGCACGGCAGACCATTTGCATTCTGTCACCGCTGTTTTTGAGCCCATTTTCCGTCAAGATGTACTGTAGGTGTTCACTAGTGCCACATACGGCTTCATTTTCGCCTCGGGGAAACTTGTTATTGTAGGTAATGGCGTCTGGCCTCTAAGATGTAAAGTGAGGAATTAAAAAATAGGGCAATACTGTACTGGGTTACGTGAGGCAAAAAATAGTTAATTGGGTTTTGGGAAGGTGAACTTGTGTGAAATTTAGGTTCGTAAACTATGAAAAATTAAATAAAGGGAGGGCGATGAGCCAAGGAGGGAGGGAGGGACGGTATTGTTGGTGTAGGGAGGGAGGGTATTGTTGGTGTAGGGAGGGAGGGTACTGTTGATCTAGGAAGGGAGGGCATTGTTGGTGTAGGGAGGGAGGGTATTGTTGGTGTAGGGAGGAGGGTACTGTTGATCTAGGGAAGGGAGGGCATTGTTGGTGTAGGGAGGGAGGGTATTGTTGATCTAGGAAGGAGGGTATTGTTGGTGTAGGGAGGGGAGGGTATTATTGATCAAGGGAGGATGGGTATTGTTGATCTAGGGAGGGAGGGTATTGTAGATCTAGGGACAGAGGGTATTGTTGATGAAGGAAGGAGAGGGTATATTATTGATCAAGGGAGGAGGGAGGTATTGTAGATCTAGGTAGGGTATTGTTGACGTAGGAAGGAGGGTATTGTTGGTGTAAGGAGGGAGGGGTATTGTTGATGTAGGGAGGGAGGGTATTGTTGGTGTAGGGAGGGAGGGTATTGTTAATCTAGGTGTAGGATCTAGGGAGGGAGGGTATTGTTGGTGTAGGGAGGGAGGGTATTGTTGGTGTAGGGAGGGAGGGTATTGTTGATCTAGGAAGGGAGGGTATTGTTAATCTAGGAAGGGAGGGTATTGTTGATTTAGGAAGGGAGGGTATTGTTGATCTAGGAAGGGAGGGTATTGTTGATTTAGGAAGGGAGGGAGGGTGGGTAGGTAGGTGGAAAACACACGCGTCATCTTAAGTATGTTCTAGAGTATCTAGACTCTCGTACCATAGCCAGAATTATTTTTTTATAATTTCATTCTAGCTGGGTAACCCGGCGTTGCCCGGGTCTGCCTTTGAGGGGGAGCTCATAGCTTATGTCCATGACTACTCTATCAAATACACTGCATACACATCACAATCCTCTCCATATCCACTACAGTGTCGTCTACACTATCTGTTATATTATCGTCTACACTACATTAAATACAGGTTACACTATTATTTTTAGATGAGGGTCGGCCACTACGACCCCCCCCCCCCCATTATTGCAGCGGGCATATTGGCCCATACTAGGAAGTTCCATTTACACCCAACCCCTATCGCTCATATATCCGTCCAACCTATTTTTGAAGCTATCCAGCGTGTTAGAATTAATGATGATGTTCGGCATCTTGTTCCACTCATCCACTACGCTATTTCCAAACCAGTGTTTACCTATCCCGCGCCTAAATCTAAATTTATCTAATTTAAAACCATTGCTACGAGTTCGCTCTTGGTTGGATAGTTTAAGTATCTTTGTTTATCCCTGACTTCCATTTATGCTCCTCAGTCATATTGACCCTCACTCTACGTCCCTCGAGGGAGTTCAAATTCAGATACTTTAATCTGTGTCTGTACTCAAGGTTCCTTATGCCCGGGATTTGATATCCATTCTGTAGTACGGTGACCAGAACTGAACTGTATAATCCAAGTGAGGTTTCACAAGCGCAAGATATAGTTTTAGGCAACCTCGCTAGTCTTGTAACTAACACTTCTTTGTATGAACCCAAGTACTTTGTTAGCCTTGTTTCGAGCAAATACACATTGTTGTCTTGGTTTAGGATTCCCACAGCGTATGATCACCTCCCCCTCAGCGTAGGGTCACCTTCCCCACAGCGTAGGATCACCTCCCCCACAGCGTAGGGTCACCTCCCCCACAGCGTTGGGTCACCTACCCCACAGTGTATGTGTGAGGGGGGGGTATTCTTTACCCGCTATTTTCGAAGCTTAAAATGAGGACAAATAAATTTTCTCGTTGCATAAAATAGTTCAAGATGAAAAAATAATAACGTAATGTCGTGTATTGTGATACAGGACAATGGCCGCCTTACCTAAGGTAGTGCAGAGTTTTATGAATATAAATGAACAATTTATTAAAGTAACGAAAGTTTTAAAAATGAATAAATTTTTATGAGCCTAACAAGACATGCGTCGTCTCATGCATACTGTACAACAAGAACGGAACCCCGGGTCGTCAGGGGTTTTACAGCGAGAAGACAATACTGAAACTTATTTATAGAATATTCATTGTCTTGCTACTTTACGTGTTCAGCTTAAGACATATACATTTACCAAGGTCTATAGAATCTTCTATATTCCTTGATATTTACCTGGTGGGGAATAACTTGTTCACTAACTGACACAAAGATGGTGCTGATGACGTAGATACTCGAAGCAACACCACTTGTCATCCATATTGTGTTATAGAATTTACCTACAAATATCACACGTTTTAATACTTAATATATTGAGGCATGTGGTGTTGGGAGTGATTGTCGGAGAGTTATAGGTTTTCGGAACTATTGTTTAATTTGTCTCAACGAACCAGTTCACGTCTAGCTCTAGTGATATACACAAATATTTACATTTATTGTAGTGAACCTCCTCTTGTTCTTAATGTCCCGTAACTTACACTCCAGCACGAGTATCACCATCGCCTGACACTCCTCTTCGCCTACTAGGCTCTTTATGGTGCGAGCGACAGCTATTGTTTCTATGTACAGGTCGTGATGCTTGTGCTGGGTGACCCGTACTAGGTGTAGAATGGTGGACTGATCAAACCAAACATATACTAACCTCACCTCACCTAATCGTATTATCCTATATTAAGAACATAAGAATGGAGGAAACTGCAGCGGGCCTATTGGCCCAGAATGGGCAGTCCCGTTTACACCCAACTCCTATCGCTCATATATCCGTCCAGGTTATATTTGAAGCTATCCAGTGTGTTCGGGTTGGATGTTTTGTAACTTGTTCCACTCGGCCACTGCCCTATTTCCAAACCAATGTTTACCTATTTCGCACCTAAAGCTAAACTTGTCTTAATTTAAAACCATTGCTATGAGTCCGCTCCTGGTTGGATAATTTAAGTACCTTTGTTATAATTATCACATTTGTTTATCCCTGACTTCCATTTATGCACCTCAGTCATATCGCCTCTCACTCTGCGTCTCTCGAGGGAGTGCAAATTCAGATGCTTTAATCTGTGTCTGTACTCAAGGTTCCTTATGCCCGGGATTTGATATATATTCTTTAGTACGGTGATCAGAACTGAACTGTATAATCCAAGTGAGGTCTCACGAGCGCAAGATATAGTTTTAGGATAGCCTCGCTAGTCTTGTAACTAACACTTCTTTGTATGAACCCAAGTACTTTGTTAGCCTTGTTTTGAGCAATTACGCATTGTTGCCTTGGTTTAAGATTCCTACTTCTCATTACCCCTAAATCTTTCTCACAGTCGGAGAAAGTGAGGTGTTCACTGGGTAACAAGTGATAAGAGTCTGCCCGCTCCCTCCTCTCGCTCAGAGCATGAGAGTCAAGGAGGAGCGGGTGAAGTATTTGCTATATCAGCTTGACCTGGCTCAACCTCTGATGAAATTATAGACCTCAGCATGCATAACATGATCAACTACTGAGTCATTTTTGAATAACTTGGTGAATAATTTGGTATTATACATTAAGTACTGTATTATACATTTGGGTGAATTTTTATTTAATGCAAGGGTGCTATTACAACATTTCGTTTGATTTTTTATGAAGCAATCGGCTATTAGTATAGAAGAGGGTCGTGGCTGATGGGCTAGGTTAGCATGGAAATACTATAGTGACGTCACCCCAATCGGATTTAGTGCTGTTAATGCTTACTCGCTGTTTCCTATTTTAAAATCACATCCTAATCCATTTTAGAATATCTCCTCCAATTCCACGAGCCTCCTCCTTCCGTATTAGTCTTTCGTGGGGGACTCTGTCGAAGGCTTTGCTAAAGGCGTGGTATACCACATTATAATTGTGTCCATCATCCACTGATTCAAAAACAGTTGAAAATAATGATACCAGATTATCAGACATGAACGCCCACTTGTGAAGCCATGTTGGGAATCGTACATCAACTTGTGCTTCTCCAGGTGATTTCGAATTGAGTTTGAAATTATTACTTCCATTGATGTTAAACTAATTGGACGGTAGTTTGAGGATAGTAATCTATCTCCCATTTTGAAAATCGGTATCACATTCGCTATCCTCCAGGATTCTGGTACTACACCCTTTTTTAATGATACGTTAAACAATTTCGTTAATGGCATACTAAGTTCTTCCTGTCATATCTTTAATACTCTGGCAAATATCTCGTCAGGGCCTGGCGACTTATTAGTTTCTAGTTTATTTATTTGTTTACTAACATCTTTACTAGTCATTAGTGTCACGCTTAATTAATTTTCTTCACTATCTCTGTAGATAGTCGGTGCCTCGGGTATAATAGGCAGTCGGTGCCTCGGGCATCAGTAGATAGTCGGTTTAGTGTGATAGTGTCCGTCCTGTTCGTGTATTATGCCTCACTCCCTTCTTTCATCAACCACATTAATTTGTCTCTCTATATTCGCGTCGTTCATCTCCCTCCCGACGCTCCAACACTGCCGACTGACCCTTACTTTATTTACATACATTTCGTCTGTCCATATTGTCAACACTGCCTCACCCTCGCTGTGACAAGTGGGACCCACGCCAAATAGTTACGACCTACTTGTACTATGAAGAGTAGAACCCATGAGAACTGGGGCCCAAGCTCAAATCACTTCAATCCTAGTCGGCCCCAACATAACCTAACCTAACCATTAAGACTGGGGGATTATTAAGGTCGGGTCCCAATCCTAATAGGTTGCGTTGCGGCTCTGTAGAAATGATTGCTTGTCAGTTTAGGTTGGAGGCCCTGGAGAAATGATCCCTAACCTTATCAGCCGGTTACATTAGGTTAGGGTTCAG
>NW_024731852.1:105904-128657 GCF_018991925.1 Homarus americanus | reverse complement strand
AATTTTCTGTCAACAAAGACGGACACCTAATTTTTCGTTATAATTAAAAACGTAACACAAATTGGCCGTTTGCTTTTTGCTACTTTATGGAGAGGTTAATTGATTACTTAACTCCCTGGAACATTTGGACGCCAGCATATTTATAAAATTTGGAATTTTGGGTAAGATTATGACCTCTCCCTCTGACTTCTCCCAGTCCCACCCCTAAAGCTCGCCGTCGGTTCGCCTCCTTTCACCATTGACTATACTGTGTTATACTGTATATACTGATCGTGAAACTGACAGAAACCGTCATTGACATAGTTAATGTACTCAAAATACATAAAAATAACTCAACTTACTTGCAGCCAATCGACCTGTAGTAACTTAAAGCACAATTATATATGTGAACGTATATTCTAAGAGCACACCCACCCACACTCAAGCACAAGCATCAATCGACTCTCTCTCACTTTCACTCTCACTGTACATTTGCAAGACATGTTCTAGGAAATGACAACTGACAAGATCATTCATCACTGAGCGGCGACGACTTCACTCAACAAGCACACATGACAATACTCTCTCTCATTTTACATCTGCAAGACATGTTTATGTCAACTCGTGGGAAGTTCACGAATCATGGGCGACGCAAGTCTCCTCTTTAATCGACAGACACATGACAACCGATGTGCAGATATTACACGACCCAACCCCCTCTGACCGACTGTCAACAAACACAACGCCATGATGGCATTCGTAATGGAAGTGATAATGAAAAAAATATTTTATTTGTTTTTTTTTAATCTCAATTTCGTTATTCCGTGTAGTTCATTTTTAATCAATATATGTTTGTGGAATTCTAAATATATTATTAGCAACACAAACAATAGCATTGATTAAAAATATACGGTTCATAGGAAAACCAGGTATTCATGAATTTCAAGGAGTAGCTAGCCTAATTTCTATCACGCTTCTTGCTGAACATAGTTTTACGTGATGGAATAGATAAACATGAATTTTAAAGAATGAAAATAAAAATGCTCCAAATGAATAAACAAATAAATAAAATATTGTAATATGTGGAGGCCCCCAGATTGTGGAGGCCCCTGGGCAGCTGCCCACTTTGCCCACTCCTGAATCCGGCCCTGGTCTTAGTGTGAAAGAGCGGGTTAACTCAGTACATTAATGTTCTTGTACTGTACTTCATGTTGGTTAGCGTTACAAAACCTCTCCAGCAGGAACAGTTAACAGCGCAAATGGGAAGTTACGTCAGTCGAACGGTCACCACCTTGTTATGGCTCTAGTGACAGTTTGAGACAGGTTGAAGGAAAAGGGCAACATGAGCTTCTGCATCTTAACCTAATCTTGTGGGGTACGTGGTATTTGGATTCACACTCAGGATGGGATGGAGAAAGGAAACTCACAATGTGCTCTCCGTATACATGTTGTATTGGATGTACAATGCAGCTTGGTGCTGGGAAGTGACAGCGTGGTTACAAGCGTGATGTAGAGAAAGCTGGTTGGTGAGGATGCTCAGAGGAGGACAGCTTGTGGGTCGCCATGCTCGCCGGCGGGAGTGAGGACCGCCAGGCAGGCGGAGGAGGAGGAGGTGTTGCTGGCTGGTTGGTGTAGGTAGAAAGAGGGTGGTCACCACGAGGTCAGGTCTTAAATAGCGGAGGTAGGCGTGGCTTAGTAGTTGACCTCCGTCATGTAAGGCGGCGCTGGTTGACCTAGACCACGAGGCATACACTGGAGAATTCGTGGGGTCGGCTATTTAGCAACAAACAGCGTTTGTAGGGGAGAAATCCACTACAATCTAACTCAACCCAACTATAAGCTCTGGTCAGGTTAACTTTGTTTATGTCATATACTTTCATGAAGGATTTAGCGTCTTTGACTCCGCCTTGTTGGGGGAACTTCTCATACATTGTAAATCATGACCGCAAGTGTGACTGTCTTCGCTACACACCGACACCCCATACAAGGCAAAAGAGCCCATGTGTGGAGTGGTGTGAGTGAAGAGCCATCTCCCTCACACGACTCCATCACCACCGACTTCTCCCTTCCTTCCTCCCTCCCTCCGTCCGTCCCTCCCCCCACCCATCATAATTTATGTTAATTCCACCATTCACTGTCCTCCCTCACAACCCTTCATGGCAGAAGACACCTTTTCCTCCCTTAATCATTTGCTTTAATTAAATATTCCACACTCATAATAGCCACCTCCTTGTTAACCCTCCTTCCTTCTCTCATGTTGCCATTTACATAATTTCTCCTTCCATTTCCTCCCTCATAGTAAAACCTTCCTTCTTTCCTTTCATAATTTACGTTAACTTCCTTCACTTCCTTCACACCATCTTATATTTTCCAACTCGTGCCTATGTCCCCCCATCCCGTCCATGAGCCCCGCCACAGAGCAGAGGGGCTGGGCATGTTGTGGGTGGAGAAGTAAAAACGTCTGAGTAGTTTACATACTGGTGGACGTGTATGGTAGACCTGATTTGGGTGTTACAGACGCTGTGACCGTGCGACTTTGTGACCGTGCGACTTTGTGACCGTGCGACTTTGTGACCGTGCGACTTTGTGACCGTGCGACTTTGTGACCGTGCGACTTTGTGAACGTGCGACTTTGTGAACCTGTGACTTTGCAAACCTGTGACTTTATGAACGTGCGACTCTATGAACGTGCGATTCTATGAACGTGCGACTTTATGAACGTGCGACTTTATGAACGTGCAACACTATGAACGTGGGACTTTGTGAACGTGCGACTTTATGAACGTGCAACACTATGAACGTGGGACTTTATGAACGTGCGACTCTATGAACGTGCGATTCTATGAACGTGCGACTTTATGAACGTGCGACTTTATGAACGTGCAACACTATGAACGTGGGACTTTGTGAACGTGCGACTTTATGAACGAGCGACCTTATGAACGAGCGACATTATGAACTTGCGACATTCTGAAGGCAATACTCTTAACAAGTATAAAGGTATTACAGTTAATTTTGGCACCACCTGAATATTCCGGAACATGATCACTTATTAATTAGGCTAACTATCGATATTCCTCTCTTGTTCTTGGGTGTGGGGTGTTGTGGCCTGTGGCGGAGGTGTAGCCTGTGGCGAGGGTGTAGCCTGTGGCGGGGGTGTAGCCTGTGGCGGGGGTGTGGCCTGTGGCTGGGGTGTAGCCTGTGGCTGGGGTGTAGCCTGTGGGAGTTGTGGCCTGTGGGGATATGGCCGTGTGGCCTGTGGCGGGATGTGGCCTGTGGGGAATGTGGCTTTTGTGGGGTGTCCTGTGGCGGGGGTGTGGCCTTTGGCGGGGGTGTGGCCTGTGGGAGTTGTGGCCTGTGGGGGATATGGCCTGTGAGGCTCCAGCCCAGTTAGACCCCAAACCTAACCTAACCTAACCAGTAGGATTGGGGCGAACCACTAAGATTTTGCCCCAATCCCGATAATTAAGTTTGGTTGGGGCCGATTAGGACAGGAGCCTATTTGGCCAGTCAGCAGAAAATACAGGCCAGTGTGCTGTTGACACAATAAACTAGACCAGCTCTCAGATCTCTCTCACGAAAATTTGACCTTTCACCATGACGTTGACGAGGCTGTCACTGAACTTAAAGCACTGTCTCGGCTGTTGTTGAGGGCAGCTATTATTAAGTCATTTGTTATTTCACAGAATTGGCGTCTATCAATTACCATGATATACATAATTTGTATTTATAGAAATAAATGTCTTAATATATTGACGCAAACACATTTATAAATTCGTATTCAAATATACATGAGATCAGACCCAACTGAGAGACTCGAGCCTTCGACGTTCTCAGCATGATTCAGGTGTAAATGTATTCAAAACATGCGCTGTATTGAAAACCTATAATCTGCCTCCACCACAGCAATAACACAACTAATAATATGTATTTTATCCGCAGAAGACCCACGGATGAGGAGCATCAGTCGTAGGGCCCTGCTGGTAAGTGTCACGTGCTCTTTGTTGACATTATGTTGTTGATAAAACCTGACCCCGTTTTGTAAAAAGAGGGTGACAGCCGCTGGGGACCCAGTATTATGGTGGGTGAGTTTTTAAAGGGGATTCAAGAAGGGTTGCATACAGACAGGGGTTCGAAGATTAGAAGGAAGATCCTAATGATAGGTTTGAAGACGGTTCTGTGGATTTAGTTTAATCTCATGAAGGATAATTCTTTGTTATGTTCGAAGATTGACGGAAGGCTTTATAGATGGGTATCGAGATGGGAACATTGACTAACATAGGACAGAGGGCTTCATAATGGGTTCAGGGACTAGAGGGAAGGTTCTCTGGCGTCATTTGGTTGTTATCGTTCATTTTCTATTCCATTGATCTTGGGGTGGTCGATACTTACTGTATTGACTGTTCTTTAACCGGATGTTCGTTAACCGGATGTTTGTTAACCGGATGTATGTTAACCCTTGTATACGTTAAACGAAGATTGACAGTAGAGTATAGGCACCTATATCCAATTAAAGGTTTAGTCTTACAGCTTTTCCGTCATGTTGCTCTTTATTATGTGTTTGTACCATAAGTATAACAAACTGAGAATCTATCTGTGTGCCTGAGGTTTAATAAAGCCAATTAGATGCGTTCTCAGCAGCGAGGAAAGACACAGACAGCGCTAGCAAGAGACAGCAAGAGAGAAATTCAGAGCAAGAGAGACAAGAGAGAGAGAGACGGGGCGTGAGAGTAACAGAGCAAGAGAGACACAGCAAGAGAGACCCAACAAGAGAGAGAGTACAAGGGAGAGCGAGAGAGAGCAAGTGAGCGAGAGCAAGCAAGCAAGCAAGCAAGCAAGCAAGCAAGCAAGCAAGCAAGAGATAGAGACGCAGAGCGAGAGAGAGAGAATAACATCACGATACTGGGAGAATGATAAGGGTAGTGATAAGTTAAGTTTAACAAATTTATTGACACAGCTTGGACTACAGTTTGTTATAAGCAAGATATCAGAAGAGGAGGAGGAAACTTGTTACGGTATGGATCATAAAGCAAATTGTTGTTATCTATTGTGAACATTTTATCCTCCTTATGACTTGACACAATAGGGACGTTGTTATGGAGATAATGGTTATGTTTTTAAGGTAACCATGATCGTGTTTTTTATCGTTACTTTAATAATAATTCAGCTGAATAATCCTATTTTGTAAACCTAGCCTAACCTACCTTCTGTTTCCCAAAAATACGTAAAGTTTATTAATTGTATATTTTTTCTTGTGGGGGGGAAAAACACCCATTACATCTGTGTATAACTTTTGGGGGGATTATATATTGTTCATGTACGTTATCTAAAAAAAAAGTATATATATTTTATATTTTTGGCTTTTTTGAAAATAAGTAATGCCATATATTTTTTTGATGAGGGGTGGGGGGACCTATCTGGTGTTTGTGTGTATAGATGTCCACCAAAAAATGACTCGTGTGTGTCAGTTAAAATGTTGTCCCAGCAAACAGTGGTGGCTGGGGCGCTGGGAGAATGACTCTTTATATCTGAACCTGTTTTTAATGAGCTGTGTGTGTTGTGATGTGGACAGATACAGGGAAAAAGGCAGATTTTTTTTGTTTTGTTTTTTTGTGTGGGGATCGACTGATCAGCAAAGGACAGGTGTAATTGTGGGTACTGGTATATTTGTTAATCAGATATGCACATGTAGTTACAGGTATATTGGGTTATAATGTGGTTTTTTTAAAGTATAGGAAGCATATATAGAATATTTAGTTGTAGGCATGTAAAGAGAAGAAGTTTGGTAGCGTGGCCGGTTAGTTAATTTCACTTATATTACATATATATATACGTTCTTAAGGGACATCTTGTAAAACACCGCTTCAATACAACTATTTATTAATTCACTCAATGACTCAGACACATTAATCGAACATTATTATATCAAAGTTACTAACACATTATGTGGCATGGACACATTACTCGAACATTATATTTATGTTACTAGACACTGACTCTCGGACACAAACATGAAATGAATACACTTCCCACCGTAAGTAACTCACCCTATGGATAGCTCTGACAAAAACTCACGTGTGACCTGAGGGAGGCCCAGTAGGTGCTTCTGGACTGTCTCCTATGGGAGACTCTGCTTAGCTGGTGACGCGGGGGTTGGGAGGGAGGTCTCCCTCCCACTTGTGGGAAGTCGGGCGTTACTCTGTCCTCTGTCGATAGTGACGTGACAGAGAAGTCTAGAGCAATCGGTGAGCGAATACCAAGAATGAGACGAATGAGCCGAGTCAGGCCCGTGGACGGGACTGCAGGCCCTTTTTATGGAGGAAAACCAGCTGGCAAATGACCTCTACCAAGGGGTGGTTGTAGGTCAAGTCACCCACTAACTCAAGTAATTAGTGGCCGGGGTCAGGTCTCTTGGGACTGTAGGGTGTGTCGACTTGGTATGTGGGTTACCACGAGGAATCTACAGTACTCACTGCAATATGTGTTGTAATTCTCTGGTTGTAAGCTGTGGTCTGATAAACAATCATTACAGGGTAATCAGATGGGCAGTTAAAGGTATATTGGATAATCAGATATGCAGTTACAGGTATATTGGGTAATCAGATGTACAGTTGTGAGGGCACGGTCTGGCGCTGCCACCAATGTGAGGACGCGGGTTCCCTCTTTATATCTACACCACCCTCATCTTACTTACTTCTCTTAGTCTTACTCTTACTCAGTTCCGTCACCTATTCTTTGGTAGCATGGACATTCTTTTGGTAGCATGGTCGAGGGTCTAGGCACGTGGGTATGGTAATTCGGGTATCAAGTCACTTGGATGGAAATAAAGGTAAAATACTGTGGGAGAAAGGAATACACCTAAAGTACTCTAAAAGCAAGTTTATTAATGTGCAATCAATGGGGAAAGATATTGTATTAATCATATAATTACCAGGCTCAACTCCTGGGCTTAGTGCAAACTCAGTCCCTTCTTCTTTACTCTTAACATTACTGGTGTTACATTACATGGCACTCATTGTAGATTATTACTCAACATATACGTTAATAATTAAACTAGCATATACAGGGGTCCACTACCCAACATGGGATAATTATTTTCATCTAATTATCCCTAACATACATGTCACAACCCTCTCTGTGGACATACACTTCCAAGGAGTAACCCAGGGTAGAGCACTGGGGCTCGCCACTGTTGTTATTGTGGGGTAGCCAGACACATGGCGGGTCTGGGGTCTGGCCCAACGAAGCCGTGGGGCACATTAATCAGGCCGCATCGGTGCCATCGTTTCATATATGATCCCTGCTGGTTCTCTACTACATCCGAGGCCGTTGTTGAATGGTAGAGCGATTCAAGAATCACAATGGGATCTGGAGAACCATTGTAGCAGCGTCAGAGAAGCTGGGAAACATGACAACACAAACAAACTCTCTTGTCCAGACGACAGACTTATTTACGTTATATTACTTCTACACTGGGTGAATGACAATTCAACTGTTAAATCATGAACACTGGTGAACACTGATATTCACTACAATTGATTGAATTAACTTTATGGCTACACAAAACATACCTGGAGAAACATTGTAGCAGCGTCAGAGAACGCTCTGCATGACTTGACATGAAATGCTAGTGACAGGGGGGAAGGAGGTTCAGGGGAAGAATAAAGGGAGGATTGAAGTGAATTTTAGGAGGAGAGAATAGGTGCAGTGGCTAAACACCGCTTGCGTGAGGGAGTATAAGTTGGAGGCAGCAGCAACTCGCCCGGACGCGGCCGGGAGGCGACAGGACAGAGTCAGGCTAGCGTCAGGTGCGTGTTGTGTTGGGCCTTGGATTCTCAGTGCTTGGTCGGCTTCATTGTGTGTGTTGTTTTCTTGTGTGGAGGAAATGTCTTGGTCTTCTTTCTTGGTCTTCTTCTTAGCTTGATGTAGATTTTCTTCTAACTCTCCTCCTCTTCTTGCTCTCTTGCAGTGTCCATTCGTTCGTGTTTGGGTCTTGTTGTTCGTCTTCCTCGTGTCTTAAGTCCTCATAGGTGTGGAAGAAGTCGGAGACGGTGAGGTTGACCACGTGGGCTTCAGCTCCACGGGCCTCGTGGTGTTCTTGATTCTGTGTGGCAGGTGTCTTTTCTTGTGTTTTCTTTTCTTGGTTTTCTTTTCTGCTGGTTTTTTCTTGTCTTGGCTATCCTGCATTCCTCCTTCCATTTCGGGCAGGTCCTATCGGCGGAGGAGTGTGGGCCGCCACAGGCAGCGCATTTTTTTTACTGTGTTGGGGCAGACCGTGTAGCGGTGTCTGGGGTTGCCGCACAGGGAGCAGGTGTCCTCCTGCGCCTCACACTTGTTGACAGTGTGTCCGTAGTGCTGGCATTTGTAACAGCGTTTCGGTCTGCAGTAGGGCTTGACTGGCACAGTTACCCACGCCAGTTGAGCCTCCTTGGGTGAGGTTGTATGGTGTCCGATGAGGGCAGTGGTGTCGGACAGCTTCTTCACAACTTGGAGTTGCCCCTTGAGGAGCTCACTCAGCTCTGCTTGGTCCACGTGGGCAATTTCGGTGTGGGAGATTACTCCCAGCTTCAGGTTGTCCCACTTGTAGGGAATCATTTTAAATGGAATGCCGTTGATGTCTGGGATCTCCGCGAGCTGTACGGGCATACCCTTCTCGGCGAAGGTGATCTTGATGTCACCATGGAGCTTCAGTCGCTTCACCTTGGTGACCCCCATGATCCCATTAGTTTCAAAGAACTTCTTGAGAACTAGGAGGTTTAATTTCTTGGGGCAGGTCGGCGTATCCGGACGTATCCGCGCCACGTTATCAAACTCGTAACCGTTCATGGTGAGAGAGGGTTAGAGAGAGTGCTACCTGGCTCGTCTTGAGTATATATACCCATGAGTTGCCAGTGATCGCTACTCACGCAATGACAATAATTACAAACAAACTAACTGTTACTCATTCAAAGATGACCCTCAGTTGACAAAGGTCTGGCGAATTACTTGAGTTGATTTACACAGACTAATTCAAGATTGAGCTTCCCAGGAGAAAGTGGAATAACAACGCATTGACAACTGTCTTCACAAAGGCTGGACTCTGGGAGGGAACACGAGGGTAGCGTGTATGGGGAAAGAACACGTCTTCTCAGGGGTCGCTAACTCACTCATGTTTTGTGGGCGTGGAGTTTAATAAGAATCATTAGTTAAATAGATCAGCAGTCAACGTGACCATGACACAGTTAATTACAGGGATAATCATATTTACAGATACAGAGATACAGGTACAATCAGCCAAAAAATATTGATACAGTAACAAAACAAGATGAGGGATTATGTTGGCAACCATGACATCTGGTTGGCCATGGTGTAGTTAGTTCCCTGTAGAAAAAAGTGAAAATTCATGAGTAACCTTAATGATGTTCTTCCTTTATGATTGTTTTGTTTTAGTTTGGTGATATGAACTTGGGTTCTAATATTAACAATAGCGGTAATATAAGCGAAAATCCATCACCTAAAGAAATTATTTAAGACTACGGTTTGGCTGACTGCATGCATGTGCCGTCCCCTCACATGTCACTCTTTAACCTGCCACTCCCCTCACCTGCTATTCCCTCCCACCCCCTCACCTGCCACTCCCTTTAGGACAGTATAGTAGTAGGAATATTAAGTGATTATATCAGCAGCTGCTGCCGTCGGCGACGGTGGAGGAAATGGTCTCTGATCTAAAAGAAACTCAGATCTTGTTAGCCAGAATATGAAGGCCTAAAGTAACTTGTTTCTTATGAAGTAATTGTTAAGGGCAGAGGAACTGATGCGTGACCCATACAGGTTATGGGACGAATACTTGTGTAGATAAGACTATAATAATACGCCTAGCTGCTTAATATAAAGTACGAGAATAATGTGGAAATTATACTGAGAGATGTCCTTAACTAGAGACGTTCCTCAAGTACCAATTTGGACTTGGGAGACAAAATTAATGTTTAGAATTTCTTCCAAAAGATAGCCAACATTAATTTCGCCTGGCGTAGTGCGCGTTCGCTGGCTAAAGAAGTTTTGTTGTAGTTTCAATGTTATTTTTAATGTTATATTTATAAATTAAATTAGCCAATTGGGTGCAGTCTTGCTTCTGAAGTTAACGTGAAAGTGAGTCTCACGGGCCTGATAACCCGTTAGGGACAGTGAGGATATAACATTCTGGACTGCATGTTAACCCTTGTGGATACGAGGCGGCAACGGCAGGTATTTACTGTAACTTTGGAGTTAAGGCCGAGTGTAGTGCCGACCACAGTGCCTCTGTGTAGCCAGCAATGGTTTAGTAAATATTGTTGTATTAGCACCGCCTTCCAATCACCACTGTAAAAATCACGCTCTATTCTAGATACCGAGTAGATTACGAGTGTAGAAATGGATTAAAATATTGCCAAGGAAAAAAACATTAATATAATTAGTGTTATTTCGTTACCAACAAGGAATATAATAACGGTGGACAAAGGCAGCTCACATACCGCCCATGATTCAATCGAGTCACGTGTGGCGAGGCTCTTCACAGCCCACTGACTCTCAGAGAAATGTCATTTGTTCATACACCCCATTTTAAAATATTGAATACCTCTTCATGTATACACTAACTGTAGTTCAGCGGGATCCCAGGAAGCTCGAGGAGTGTGTTGGGAAGTGTAGGAGTGTGTTGGGAAATGTAGGAGTGTGTTGGGGAGTGTAGGGGTGTGTTGGGAAGTGTAGGGGAGTGTAGAGGTGGGTGAGGAGTGTAGGGGTGTGTTGGGGAGTGTAGGGGTGTGTTGGGGAGTGTAGGGGTATGTTGGGAAATGTAGGAGTGTGTTAGGGAGTGTAGGGGTGTGTTGGGAAGTGTAGGCGAGTGTAGAGGTGTGTGAGGAGTGTAGGGGTGTGTTGTGGAGTGTAGGGGTGTGTTGGGGAGTGTTGGGGTGTAGGGGTGTGTTGGTTGGTGTGTGGGGTGTAGGGGGTGTGTTGGGGTGGGGGTGTGTCAGGTTAGGGTGTGTTGAGGTATAGGGATGTGTTTAGGGGTGTAGGGGTGTGTGGGGAGTTTGGGGTGTGTTGGGGGAATGTGGGTGTGTTGGGGGTGTGGGGTGTGTTGGGGTGTAGGGGTGTGTTGGGGAGTGTAGGTATGTTGGGGAATGTAGGGGTGTGTTGGGGAGTTTGGGGTGTGGGTTGTGGAGCGTGGGAGTGTGTGGGGGTGTGGGATGTATGAATGTGAGTGTGTGTTGCAGGGTGTGTGGTGTGTTGGGGTGTGGGGGTGTGTTGGGGAAGTGTGGGGTGTGTTGGGAGTGTAGGGGAGGTGTGTTAGGGAGTGTGGGTGTGTTGGGAGTGCAGTGGTGTGTTGGGCAGTGTAAGTATGTGGGTTGGGGAGTGTGGGAGTGTGTTGGTGTGGAGGTGTTAGGGAGTTTGGGAGTGTGGGGAGGTTGGGAGTGTGTTGTGGAGTGTTGGGAGTGTAGGGTGTGTTGGGGAGTGTGGGGTGCGTTGGGGAGTGTAGGGGTGTGTTGGGGATGTGGGGTGCGTTGGGGAGTGTAGGGGTGTGTTGTGGAGGTTGGAGTGAGTGGGAGTGTTCAGGGTGCGTTAGTGTGTGTGAGTGTGGAGTTTTGGGGAGTGTTGGGGAGTGTGGGGTGTGTTGGGGAAGTGTATAAGTGTGTTGGGGAGTGTGGGTGTGTGTGCTGGTGTGATGTGTTGGGGAGTGTGGGGGTGTGTTGGGAAGTGTAGTGTGTTGGGGAGTGTGGGGTCTGTTGAGTGTAGGAGTGTGTTGGGGTGTTTGGTGAGTGTTGGGTGTGTTAGGTGGGTGTGTTCAGGAGTGTAGGGGTGTGTGCTGGTGTGGGGTGTGTTGGGGAGTGTGGGGGTGTGTTGAGGAGTGTAGAGTGTGTTGGGGTGTTTTGGGAGTGTAGGGTGTAGAGTGTGGGGTGTGTTCAGGGTGTGTGTAGGGTGTAGGGGTGTGGGGGGGAGTGTAGGGAGTGTGTTGGGGAGTGTGGGGAGTGTGTTTGGGAGTGTGAGAGTGTGTTGGGGAGTGTGGGATGTGTGTTGGGAGTGTAGAGAATTAGGGGAAGTGTATAAGTGTGTTGGGAGTGTGGGGTGTGTGCTGGTGTAGGGGTGTGTTTGGGAGTGTGGGGTGTGTTGAGGAGTGTAGGAGGTGTGTTGGGGAGTGAGGGGTGTGTTGGGAGTGTAGGATGTGTTCAGGGGTGTGGGGGTGTGGGGGTGTGGTGTGTTGAGGGAGTGTGTTTGGGGTGTGTTGGGGGAGTGTAGGGGTGCGTTGGGGAGTGTGGGGAGTGTGTTGTGTGGGGAGTGTGTTGGGTGTGTTGGGGGAGTGTGGGGAGTGTGTGTGAGGTGTGTTGGGAGTGTGGGATGTGTTGGGGTGTGGGAGTAGGTTGGAGGTGTGTTGGGGGTGTGTGGGTGTGTTGGGGGAGTGTAGGGGTGTTTGGGAGTGTGGGGAATGTGTTGGGGAGTTTAGGGGTGTGTTGGAAGTGTGGGGGTGTGCTGAAGAGTGTGGGGGTGTGGTGGGAGTTTGGGGATGTGTGGGGAGTGTAGTGTGTGTTGGAGAGTGGGGTGTTTGTTGGAGTGTATTGGTGTGTGTTGCAGGTGTGGGAGTGTGTTGGGGAGTGTGGGTTTGTTGGGTTGTGTGGGAGTGTGTCAGGGGAGTGTGTGTGTGTTGAGCGTGGGGTGTGGGGTCTGTTGGGAGTGTGGGATGTGTTGGGAGTTTAGGGGTGTGTTGGCAGTGTAGAGGTGTGTTGGGAAGTGTAGGGAGTGTGTTGGGGTGTGGGGGTGTGTGGGGAGTGTGGTGTGTTGGGGGGTGTGGGGGTGTGTTGGGGAGTGTGGGAGTGTGTTGGGGTGTAGGGTGTGTGGGTGTGTGGGGTGTGTTGGGGTTTTAGGGGTGTGTTGGCGAGTGTAGGGGTGTGTTGGGAAGTGTATGAGTGTGTTGGGGAGTGTGGGGGTGTGTGGGGTGTAGTGTGTTGGGGTGTGGGGGTGTGTTGGGGTGTAGGGGGTGTGGTGGGGGTGTGGGGTGTGTTGGGGAGTTTAGGGGTGTGTTGGCGAGTGTAGAGGTGTGTTGGGAAGTGTAGGGTGTGTTGGGGGTGTGGGGGTGTGTGGGGGTGTGGGTGTGTTGGGTGGTGTGGGGTGTGTTGGGGTGTGGGGTGTGGGGGTCTGTTAGAGTGGAGGGGTGTGTGGGGTGTGTTGGTGTAGGGTGTGCAAGGGTGTAGGAGTGTGTTGGGGTGTGCAGTGTGTTGGGGAGTGTGGGGTGTGTTGGGAGTTTAGGGGTGCATTGGGAGTGCAGGGGTGTTTTGGGTGTGGGAGTGTGTTGGGAGTGTGTTGGTGAGTGTGGGGGGTGTGTTGGGGGTGTGTTGGGGAATGTAGGGGTGTGTTGGTGAGTGTAAGAGTGAGTGGGGAGGGTAGGGGTGTGTTGGGGAGTGTAGGGGTGTGTTGGGGAGTGTAGGGGTGTGTTGTGGAGTGTAGGAGTGAGTGGGGAGTGTAGAGAATAGAGAAGAGAGCGGCCTTATAAAATGTGTTGGTGGGTAGAAGAATGTGATTATAGGTTACTTGAAGTTAATTTAATCCCAAGGTCAAATACACGTGAGTGAGGTCAGGTTGACAGTGAATAGAAGGTTTAGGATGAGAGAGAATAATTAAAGGAAGGTAGAAGAGGATTATACCTGACGATGAGTTAAGGAAACAGGTTATAGGTGAAATATTTGTGGATATAACTAAACTAAATCTATGTAACTGAAGCCACGGTGGTGGTGAAGAACGTTGCCAGATGTGGTGGTGGTGGTGGAGGAGATTGTTGCCGGATGTAGTGGTGGTGGTAAAGATTGTTGCCGGATGTGGTGGTGATGGGGAGGGTTGCCGGATGGGTGTGATTGTGGAGAGATTTGCCGGATGTGGTGGTGGTGGAGATTTCTGCCGGATGCTGTGGTGCTTGAGTGTGCTGCCGGATGTTGTGGTGCTTGAGTGTATTGCCGGATGTTGTGGTACTTTAGTGTGTTGTTGGATGTGGTGGTGCTTTAGTGTGTTGCTGGATGTGGTGGTGGTGGAAAGTGTTGCCGGATGGTGGTGGTGGAAAGTGTTGCCGGATGTGGTGATGGTGGAAAGTGTTGCCGGATGGTGGTGGTGGAAAGTGTTGCCGGATGGTGGTGGTGGAAAGTGTTGCCGGATATGGGTGGTGGAAGTTAAGGTGGGATGTGTAGGCACTAAAAAATAAGAAGGAAAATATGACGAGGGAATGATAGGTTAAGAGGCTGGCAATGCTCTTAAGAAAGAGAGAAAGACATATAAATACCAGATGTTGAGAGCAGAGCAACGAAAGGGGGAAGTAGAATAGGAAGATTAGAAAAGTAATGAGAAAATAATAAACTTAGTGCAGATGAAAGGTGAGGAATGGTTTTAATAATGGTTTAAAAAGAACTCTACTGTGTGTGTGTGTATATATATATATATATATATATATATATATATATATATATATATATATATATATATACACAATATACATTTATATAAAACAAAGAAGTATGTCTGTCTGTTTGTGTGTGTGTACCCCCAATATTCCTATGGCAACATACGGGTGGCAACGGGGACAGGCAGAGATGACTGGCCGGAGTCTCTAGTCACAACTCTGCACATGGGCGGCATAGATAAGATGGTCGTTTATGCACTGGGATGTAGGCAGCAGTGCAATCCGGTCCTGTCTATGCGACTGAGCAGTCCTCTCGAAGACCCACTCTGCCTAAAGAACCAACCTGACTGAGCAACTGCACCTAATAAGGTCATTCTTATGCAGTCGAAAATACAATAATAATCACAGATCAAAACAAAAACAAACTATACAACCTCTTATGGTCACTGCGTGGAATGTCAGGACCCTTCTGGATACTGGCACAAATGAGCGTCCTGAAAGAAGAACTGCCCTTGTGGCAAAAGAGCTGGCTAGGTATAACATCGACATAGCAACCATTAATGAGTCCTGGCTCCCAGACGAGGGTCGACTCACAGAATGAGGGTCTGGCTTTACCGTCTTATGGAAGGGTAACCCTGCTGCAGAGAGAAACCGCCTTAATGGAGGTGGCTTTGCCATCCGCCAATGCATCCTACATAGGTTAACTGAAAAGCCTGTTGGGATCAACGAGCGCCTCATGACGTTACGAGTCCCAAAGAATCACTCAAATCATGCCCTTTTCATCAGTGCCTACGCCCCAACACTGGATGCAGAGGATGACATCAAGGAGGCCTTTTATGCTGACCTTGACAGAGTGCTAACCTCTATCCCCGGAGGAGATAAGGTTGTGCTCTAGGTGACTTCAGTGCCAGAGTTGGCAGAGATGCTGACGTTTGGCAGCAGGGAATTCTAGGGACTAAGCAAGTGGCCTACTCCTCCTCAGCAAGTGTGCAGCACACAACCTCGCTATCACCAATACCTTGTTTAAGCAAGCAGACAAGTTCAAGGGTTCGTGGCAACACCCGCGATCCAAACACTGGCATCTCATTGACTCCATCGATTGTCAGAGAAAGAAATCGCCGAGAAGTCCTCATCACCTGAGCCATGCGTGGCTCAGACAACTGCGACACTGACCATCAGCTCTTCAGGGCCAAGCTCTCACTTCACTTCGCCCCGAAACAGCGAAGGCAACAAGTCTCCAGAAGAGGTTTTAACATTAAGTGTTTGGAGGATCCAGCGGTAGCACCTACCTTCAGAGAGCAACTCGAACATGGGCTGATAAACAACCCGACAAAAAACAACCCAATTCCCAGTGCCGATTGGGATATTCTCGACACTGCCATGACAAAAACCTGCAGAGAGACCATCTGCCAGATCGAAAGAATACACCAGGATTGGTTTGATGAAAATGACCAGGAAATTAATGTACTCGCCAATGATAAATGTGCTGTTTTAACTGACTGGCAGAGCAATCCTCAGTCTCGAACCAAAGCTGATACCTTCCACAAGAAGAAAGCGGCAGCCCAGCGGGAACTTCGCAATATAAAGAACGACTGGCTTGAAAATAAAGCATGTGAAATGCAAAAACACAAAATGCGCGAATTTTTCAAATTCACTAAAACATTTTATGGGCCAATCACTCATGGCGCAGTCCCCCTCCGATCATCCGACGGTAACTCTTGAATTAAAGATGAAGAAGGCATCCTGCAGCGCTGGGAAGTGCACTACCATTCCCTGCTCAATCGATGTGGATGTCCTGACTAACCCAGCAAATCCCTTAGCATTCAAAGCTGACCCACCTCAGCTATCCTCCATCCTTGGATAAGATAGCTACTGCCATCAAAAAGATGAAAAATAATATAGCCTCAGGGCCTGATGGAATCCCAGCCGAGGTGTATAAAGCAGGAGGAACTCTGCTTACCAGCCGTCTCCACTCTCTCCTGGAGAATATATGGGAAAAGGAGGAAATCCCCAAGCTCTTAAAGATGCGTCCATCGTCAAAATTTATAAGAACAAGAGAGACTGGTCAGACTATGGCAACTTCCGTGGAATCTCGCTGCTGTCCATAGCTGGCAAAATTATCGCCCGAGTCCTCCTAAACAGACTTCTTCCTGAGGCGGAAAATTTCCTCCCAGAATCTCAATGTGGGCTTAAACATTCATATGGCACCACTGACATGATCTTTGCTGCCCGCAAGATACAAGAACACTACAGAGAACAGCGTACCCACGTTCAGTATCTCGGCTCCCACCTGTCCACCACCGCGGACATTGATGAAGAGATTCAACATCGGATCAGACGTGCATCTTGAGCCTTTGGCGGACTACGTACCTGAATCTTCAGCTGTAGGGAGCTGAAATTGTCTACGAAGTTGCACGTATATCGAGCAGTGGTCCTTCCCACCCTGCTATATGGCAGCGAGACTTGGGTCACGCACAGGAGGTACCTCAAGGCACTTGAAAACTTTCACCAACATAGTCTACATTCCATCCTCCGAGTTCGCTGGGAAGACAAGAGAACAAATGCCAGTATTCTAGCTGACACCTACTGTAGGAGCATCGAGGCTACCATTATCTATGAGCAACTACATTGGACTGGCCACGTGACTCGCATGAACGACAGTAGACTACTAAAGCAGCTACATTACAGTCACCTGACGAATAGTGAATGTAGCGCTGGCCAAATCGTCCCCGTCACCTGGGAGACGATTACTCCACACCGTAACGCTTGGGGGAGCACAGGCAGGCAGATAGGTAGACAGACAGACAGACAGACAGACAGACAGATAGGCAGGCAGGCAGGCAGGCAGGCAGGCAGGCAGGAGGAGGACAGCCATACATTCAAAAGAGTCATCCCCCACACCACACCCTCCACACCTCACCCTCCACACGTCATCCTCCACACCTCACCCTCCACACCTCATCTTCAACACCTCACCTTCCACACCTCACCCTCCCACACCTCATCCTCAGCACCTCACCCTCCACACCTCCACCCTGCACCTCACCCTCAATACAGTCATCCTCCACCTCATCCTCCCACACCTCATCCTCCTACACAACACCCTCCACACCTCACCCTCCACACCTCACCCTCAATACAGTCATCCTCCACACCTCATCCTCTACACAACACGCTCCACACCTCACCCTCCACACCACATCCTACACACCTCACCCTCCACACCTCACCCTCCACACCTCACCCTCAATACAGTCATCCTCCACACCTCATCCTCTACACAACACCCTCCACACCTCACCCTCCACACCTCATCCTCCTCCAAGTCTTACATATCTCCTCACACTCTCTCTCTTAATGATTTTTTTTCATATCCTGTCTTTTTGTCATTCAGCGGAAACTTCCTTGTTTTAATCACTTGGTCTCCAGGTGTACATACTTGTAACACGCCTCCCAAGTACTTCCTTCTTCAAGTCTTTGTGTGGAAGGTGGAGCTCCCCGTCTTGAGGATCACCTATTATACCGCCTCCCACTCACCCACTCCCTCTCACCCCCCCCCCACACAGCCTTTATTACCTTCCTGCCACAGCGACACCTGCTGGATGTGGTTCTTTGTTTAAGTTAGTTGGTGTTATTGTTATTACCTGTTATTACGGTTATTAGTGATGTTATTATTATTATTATTATTATTATTATTATTATTATTATTATTATTATTATTATTATTATTATTATTATTATTATTAACACAAAGATACCGTGCATGAATCGGTTCTAAAGTTAAGGGGCAGAGGTCGAGGTCACAGGGGTCGCAGAGGTCAAAGAGGTCAGAGATCACAGAGAAGAGGCCACAGAGGTCACAACAAAGATCAAAGATCACGGGGGGAGGGGGAGGCAAGCATTATAACACCTTCTATTTATATGTTTTGGTCTGGAGGGAACAATCCCCAAAGGAACACAAGTTGGAGGGGAAATATGGGAGTTTTGTGTAAGAGTCGACGAGATGAGACAATATAACGGGGGAAAATATTCTTCCTATTCTTTGTTTCAATTTTAAAGTTTGTCCTGAAGGTGTGTCTTGTGATGTCGTGTTAATGTTTCACTACACCAGCTGTCATTAACACTAGCTAAGGTGCCCAGCTGGTGTGTACATATAGATACCGTGTACGTTAGTTAGAGTACATTAGATAGTGTGTACGTTAATTAGTATACATTAGATAGTGTGTACGTTAGAGTGTACATTAGATAGTGTGTACGTTAGAGTGTACATTAGATAGTGTGTACGTTAGAGTGTACATTAGATAGTGTGTACGTTAGAGTGTACATTATATAGTGTGTACGTTACAGTGTACATTAGATAGTGTGTACGTTAGAGTGTACATTAGATAGTGTGTACGTTAGAGTGTACATTATATAGTGTGTACGTTCGAGTGTACATTATATAGTGTGTACGTTAGAGTGTACATTAGATAGTGTGTACGTTATATAGAGTGTACATTAGATAGTGTGTACGTTAGTTAGAGTGTATATTAGATACCGTGTACGTTACTTGGCGTGTACATGAGACAGCATGTACATATTATAGTGTGTATGTCACAAGACACGTTACGTTATGGTGTGTGTGTGTGTGTGTGTGTATTACAAAGGAAGACTATTGTACCAGGCCTATATAGAGTTCATCCCAAAGAGTCTCTCACAGCCACGTTTGAGTACCTTGACCCCACAGTGTTAGGAAAGATGTATGAGAGGAGGTTCTGAGCCACATTTCCTCTACTGTTAAATAACATTAAGCTGGTACCGCTCTCTGCAACTGGCCCAGACGTCTTGATTGAAAACTGGATCATGTTAAGAAAATAAACTGTATCATGTTAGTTACCTGGAACAAATACTCATAGATTGAATTTAATACTACAAAAAATATTAGAACTCAGACGTATTGCTTTACCCTGTATAATCGGCCCTCATGTCTTATGTATTCATTGACACACACACACACACACACACACACACACACACACACACAGAGGAAGGAAGCAATTTGATATATAAAGCGATTGTCAGATAACTCTTGCCCAGGAAGCTTTGAGAGATGCGTGTGACATTCTTGTTGGTAAGTGTGTGTGTGTGTGTGTGTGTGTGTGTGTGTGTGTGTGTGTGTGTGTGTGTGTGTGTGTGTGTGTGTGTGTGTGTGTGTGTGTGTCGTTGTCCATACCTGTGTCGTGTTTGTTACTGTCACCACTACCTCTATCTATCCTTCATCCTCTCTCATCCACCTTCTCCTGCGTCATCCACAATCCAGCTATTCACTATATTCGTCGTTCATCCGTGCGTCAATGTTCAGGAATAACATGGTGATGTACAGTGTGTGAAGATGTTCGTGTCTCGTGTCGTGTTCGTGTCGTGTCGTGTCTCTTGATGCCACAGACAAACTTTGTACAAGACAGACCTCAGAGTTTTGTTTCATTCACGATTTTAGTTTTATAATTTTAATTTTGGTTTGTAATGAATTATTTGTTAATATTTGTTTTCATCTGTGGAGGTGGAGGTGATGGGTGGGGTGATGGTGGAGGTGGTGGGTGGAGGATGATGGGTGGAGGGTGAAGTGAAGGGTGGAGGGTGATGGGTGGAGGGTGATGGGTGGAGGTGATGGGTGGAGGGTGATGGGTGGAGGATGATGGGTGAAGATTGGAGGTGATGGGTGGAGGGTGATGATGGGTGGAGGTGATGGGTGATGGGTGATGGGTGGAGGGGATGGTAGAGGGTGATGGGTGGAGGTGATGGGTGGAGGTGAAGGGTGGAGGGTGATGGGTGGAGGTGATGGGTGGAGGGTGATGGGTGGAGGGTGATGGGTGGAGGTGGGGGTGATGGGTGGAGGTGATGGGTGGAGGGTGATGGGTGGAGGTGATGGGTGATGGGTGGAGGTGGGTGGAGGTGATGGGTGGAGGGTGGAGGTGGTGGGTGGAGGGTGATGGGTGATGGGTGGAGGGTGATGGGGAGGTTGATGGGTGGAGGGTGGAGGGAGTGGGTGGAGGGGTGATGGGTGGAGGGTGGAGGTGAGTGGAGGGTGAAGGGTGATGGGTGGAGGGTGAAGGGTAGGGGTGGGAGAGAGAGAGAGGTGGAGGTGGATAGTGAAGGGTGGAGGGTGATGGGGAGGGTGATGGGTGGAGAGGGAGAAGGGTGATGGGTGATGGTGGAGGGTGGAGGTGGAGGATGGGTGGAGGGTGAAGGGTAGGGGGTGAGAGAGAGAGGTGGGAGGTGGATAGTGAAGGTGGAGGGTCGAGGGAGGGTGTATGATGGAGGGTGGGGTGGTGGAGGTGGATGAAGGACAGAAATACTTGTTCAGAGTCCCCGTGTGTCCTCCCATGTATCCTCCCTGTGTGTCCTCCCCATGTATCCTCCCCTGTGTGTCTCCCATGTATCCTCCGTGTGTCCTCCCCATGTATTCCCCCGTGTGTCCTCCCCATGTATCCTCCTGTGTGTCCTCCCATGTATCCTCCCCTGTGTCCTCCCATGTATCCTCCCGTGTGTGTCCTCCCATGCATCCCTGTGTGTCCTCCCATGTATCCTCCCCCTGTGTGTCCCCATCCTCCGTGTGTATCCCCCCCATCATTCTCCCCGTGTGTCCTCCCATGTATCCTCCGTGTGTGTCCTCCCCATGTATCCTCCCCATGTATCCTCCCTGTGTGTCCTCCCCGTGTATCCTTCCCCATGTATCCTCCCCATGTATCCTCCCTGTGTGTCCTCCCCGTGTATCCTTCCCCATGTATCCTCCTTATGTATCCTTCCCATGTATCCTCCCCGTATATCCTTCCCCATGTATCCTCCCCATGTATCCTTCCCACGTATCCTCCCCGTGTGTCCAGGAGGCATGGCTCGAGTCGTCTCCATGGTAACGGTCTCAACTCGTTAATTACTACTGGGTTAATCATTACTGGTCTAATTACCTGTGTCAATTATTGCTGAGTTAATTGATATCTGGGTTAATCATTACCCGTGTTAATTATATCTGGGTTAATCATTACCTGTGTTAATTATATTCAAGTTAAGTATCACCTGTGTTAATTATATCTGGGTTAAGTATCACCTGTGTTAATTATATCTGGGTTAATCATTACCTGCGTTAATTATATCTGTTAAGTATCACCTGTGTTAATTATATCTGGTTAATCATTACCTGTGTTAATTATATCTGGGTTAAGTATCACCTGTTTAATTATATCTGCTAAGTATCACCTGTGTTAATTATATCCAAGTTAATCATTACCTGTGTTAATTATATCTGTTAATCATTACCTGTGTTAATTATATCTGCTATATCACCAGTGTTAATTATATCTGTAAGGTTTCATTACCTGTGTTAATTATATCAGTTAAGTATCACCTGTGTTAATTATATATGGGTTAAGTATCACCTGTGATAATTATATCTGGGTTAATCATTACTCTGAATTATATCTAGGTTAATCATCGTGTTAATTATATCAAGTATCACCTGTGTTAATTATATTCAAAGTATCACCGTGTTAATTATATCTGGGTTAATCATTACCTGTGTTAATTATATTCGTTACGTATCACCTGTGTTAATTAATACAGGCCTAACCATTACCTGTGCTTGTTAATGAAGCCCAAAGAGACGTAGGTATTGGTTCATTTTACGAGCCGATAATTAAAAGTTCTTCCTGGCTATTACGGCTGCCGGGGATGATGATGATGATGATGATGATGATGATGGATGATGATGATGATGATAATAGTGGTGATGATGATGATGATGATGATGATGGTGATGATGATGATGATGATGATGATGATGATGAAAGTGTGATGATGATAGATGAGAGTGGTGGATGATGATGATGATGATGATGATGATGATGAAAGTGGTGGTGGTGATGATGATGAGAGTGGTGGTGATGATGATGATGATGATGATGATGATGGTGATGATGATGATGATGATGGTGGTGGTGATGATGATGATGATGATGATAGTGGAGATGATGATGAAGAGAGGATGATGATGATGATATATGATGATGATGATGATGAAAGTGGTTGTTGGTGGTGATGATAACAGAAAGTGGTGGTGGTGATATGATGATGATGATGATGATGATGTGGTGGTGATGATGATGATGAGAGTGGTGATGATGATGATGATGGTGAAAGTGGTGATGATGGTGATGATGATGATGATGATGATGATGATGAAAGTGGTGGTGGTGGTGATGATGATGAAAGTGATGATGATGATGATGATGAGAGTGGTGGTGGTGATGATGATGATGGTGATGATGATGATGATGATGATGGTGATGATGATATGATGATGAGAGTGGTGATGATGATGATGAATGATGATGATGATGATGATGATGA